>NC_135233.1:756276118-756603340 GCF_051348905.1 Ranitomeya variabilis
GGGGGGACAGGTTCCCTTCAATTTCAGTTCTTGTGTCTGCGTGGCTTTTGCAGGACACGATGCCGGCTACACAGCAGGGGAACAGCTGGCGGTGCTGAACCCCACTGACACATTGGCTGGTGTTTTTCTCTGTGCAGCTAGCAGTACCGGGCCTCAACTGGCGGTGTTGGAGCCCAGGGTCAGCAGGAGGAGGAGAGGGAGCAGAGTGTAGGCCGAAGCCTGCACTGGCGGCAGCTTTGGGTCTGTTGTGCCTGCGTGGCTGTTGCAGGACACGTTGCCGGCTGCACAGCAGGGGAACAGCTGGCGGTGCTGAACCCCACTGACACATTGGCTGGTGTTTGGCTCTGTGCAGCTAGCAGTACCGGGCCCCAACTGGCGGTGTTGGAGCCCGGGCTCTGCAGGGGGAGCAGAGTGTAGGCCGAAGCCTAATTGAACCAATTTCAAAGGTAACCTTTAACCCCCCCTCAGGGGTTACAAACTAGAAGAGCCACAGCTTATGCAGCAGTAATGCTGCACAAGTCAAAGGTTGCTCTTTTAATTTTGCTCCTTGCACACGCTGAAAGGAACACGTATAACATTTAGGCCCTTACACAGTCAAACTGATTTTGAGGCGTGAGTTCCCTTCGTAAAGAGACGCAGTACAGCTGGCAAAAATGCCACCTTGGTGCTTTGCGCGGCCTCCTGAGCATCGTTATTTGTTGCACAGGAGTCTGCGCTTTTGTGTTATCCCTTGGCCTTGCGCTGTTAGCGCTGCCCATCCTCTGACATCATGTTATGTCGGCCGTTGCGGTTTGCGATGACCATGAATCCCAGCCCCCCAGTGTCTTAACATTGTTAAAACACTGCAGGGCTGGGATTCATGGCCTAGCGCAGTACATATGTTCGCCTCTCGCTTGGGTTCTTACACCCGCTTCAGACTATGCGGCGTCAGCTGATCCCTTATCGCATGCCACGGGCCATGAAGCCGCACAGTCCGAAGAAGGCGGAAGGAGATGAGGGACAGGCGAAGAAATGCACCGTTCATGCCCATCAATCACACCCTCGCAGTCCCAATAAATAAGACTCCGAGGGGCGTTGTGTGGGACAAGGCGGCCGCAGAGGCGCAGGCAGCCAAACAATGATGCCAGAAGACGGGCAGCGCTACCAAGGAGCTTGTTGCGTGTCAATACAAAGGAAAATCACACCTGAGGGACGTTTTAATGGTCGCAGAGGACTCATTTTTAGACGTGTTCACTTCAACATGGGCAAGGAGAATAAGTTTCTGAGCCACCTTGCACACATGCAGCATTACTGTCGTACAAGGTGGCTGTAAAACGTAAAAACGCCTGGGGGAGGGGGGACAGGTTCCCTTCAATTTCAGTTCTTGTGTCTGCGTGGCTGTTGCAGGACACGTTGCCGGCTACACAGCAGGGGAACAGCTGGCGGTGCTGAACCCCACTGACACATTGGCTGGTGTTTGGCTCTGTGCAGCTAGCACATCTGGGCCCCAACTGGCGGTGTTAGAGCCCAGGGTCAGCAGGAGGAGGAGAGGGAGCAGAGTGTAGGCCGAAGCCTGCACTGGAGCAAGTTGAAAGGGAAACTTTAACCCCCCCCCAGGCGTTTGTAGCTGAAAGAGCCATCGTGTACAGCACTAATGCTGGAAAAGGTAAACTTAGCTCTTTTAATTATGGTCCTTGCACATGCTGAACCTAACACTTATGAAAAGTGTCCCCTCCTACCGTGATACCGTCCAGTTGGTGAAACTTTCCTTTGTGATGTGACGCAGCACAGCCGTCATTCTTACCCCCTTGGCGCCGTGCGCCGCCTCCTCAGCATTGTTTGAATCAGTCCCGTAGCCTGCGCTGTTAGGTTAGCCCTTGGCCATGCACACATTTTGCGCTGCCCGTGTTCTGACATCATTTGGTGTCAGACTGGCTGCGCCTGTGCGGCTGCGCTGGCCGAGATCCCGCCTCGCAGTGTCGTCTAATGTAATCCCACCGCGGGCCTGGGATCCGTGGCCATGCGCAGTGCATATCCTCGCCTCTCACGCCCCTCCCTACGGCTTCTTCAGATTGTGCGGTGTAACGGCCGTGGCATGCTATTAGGGACCAGCTGACACCGCACAGTTTGAAGAAGCCGTAGGGAGATGAGTGAGAGGTGGAGGTTCAGATATGCACTGCGCATGTCCATGGATCTCAAGCCCCCAGTGGGATTAAATCAGAAGACAGTACGAGGCGGGATCTCGGCCAGCGCGGCCGCACAGGCGCAGCCAGCCTGACACCAAATGATGTCAGAAGACGGGCAGCGCAAAATGTGTGCATGGCCAAGGGCTAACCTAACAGCGCAGGCTACGGGACTGATTCAAACAACGCTGAGGAGGCGGCGCACGGCGCCAAGGGGGTAAGAATGACGGCTGTGCTGCGTCACATCACAAAGGAAAGTTCCACCAACCGGACGGTATCACGGTAGGAGGGGACACTTTTCATAAGTGTTAGGTTCAGCATGTGCAAGGAGCACCACGAAAAGAGGCACTTTTTCCCTTTGCATCATTACTGCTGCACAAGGTGGCTCCTTCAGTAACAAACGCCTGGGGGGGGGGACAGGTTCCCTTAAATTTAACTTGTTGTGCCTGCGTGGCGGTCGCAGTACACGTTGCCGTGTACACAGCAGGGGAACAGCTGGCGGTGCTGAACCCCACTAACACATTGGCGAGGTGTTTTGCTCTGTGCGGACAGCACTACCAGGCAACAACTAGCGGTGTTGGAGCCCAGGGACAGGAGGGGGAGGTGGAGGTGGAGGAGATAGGAGGGATTGCCACACACACAGCAGGGGAACAGCTGACGGTACTGAACCCCAATAACAGAGGAGGGACTGTTGACTGTGCATACAGCACTACCAGGCAACAACTAGCGGTGTTGGAGCCCAGGGACAGGAGGGGGAGGTGGAGGTGGAGGAGATAGGAGGGATTGCCACACACACAGCAGGGGAACAGCTGACGGTACTGAACCCCAATAACAGAGGAGGGACTGTTGACTGTGCGTACAGCACTACCAGGCAACAACTAGCGGTGTTGGAGCCCAGGGACAGGAGGGGGAGGTGGAGGTGGAGGAGATAGGAGGGATTGCCACACACACAGCAGGGGAACAGCTGACGGTACTGAACCCCAATAACAGAGGAGGGACTGTTGACTGTGCGTACAGCACTACCAGGCAACAACTAGCGGTGTTGGAGCCCAGGGACAGGATGGGGAGGTGGAGGTGGAGGAGATAGGAGGGATTGCCACACACACAGCAGGGGAACAGCTGACGGTACTGAACCCCAATAACAGAGGAGGGACTGTTGACTGTGCGTACAGCACTACAAGGCAACAACTAGCGGTGTTGGAGCCCAGGGACAGGAGGGGGAGGTGGAGGTGGAGGAGATAGGAGGGATTGCCACACACACAGCAGGGGAACAGCTGACGGTACTGAACCCCAATAACAGAGGAGGGACTGTTGACTGTGCGTACAGCACTACCAGGCAACAACTAGCGGTGTTGGAGCCCAGGGACAGGAGGGGGAGGTGGAGGTGGAGGAGATAGGAGGGATTGCCACACACACAGCAGGGGAACAGCTGACGTTACTGAACCCCAATAACAGAGGAGGGACTGTTGGGACTGTGCGTACAGCACTACCAGGCAACAACTAGCGGTGTTGGAGCCCAGGGACAGGAGGGGGAGGTGGAGGTGGAGGAGATAGGAGGGATTGCCACACACACAGCAGGGGAACAGCTCACGGTACTGAACCCCAATAACAGAGGAGGGACTGTTGACTGTGCGTACAGCACTACCAGGCAACAACTAGCGGTGTTGGAGCCCAGGGACAGGAGGGGGAGGTGGAGGTGGAGGAGATAGGAGGGATTGCCACACACACAGCAGGGGAACAGCTGACCGTACTGAACCCCAATAACAGAGGAGGGACTGTTGACTGTGCATACAGCACTACCAGGCAACAACTAGCGGTGTTGGAGCCCAGGGACAGGAGGGGGAGGTGGAGGTGGAGGAGATAGGAGGGATTGCCACACACACAGCAGGGGAACAGCTGACGGTACTGAACCCCAATAACAGAGGAGGGACTGTTGACTGTGCGTACAGCACTACCAGGCAACAACTAGCGGTGTTGGAGCCCAGGGACAGGAGGGGGAGGTGGAGGTGGAGGAGATAGGAGGGATTGCCACACACACAGCAGGGGAACAGCTGACGTTACTGAACCCCAATAACAGAGGAGGGACTGTTGGGACTGTGCGTACAGCACTACCTGGCAACACTGAGATCCATAGACAATATGGAGAGGAGTCTTCTGCTCACAGAGCAGACGCTCAATGGGATAGATGAGGAGGGGGATGGTAGGATGGAGCTGCAGGACAGTGTGGCAGTTAGCTGGGTGACAGATAGAAGGCGGGGTAGAGGGAAGAGTGCCAGGGAGGCTAGTCCTGATCTGGCACACCCCAATAAGTTTGCTAAGTTGGCAGATGAGGGGGGTGCCAGTGCAGGGGTAGCACTGCTGCAGCCAGGCATGTCCTCTGAAAGCCGGAGGAGTGACTGCTCCAGTAAGGAGGGAAATAGGAGAGCAGGGCAGGCCAGACAGGTGCTGGTAGTGGGGGACTCAATTATTAGGGGAACAGATAGGGCAATCTGTCACAAAGACAGGGATCGTCGGACGGTGTGCTGCCTACCTGGCGCTCGAGTCCGACACATCGCTGATCGGGTGGACAGATTACTGGGAGGGGCTGGTGAGGACCCAGCGGTCATGGTGCACATTGGCACAAATGACAAAGTTAGAGGTAGGTGGAAGGTCCTTAAAGATGATTTCAGGGAATTAGGCTGCAAGCTGAAAGCAAGGACCTCCAACGTGGTATTTTCCGAAATACTGCCTGTACCACGTGCCACGCCAGAGAGGCAATGGGAGATTAGGGAGGTTAATAAGTGGCTCAAGAATTGGTGTAGGAAGGAGGGGTTTGGGTTCCTGCAGAACTGGGCCGACTTCTCAGTTGGCTACAGGCTCTACGCTAGGGACGGGCTGCACCTCAATGGGGAAGGTGCAGCTGTGCTGGGGGAGAAAATGGTTAGAAGGTTGGAGGAGTGTTTAAACTAGGGATTGGGGGGGAGGGTATTCATTTTATAGGAGGGGAAGATAGTGCAGATAGAGACCTGGGCACAAATAAGGAAGTTGGGGGTGGCGGTGGCATGGGGGGTGGGGTTAGAACAGATAGTAATTTAAGAAAGAATAGAGGTACAGAGAGTAACAACAAGTGCATGTATACTAATGCCAGAAGCCTCGCCAACAAAATGGATGAATTACAACTAATGTTGTTGGAGCATAATTATGACATGGTGGGGATATCTGAGACGTGGCTGGATGAGAGCCATGACTGGGCTGTTAACTTGCAGGGCTATAGCCTTTTCAGAAATGACCGTACAGATAAGCGAGGGGGTGGGGTGTGTCTGTATGTAAAATCGACCTTAAAACCCATCCTGCGTGATAATATAGGTGAATCTAATGAAAATGTAGAGTCTCTGTGGGTGGAGATAAGGGGAGGGGGAAAAAATAATAAATTACTGATAGGGGTTTGTTATAAATCTCCCAAACTAATGGAAGCAATGGAGAATATCCTCGTAAAGCAAATAGATGAAGCTGCGACTCAAGGAGAAGTCATTATTATGGGGGACTTCAACTATCCTGAAATAGATTGGGGAACAGAAACCTGCAGTTCCAGCAAAGGTAATCGGTTTTTGACAACTATGAGAGACAATTACCTTTCAGAACTGGTTCAGGACCCAACAAGGAGGGGGGCACTGCTAGACCTAATATTAACCAACAGGCCAGACCGCATAGCAAATATAAGGGTTGGGGGTCACTTGGGGAATAGTGATCACAAAATAATAAGTTTTCATGTAACCTTTAATAAGATGGGTAGAAGGGGGGTGACAAGGACACTAAACTTCAGGAGGGCAAATTTCCAACGGATGAGAGAGGATCTTGGTGCAATTAACTGGGACGATATCCTGAGACACAAAAATACACAAAGAAAATGGGAGACATTTATAAGCATCCTGGATAGGACCTGTGCACAGTATATACCGTATGGGAGTAAACATACTAGAAATAGGAGGAAACCAATATGGCTAAATAGAGCTGTAAGGGGCGCAATAAGGGACAAAAAGAAAGCATTTAGAGAATTAAAGGAAGCAGGTAGTGAGGAGGCATTAAATAAATACAGAAAATTAAATACATTCTGTAAAAAGCAAATCAAGGCAGCAAAGATTGAGACAGAGAGACTCATTGCCAGAGAGAGTAAAAATAATCCCAAAATATTCTTTAACTATATAAATAGTAAGAAACTAAAAAATGACAGTGTTGGCCCCCTTAAAAATAGTCTGGGTGAAATGGTGGATGAGGATGAGGAAAAAGCCAATATGCTAAATGACTTTTTTTCATCAGTATTTACAAAAGAAAATCCCATGGCAGCCAATATGACTAGTGATAATAATTCCCCATTAAATGTCACCTGCTTAACCCAGCAGGAAGTACAGCGGCGTCTAAAAATAACTAAAATTGACAAATCTCCGGGCCCGGATGGGATCCACCCCCGAGTACTGCAGGAACTAAGTACAGTCATTGATAGACCATTATTTTTAATCTTTAAAGACTCCATAATAACAGGGTCTGTGCCACAGGACTGGCGTATAGCAAATGTGGTGCCAATATTCAAAAAAGGGGCAAAAACTGAACTCGGTAATTATAGGCCAGTAAGTTTAACCTCTACTGTGGGTAAAATCCTGGAGGGCATTCTAAGGGATGCTATACTGGAGTATCTGAAGAGGAATAACCTCATGACCCAGTATCAGCACGGGTTTACTAGGGACCGTTCATGTCAGACTAATTTGATCAGCTTCTATGAAGAGGTAAGTTCCGGACTGGACCAAGGGAACCCAGTGGACGTAGTATATATGGATTTTTCCAAAGCTTTTGATACGGTGCCACACAAAAGGTTGTTACATAAAATGAGAGTAATGGGGATAGGGGAAAATATGTGTAAGTGGGTTGAGAGCTGGCTCAGGGATAGGAAACAAAGGGTGGTTATTAATGGAGCACACTCGGACTGGGTCACGGTTAGCAGTGGGGTACCACAGGGGTCAGTATTGGGCCCTCTTCTTTTTAACATATTTATTAATGACCTTGTAGGGGGCATTCAGAGTAGAATTTCAATATTTGCAGATGACACTAAACTCTGCAGGGTAATCAATACAGGGGAGGACAATTTTATATTACAGGATGATTTATGTAAACTAGAAGCTTGGGCTGATAAATGGCAAATGAGCTTTAATGGGGATAAATGTAAGGTCATGCACTTGGGTAGAAGTAATAAAATGTATAACTATGTGCTTAATTCTAAAACTCTGGGCAAAACCGTCAATGAAAAAGACCTGGGTGTATGGGTGGATGACAAACTCATATTCAGTGGCCAGTGTCAGGCAGCTGCTACAAAGGCAAATAAAATAATGGGATGTATTAAAAGAGGCATAGATGCTCATGAGGAGAACATAATTTTACCTCTATACAAGTCACTAGTTCGACCACACTTAGAATACTGTGCACAGTTCTGGTCTCCGGTGTATAAGAAAGACATAGCTGAACTGGAGCGGGTGCAGAGAAGAGCGACCAAGGTTATTAGAGGACTGAGGGGTCTGCAATACCAAGATAGGTTATTACACTTGGGGCTATTTAGTTTGGAAAAACGAAGACTAAGGGGTGATCTTATGTTAATGTATAAATATATGAGGGGACAGTACAAAGACCTTTCTGATGATCTTTTTAATCATAGACCTGAGACAGGGACAAGGGGGCATCCTCTACGTCTGGAGGAAAGAAGGTTTAAGCATAATAACAGACGCGGATTCTTTACTGTAAGAGCAGTGAGACTATGGAACTCTCTGCCGTATGATGTTGTAATGAGTGATTCATTAATTAAATTTAAGAGGGGACTGGATACCTTTCTGGAAAAGTATAATGTTACAGGGTATATACACTAGATTCCTTGATAAGGCGTTGATCCAGGGAACTAGTCTGATTGCCGTATGTGGAGTCGGGAAGGAATTTTTTTCCCCATGGTGGAGTTACTCTTTGCCACATGGGTTTTTTTTGCCTTCCCCTGGATCAACATGTTAGGGCATGTTAGGTTAGGCTATGGGTTGAACTAGATGGACTTACAGTCTTCCTTCAACCTTAATAACTATGTAACTATGTAACTACCAGGCAACAACTAGCGGTGTTGGAGCCCAGGGAAAGGAGGAGAAGCAGAGGAACACAATGTAGGCCGAAGCCTGATTGGAGAAAGTTGAAAGGGAACCTTTAACCCCCCCCCCCCCCAAGGCGTTTGTAGCTGAAAGAGCCAGCTTGTGCAGCAAAAAAGATGCAAAAGGAAAAGGTGGCTCTTTTCATGATGCTCCTTGCAAACACAGAACTAAACACTTATAAAATGTGTCCCCTGATACCGTCCCAGAGGTGGGACTTTCCTTCGTAATAGGACGCAGCACAGCCGTCATTCCTACCTCCTTGGCGCCGTTCCCTGGCTCCTCAGCGTTGTTTGATTCCGTCCCGGAGCCTGCGCTGTTATGTTATCCCTTGGCCAGGCACACTTAGCGCTGCCCATCTTCTGACATCATTTGGTGTCAGGCTGGCTGCGCCTGTGCGGCCGCGCTGGCCGAGAGCCCGCCTCGCAGTGTCGTCTAATGTAATCCCACCGCGGGCCTGGGATCCGTGGCCATGCGCAGTGCATATCCTCGCCTCTCACTCCCCTCCCTACGGCTTCTTAAGACTGTGCGGTGTCACGGCCGTGGCATGCTATTAGGGACCAGCTGACACCGCACAGTCTGAAGAAGCCGTAGGGAGATGAGTGAGAGGTGGAGGTTCAGATATGCACTGCGCATGTCCATGGATCTCAGGCCCCCAGTGGGATTAAATCAGAAGACACTGCGAGGCGGGCTCTCGGCCAGCGCGGCCGCACAGGCGCAGCCATCCTGACACCAAATGATGTCAGAAGACGGGCAGCGCTAAGTGTGCCTGGCCAAGGGATAACATAACTGCGCAGGCTCCGGGACGGAATCAAACAACGCTGAGGAGCCGGGGCACGGCGCCAAGGGGGTAGGAATGACGGCTGTGCTGCGTCATATTACGAAGGAAAGTCCCACCTCCGGGACGGTTTTACGGTATCAGTGGACACATTTTATAAGTGTTAAGTTCTGCGTGTGCAAGGAGCTAAACAAAAATAGCTACCTTTTCCTTGTGCAGCATTACTGCTGTACAAGGTGGCTCTTTCAGTAACAAACGCCTTGGGGGGGGGGACAGGTTCACTTACATTTCAGTTGTTGTGTCAGCGTGGCGGTCGCAGGACACATTGCCGGCTACACAGCTGGGGATCAGCTGACGTTACTGAAACCCAATAACACTGGGTCGTATGTTTTGACTGTGCAGACGGCACTTCTGAGCCTCAACTGGCGGTGTTGGAGCCCAGGAATTTAAGTTCAGGTGGTAGAAAGATGAACACAACAGGAGACCTGGATACTGTAGACAGTGACCTAATTATTTAATCAGGAAGAGGAGTGGCAAATTCCTGCGAGATCCAGGCCTTGTTCATTTTCAGGAAAGTAAGCCGGTCAACGTTTTCGGAGGATAGTCGCATGCGACGGTCAGTTAGTACACCACCTGCAGCACTAAAGACACGTTCCGATAATACACTGACCGCAGGGCAAGACAGCACCTCCAATGCATACTGGCTGAGCTCTGGCCATGTATCCAGCTTTGAGACCCAAAACTTGAAAGGGGAAGAGCCGTCTGGGAGTACAGCAAGAGGGCAAGACATGTAGTCTGTCACCATCTGACGGAACCGTTGCCTCCTGCTGACTGGAGCCGTCTGTGATGGTGTAGACTTTTGTGGCGGGCACAGAAAACTGTGCCACAGTTGGGCCATACTGGTCTTGCCTTGGGCAGAGGCACTGCTTCTGCTCCCTCTTTGTGCAGAGCCTCCACCACTGCCTGGACGCACTGAGCTGCTTTGGAATGCACTAGCAGCACTTCTCTCACTTGGAATGGAGAAGATGATGGAATTCACCAGTGTGTCTTGGTACTCCAGCATTTTTCGCTCCTGGTTCAACGGTGTGATGAGGCTTTCTACGTTGTCCCGGTAGCGAGGATCGAGGAGGGTGAACACCCAATAATCAGACATGTTGAGAATGTGGGCGATGCGGCGGTCGTTTCTCAGGCACTGCAGCATGTAATCCACCATGTGCTGCAGACTGCCAACTGCCCAAGAAACGCTGTCCCCTGCTGGAGGCGTGATCTCTGCCCGCTCGTCATCACCCCACCCTCGCTGTACACACTGAGTACTGGACAATTGTGTAACTCCCTCCTCTGGACGGATGTCTTCCTCCTCCATTGACTCCTCCTCATCCTCCTCACAAACTGTCCCCTGCCTACGCGTTTGTGAGGAACCACGTGGCGCTGACTGTCCAGAAGATGATGGAAATGCTGAATCCTCATCCTCCACCTCTTCCACAACATCATCCCTTAGCGCTTGCAGTGATTTTTCAAGCAGGCAGATAAGGGGGACAGTCATGCTGACTAGTACATCATCTGCACTCGCCATCCGCGTGGAATAATCAAAGGGACGCAAAACCTGGCAGACGTCATTCATAGTGGCCCACTCTGTGGTTGTGAAGTCTGTACGGCGCTGAGTGCGACTTCTTTGCGCCTGAAGCAGCTGGTACTCCATTACAGCTTGCTGCTGCTCACACAACCGCTCCAACATATGTAACGTGGAATTCCACCTGGTAGGTAGGTCACATATGATGCGATGTTCCGGCAGGCGGTGTCGGCGCTGCAGAGCCGCATAGCGCGCTTTTGCCGTGCTGGAACGCCGCAAGTGAGCACACTCTAGGCGGACCTTGTGCAGCAGTGCATCAAGATCCGGATAGTCCCTCAGAAAACTCTGCACGACCAAATTGAGCACATGTGCCAGACATGGGATGTGAGTGAGGTTGCCGAGGCCCAGAGCTGCCACCAGATTTCGGCCATTATCACACACTACCATGCCTGGCTGGAGATTCGCTGGCACAAACCACACATCGCTCTCCTGCTTGATGGCATTCCAGAGCTCCTGCGCTGTGTGGCTTCGATTCCCCAAATAAATTAATTTCAAGACGGCCTGTTGACGTTTGGCCACGGCTGTGCTCATGTCGGTCGTAACAGGTACACGTTCATCACGGGTCCATGTGGAGGTGGACTGTGACGGCTCCTGCAGCGATGATTCTGAGGAACTGGTGTAGGAGGAGGAGTCAATGCGTACAGAATGGATTCCTGCAATCCTTGGAGTGGGCAGGACACGTCCTGCGCCACTCGCACGGTCTGTACCCGGCTCAATGACATTAACCCAATGGGCAGTGAGGGAAAGGTATCGCCCCTGTCCATGTTGACTGGTCCACGCATCGGTGGTGAGGTGGACCTTGCTACTGACGGCGTTCAGTAGCGCGTGTTTTATGTGTCCCTCCACATGCTTGTGCAGGGCAGGGACGGCTTGCCTGCTGAAGTAAAAGCGGCTGGGCACATTGTACTGTGGGACTGCCAATAACATCAAGTCACGGAAGCTGTCAGTCTCCACCAGCCTGAATGACAGCATTTCCAGTGACAGAAGTTTGGCAATGCCTGCAGTCAGAGCCTGTGCTCGTGGGTGGTTTGACGAGAAAGGCCGACTTTTCTCCCATGCCTGTACTACCGATGGCTGTAGACTGGGCTGGGAGTGTGTGGATGACTGGGAAAGTGGTGCTGCGGGTGGAATTACAGCGGGTCTCTGGACAACAGGGCCAGAGGTTCTTCCACGGCGATCCTGGGAGGAAGCCGAACCAGCTGCGTGTGAGCTGGAGGAAGAGGCAACACGAGCTGAAGAGGTGGTAGCTGCCGCTGTTGGTTGGCCTAGCTCTTCAGTGTGTTTTTCTAACTCCGCCGGGTGCCTGGTGCGCACATGTTTCCACATGTTGGAGGTATTGAGGTTGCTGACATTTTTCCCTCTTTTGACTTTGTGATGACACACCTTGCATTTGACATAGCAAATGTCATCTGCAACTGTGTCAAAAAAGGACCAGGCACTGCAAGTCTTGGGAGCGCCCTTTTTGGCTTTTGGAAGAGACATGCTCCTAACGGGTGCCAAAGCGGAGGCTGCAGGATCCGCAGTCTTCCCCCTCCCTCTCCCTCTTTGGGCCGTATGGGGAATCTCTTCCTCAGAGCTGCTCCCACCACCTTCCTGTCCCTCACGCCAAGATGGGTCAAGGACCTCATCATCTACACTACCCTCTGCCCCCAACTGCTCCTCCTGGGTAGTCTCAGCAGCAGAGCACGCACCAGTAAGTGGCACCTGAGTGTCATCATCAGCTGATGTGGCCTGCGATGTAGTGAACGGAGCCACTGGCCCACCCGCCTCTTCAGAGGAAGAGAGAAAAAGCTGTTGGGCATCACTGCACCCTGCCTCTTCTTCCATTTCTCCAATGCTGCTTGGCTGGCCCCCTGTTTCCAAGCCAAGAGATTCAGAGAACAGAAGTAGAGACAGCTCCTGTCCTGGGCTCTCTGTCTGCCTGGGCAATTTGGCAGGTGGTGAAGAGAAAGATGGCTGCTCTCCAGTGCTCTGTGTCTGAGAGGATGTGGCACTAATTGAAGTTGATGCATTAGCTGCCATCCATCCGACAACGGCTTCAATTTGTTCTTCACGCAGCAGCGGTGTACGGCGCTCTGCCACAAAGCTGCGCATGAAAGACTGTTCCCTGGTGAAAGTGGGTGCTGATGAGTCACCGGTGCCCGCAGCAGGCACAGAATCCCCACATCCCCTCCCTGCTCCGTGCCCACTCCCACGTGCCTTACTCACTGCCTTCTTCATCTTGGTTGACTGATAATGATAAGCAGAAAAGTACTAACGGATTTGTGTGCTTATTCCTGAACAACTCCTCCTAACAGGTATAAGAAACACTAATTTTCTAAAGTGTGGACTAGACTTTAATATGAGCTAATGTGGCCTACACAAATGTAAAGTGGTGTCACTGGTGTGTTTGGTGAACTTTATTATTTATTTATTTTTTGGGGGCTGAACTGACAACAGATAGAGCTGCAGTCACACGGAGACCGTGCAGACAGCCGTAAACGGCGCTGCAAGGCCCAAAAACCCTCCTCTACGTTATCCTATGTAGTGTTTTTCCACAAATTAGCTGGAGACGGGTGGAAAGACACTAATAGGAATTTTTTGAAAAAATGTGCAGCAGCCTGCACTACTTAAAACAAAATGAAAATTGATTTTGCGGTATGACGCAGTGAAGAACCCTGAGCTGGAGACAACCAGGCTATGGCTGCTCACAGACTACAGGGCGAGCTGCAGTCACACGGAGACCGTGCAGACAGCCGTAAACGGCGCTGCAAGGCCCAAAAACCCTCCTCTACGTTATCCTATGTAGTGTTTTTCCACAAATTAGCTGGAGACGGGTGGAAAGACACTAATAGAATTTTTTTGAAAAAATTAGCAGCAGACTACACTACTTGGAAAAAAAAAAAAAAGAACAGTATGAGGCAATGAACCACCCTCCCTGAACTGAATACAACCAGCTATGGATGGCCTATGGCTGCACTCAGACTAGAGAGTGGGCTGCACTCACACACACACACACACAGACCTTGCAGATCGCTGTGAAAACAGCGCTACAAGGCAAAAGCAAGGTGAATAGTAGGTGAACACAGCGGTTGCTAAATTAGCCTTTGGAAAGCACAAAGAAGCAAATCGCTATCTCTAAACTGGCCCTCAGTCAGCAAACAGCGTCCTGTCACTAACTGAATTCACAGCAGAGTGATCGCAAAATGGCGCAAGCGACTTTTAAACTGCATCATGACATCATTTCAGCAGCCAATCACAGCCATGCCAGTAGTTTCATGCCCTCCATGCTGAACAGGATGTGCCCACACTTGGAATCATTCTCATTGGATGAATTTGTGCAGTTTGAATCTGTGAACTTCCGATTCCGGTATCCGATACGCGGCAAGTATCGGAATCCCGGTATCGGAATTCCGATACCGCAAGTATCGGCCGATACCCGATACTTGCGGTATCGGAATGCTCAACACTATTAAGGAAACATGTCTGCAGTTTCAGGGAGTATAATACTGGGGTTATCACCTCACATTATAGCTGATAGGAGTACATTCACCTCACACATCATGTATTAGTGTAGTATCTGCTCCTACATCATATATGGGATCAATTTTACCTCAGAAATTCATGTAGCCGCCATGTTCCCTCATGTGTACCTCCCTGCAGACATGGCTGATATACTACTCCACATTCATCATGTATTAGTGTAGTATCAGCTCTTTCATCTTATTTGGGAGCAATATTACCTCAGAGATTCATGTAGCTGCCATGTTCCTTCATGGGTCTGTTACAAGTTGCCTCACACACTGCAGAGACAGCTCCTGTGTGACCTCCTTACAGACATGGCTGCTGTATCACATTTCTGCTGTATTATACAGAGTCTTCATGAGTTTTGGGTATATGTCTGATAGGTCAGAGCATTGACACATACAGTGTCTGCTATTGCTAGCATGGAGCTGGGCAGTTACAGGTACTAGTCACTGGTGAGGGGGAGCAGTAACAGGGGATGGTGTATATATACACCGTATATATATGAGGGTAAGAGGCTGCACTTCATGTCTGTGCATTGCATGCTGCTGTTAGTGATGTGTCGTTCGCGAACGAGCCGACACAAAGAGCCGGCTCCCTGCTGTGAACGATGGGAGCCGGCACACAAGTGAGAGCCACTAAAATTCCTGAATGGCTCTCACTGGGTGTAAAATCCCGGGCTTCAGCATGTGTAACTCCGCCCACCTGAGCAAAACCCCGCCCACTCTTCAATTTAATTGGCTCTAAAGAAGTGGGCGGGGTTTTGCAGTAGGTGGGCAGAGTTTCGGACGCCTGAATAGATATTCAATAGGGATCCATTTAGGATCCAAAAAGAGCCGGTTCTTTTTGGTGAGCGGAGCCATGAGAGCCGGATCACCAAAAAGAGCCGGACTGCCCATCACTAGCTGCTGTGTGCGGATTCCCCCCCCTTCCCATTTATGGAGTCTGGTGACCTGTATGTGACCTCATCTCTGCTACAGTACAGTCTGGTGATGCTGGGTGTACAGATCCAGTGTAACAGGTTACTCTCACTATATATATGTGATATATGAGTAAAGGCTCCATCTCTGCGCAGCATGCTTATCATGTATACAGACTTTGAGTACATGTTAGATCCTGGGTCTCCAGGTTGCTTTCCTTGCTGCACATATAATTTGTGCATGACTTCCAAATCTGTGCTTTATTTCTGGAGATATGGCAGCCTTTAGTCCTATTATGTTGCATGCTGTCCTGCCTGATACATCCACCCCTTTTTCTGTATATTGTCCCCTTCATATGTTTGCAAGATCAGGTTTTACCCACTGAGCGCTTATTTATATTACCTAAGATGGCGGATAGCACAAGCCTGAGTGCATTACCTGGAGCCTTACTATATATATATTTTATCAGGTGTCAATAATTATTCGTGGAGTAATTCAGCACATGGCGTGGTGGTGATTGGGGCACTAATAACGTAGCATATGGCAGGAGGTGAGTGGGCACTAATAACTCAGCACAAGGCGGGCAGTGAGTGGGCACTCCTAGTGTGATGCTGCACCTTACGCTGGAGAACACATCATGGGCCCAGTTTTTCATCCCTGTCTCTCATCTATTGTATGTAGGTAGTGTTACTGACTGGGAACACAGACCTTGCAGTTTTCTGCACATACAATTATGGCTGCAGGCAGCTTATACTAGACCTACATATTATATTTTCTTATGATATATGTGGAGCGCCCCCAGATACAGGGCCGCGGGGTACTCGGTACCGGGCCTCTCTGTCTCACTTCTGGGGTCGTCACGGTGGCTAGACCCGGTCCGTGACCCTGCTAAGGGGCGTCCAATGAAAGATGAGATAATGGTGCATGGTGTAGGTCACGGTGAATAACGAGGACACAGGGTTGCAGTCTCTTTACCTCTTTACTGAAGGCTTCAGGATCCTCAATCCAGAGTACTGTTAACAGGGCTGGTTGAGACCGGCCAGTCCGAAGGCACCTCCAGAGTTCCCTTTGCAGGTGGAAATCTGTGCCTACCTTCTAGCGCCTGTGTGTTGTAGTACTTCCCTGCTGAGCACCACGGGATAGTCCTCACAACTGTTGTGTCTGTTTCTGATGTTCTTTCTCACAACTTATATCTGTTCTGATGTTCTTCTCCGTCCCCCAGATGATATGGCTAGGACGCACCCATATGACGGGTAGGCCTGGAGTTCTTCCGGGACCCTAGTGATGCCCCTCTCCCACAGTTGCCCCCTATGTCTGCTTAGGTGATTTAGGTGAGACAGCCAACCTACAATTAACTGTCCTGCCGTTGGTTTGAAGTAATGCTTGGAGCCCAATACTTCCTCGGCGTTCCGTCCACCGACTACGCGCCTCAGTAGGATGTTGCCTCGATCTTACGGCACGACTCCTACTGGTGTTATCTCCTTTTTGCTGTGATCTAGTTTCTCACTCTCCACAATAAACCTCGCTTCTTGTCCTTTCTTGAGATACCGCCGCAATGTCGTGCAGGCACGATTCCTTAACGCTCTGTCTTGTTCGCTAGGCCTCTGTCAGGATCCCACCCCTGACAGGGACCCCCCCGAATCTTTCCCCTGCAACACCCCCTGCCACAGGATGTTGCCTGGTTCCAACCCAGTCAGCTTCTGTCTAACTTCCTATCCAACCCCCAGTTTTACCAGATTGTGAGGAGTGGCCTAATACATAGTACCCTTTGCTCCCCCTGGAGGCCAGACTGTGAAGTGTATTGGTGTCTGTGATACCTAGTCAGGTGAACTCCTTAAGTGCCATCAGACGTACCATCACTCCCCTTAGCGGCGGAGCGTCAGTACTGCAACGACCAGGACTCTGGGGTGCTGCATATGTGCAGCTGGTGATTAGAGAGCCTGTCTGTAACTGCTGTGGAGGAGCAGGCAGCTTCTTTATTGTTACAGCATATAACACAGCATTGCCCATCATCGAATTTATCTGACCTTTTGATGGGACATTTTCCAGTATCAACCTGTAATATACCTTGGTTGTAAACTTTCATGGTGTTTTCATCTTCACTTATCCCACATCTTGTGCAGTTGGGGGGGTCCTTGAAGTTGGTTATAAATTGGTCTGGGGGATCCATTGGGAAATGGATTCCTCTTTTTGGAATTAAATTTGGTTCTTGATCTGGTGAATGGTAGAGGGGATTTTCAGCAAGGGTTTGTTAAATCCTCAGGAAGTTCAAGTGAACATTGGAACCCTGTGGTTGTGGTGCTCCCGAGCTAGTGGTGTAATGGCTGGGAGTAATTGTTGGTACATTTTATGTTCACTTTTTGTTTGGTAAACACCAGATCTTATGAGCTTCAAGGACTCCTCCCAGCATGTTAATGTTCTTTATGCTTTGATGTTTTATTGTATGTTCTTTTAATTCTTATATTGTCCCCTTCATATACAGTATTTGCAGGAATGGTGTATACCCACCGAGTGCTTAATTTTATATTACCTAAGATGGTGGATAGCACAGACTGAGTGGATTACCTGGAGCTGGGCAGTTGGGGGGGTCCTTGAAGTTGGTTACAAATTGGTCTGGAGGATCCATTGGGATATGGATTCCTCCTTTTGGTATTAAGTATGGTTCTGGATCTGGTGCAATGTGGAGGGGAGTTTCGGCAAGGGTTTGTCGGATCCTCTGGAAGTTCAAGTGAACATTGGAACCCTGTGGTTATGGTGCTCCCGAGCCAATGGGGTAACGGCTGGGAGTAATTGGTACATTTTATGTTCACTTTATGTTTTGTAATCGCCAGATCTTATGAGCTTCAAGGACTCCTTCCAGCAAGCTAAGGTTATTTATGCTTTGTTGGGTTATTGTATGTTTGTTTTAATACAGGTGTGTATTTGAAAAAAAGAAAAAAAAACACTTATTTGTTTCTTTTTTAGTGGGTTCTTGAAGCTAATTATAATTTGGTCAGTAGGGGTAACCATCTCAGGTATGGACCCTCTGTTTTGGGGGGGTATTCATCATAGTATGACCCCTTGTGTGGAGGAGTAAACATCTCAGGTATGACCCCTGGATGGAGGGGTGTACATCATAGTATGACGCCCTGGTACGGAGGAGTAACCATCTTTGGTATGGCCCCCTGGTGTGGAGGAGTGACCATCGCGGTATAGCCCCTGTTATGATCCGGTGACCTTGGAGCCGCATGAGAGACTTTCTCAGGAGTAGGTGGTCCCTGTACTGACCGCAAACCCTAAACTAACACCGCAACTAGAAGTAACCGTGGGATGTACCTAACAGTCCTAGACACCTCGACACAGCCGGAGGACTAAATACCCCTATAGATGGAAATGGGAATTCTATCTTGCCTCAGAGCAGAACCCCAAAGGATAGGCAGCCCCCCACAAATATTGACTGTGAGTATAAGAGGAAAGACACACGCAGGCAGAAAAACAGGATTTAGCAAAAGAGGCACCTCTAGCTAAATAGAAAAGGATAGGACAGAATTCTAAGCGGTCAGTATTAAAATCCTAAAAATATCCACAGCAGATAATACAAATATTCTACATCTAACTAAAGACATAGAAAGTATATCTGCATCTCCTGAGAATCCAGCATGACTGAAAAATCCAAACAAAGTCTAAGCTGGACAAAAACACAATGAATTGCACTGAATTGCAAAGCACACTGCATGTGTGCACAGAGACAAAAAACCAGACACTTATCTTAGCTGAATTGGCAGCAGGGAATGAGGAACCAGAGAGAGATGCAATCCCTCCAAGAACAATGGACAACTGGCAAGGACTCATGGATCCTGCACACCTAAATACCTAGTAGAGCTGCAATCAGCAGAAACACCTGCCCTGGATTACAACCCCAAGACAACTGCACTACCACCAACAACCACCGGAGGGAGCCCAAGAGCGGAATTCACAACAGTACCCCCCCCTTGAGGAGGGGTCACCGAACCCTCACCAGAGCTCCCAGGCCGATCAGGACGAGCCAAATGAAAAGCACGAACCAAATCGGCGGCATGGACATCGGAGGCAACCACCAAAGAATTATCCTCTTGGCCATAACCCTTCCACTTGACAAGATACTGAAGCCTCCGCCTCGAAAAACGAGAATCCAAAATTTTCTCAACCACATATTCCAACTCCCCCTCAACCAACACCGGGGCAGGAGGATCAACAGATGGAACAACGGGTACCACATATCTCTGCAACAAAGATCTATGGAAAACATTGTGGATGGCAAAAGAGGCTGGAAGGGCCAAATGAAAAGACACTGGATTGATAATCTCAGAAATCTTATAAGGACCAATAAACCGAGGCTTGAACTTAGGGGAAGAAACCTTCATAGGAACATGACGAGAGGATAACCAGACCAAATCCCCCACACGAAGCCGAGGACCAACACCCCGACGGCGGTTAGCAAAACGCTGAGCCTTTTCCTGAGACAACGTCAAATTGTCTACCATATGAGTCCAAATCTGCTGTAACCTGTCCATCACGGAATCTACACCAGGACAATCAGAAGGCTCAACCTGCCCTGAAGAAAAACGAGGATGGAAATCAAAATTACAAAAGAAAGGCGAAACCAAAGTAGCCGAACTGGCCTGATTATTAAGGGCAAACTCGGCCAACGGCAAGAAAGCCACCCAATCATCCTGATCAGCAAACACAAAGCATCTCAAATAGGTTTCCAAGGTTTGATTAGTTCGCTCAGTTTGGCCATTTGTCTGAGGATGGAACGCCGAAGAAAAAGACAAATTAATGACCATCTTAGCACAAAAGGCCCGCCAAAACCTGGAAACAAACTGGGAACCTCTGTCAGACACAATATTCTCCAGAATGCCATGCAAACGAACCACATGAAAAAACAATGGAACCAAATCAGAGGAGGAAGGCAATTTAGGCAAAGGCACCAAATGGACCATTTTAGAGAACCGGTCACAAACCACCCAGATAACAGACATCCTCTGGGACACAGGAAGATCCGAAATAAAATCCATGGAAATATGCGTCCAAGGCCTCTCCGGGACAGGCAAAGGCAAAAGCAACCCACTAGCGCGGGAACAGCAAGGCTTAGCCCGGGCACAAGTCCCACAGGACTGCACAAAAGAACGCACATCCCGCGACAAGGAAGGCCACCAAAAGGACCTAGCAACCAAATCTCTGGTACCAAAAATCCCAGGATGACCGGCCAACACAGAACAACGGACCTCAGAAATTACCTTACTTGACCATCTATCAGGAATAAACAGCTTCCCTACAGGACAGCGGTCAGGTTTATCAGCCTGAAATTCCTGAAGCGCCTGCTGCAAATCAGGGGAGATGGCAGACAGAATCACCCTTTCCCTAAGAATGCCAACCGGCTCAAGGACTCCAAGAGAATCAGGCAAAAAACTCCTAGAGAGGGCATTCGCCTTAAAATTCTTAGATCCTGGAAGATATGAGACCACAAAGTCAAAACGGGAGAAAAACAGGGACCATCGAGCCTGTCTAGGGTTCAGCCGCTTGGCCGACTCGAGGTAAATCAGATTCTTATGATCGGTCAAGACCACAATGTGGTGCTTGGCCCCCTCAAGCCAATGTCACCACTCCTCAAATGCCCACTTCATAGCCAACAACTCCCGATTGCCGACATCATAATTGCGTTCCGCAGGCGAAAACTTTTGGGAAAAGAAGGCACATGGCTTCATCAAGGAACCATCAGAATTCCTCTGTGACAAAACGGTCCCTGCCCCAATCTCAGAAGCGTCAACCTCAACCTGAAAAGGAAGAGAAACATCCGGCTGACGCAAGACAGGGGCAGAAGTAAATCGGCGTTTAAGCTCCTGAAAGGCCTCAACAGCCTCAGAGGACCAATTTGTCACATCAGCGCCTTTCTTTGTCAAATCGGTCAGGGGTTTAACCACACTAGAGAAGTTGGCAATGAAACGGCGATAAAAATTAGCAAAGCCCAAAAATTTCTGAAGGCTCTTCACATATGTGGGTTGAATCCAGTCATGAATGGCTTGGACCTTAACAGGATCCATTTCTATAGATGAAGGAGAAAAAATAAACCCCAAAAAAGAGACCTTCTGAACTCCAAATAGGCACTTAGACCCCTTCACAAATAGAGCATTATCACGAAGGATCTGGAATACCATCCTGACCTGCTTCACATGAGACTCCCAATCATTGGAAAAAATCAAAATATCATCCAAATACACAATCAAGAATTTATCTAGATAATTGCGGAAAATATCATGCATAAAGGACTGAAATACAGAAGGAGCATTAGAAAGCCCGAAAGGCATCACCAGGTATTCAAAATGGCCTTCGGGCGTATTAAATGCAGTTTTCCATTCGTCACCCTGTTTAATACGAACAAGATTATATGCCCCTCGAAGGTCAATCTTGGTAAACCAACTAGCCCCCTTAATCCTAGCAAACAAATCAGAGAGCAAAGGTAAAGGGTATTGGAATTTGACCGTGATTTTATTAAGAAGGCGATAATCAATACAGGGTCTCAAGGAGCCATCCTTCTTGGCAACAAAAAAGAATCCCGCTCCCAATGGTGACGAAGACGGACGAATATGCCCCTTCTCTAAAGACTCCTTGACATAGCTCCGCATAGCGGCATGCTCTGGCACAGACAGATTGAAAAGTTGGCCCTTAGGGAACTTACAGCCAGGAATCAAGTCAATAGCACAATCACAGTCCCTATGTGGAGGAAGGGAACTGGACTTGGGCTCATCGAATACATCCTGGAAATCTGACAAAAATTCAGGAAAATCAGAAGAGGGGGAAGAGGAAATTGACATCAAAGGAACATCACTATGTACCCCAACTAGTCACAGACATCGATTTCCAATCCAGCACAGGATTGTGCACCTGTAACCATGGAAAACCCAGTACAACAACATCATGTAAATTATGCAACACCAGAAAACGGCAATCTTCCTGATGTGCTGGAGCCATGCACATAGTCAGCTGAGTCCAATACTGAGGTTTATTCTTGGCCAACGGTGTAGCATCAATACCCCTCAAGGGAATAGGACTCTGCAAAGGCTGCAAAGAAAAGCCACAGTGCCTGGCGAATTCTAAGTCCATTAAATTCAGAGCAGCGCCTGAATCCACAAATGCCATGACAGAAAAAGATGACAATGAGCAAATCAGGGTCACAGACAGGAGAAACTTAGGCTGTACAGTACTAATGGTAACAGATCTAGCGACCCTCTTAATACGCTTAGGGCAATCAGAAATAGCATGAGCAGAATCACCACAGTAAAAACACAGCCCATTATGACGTCTGTATCCCCTCTGTTCCGCTCTAGTCAAAATCCTATCACATTGCATAGGCTCAGGTCTCTACTCAGAGGACGCTGCCATATGGTGCACCACTTTGCGTTCGCGCAGGCGCCGATCAATCTGAATGGCCAGAGACATAGATTCGCTCAAATCAACAGGCGTGGGGAACCCCACCATAACATCCTTAAGGGCTTCAGAAAGACCCTTTCTGAAAATTGCTGCCAGAGCATCCTCATTCCATTTAGTGAGCACAGACCATTTTCTAAATTTCTGGCAGTATAATTCTGCCGCTTCCTGACCCTGACACAGGGCCAAAAGTGTTTTCTCAGCATGCTCTACAGAGTTAGGTTCATCATACAATAATCCGAGCGATTGAAAAAATGCATCTACATTAAGCAATGCCGTATCCCCTGACTCAAGGGAGAATGCCCAGTCCTGAGGGTCACCACGCAGCAGAGAAATAACTATTTTAACTTGCTGAATGGGGTCACCAGAGGAACAGGGTTTCAGAGCAAAAAACAATTTGCAGTTATTTTTAAAGTTCAAAAACTTAGATCTATCCCCGTAAAACAAATCCGGAGTAGGAATTCTAGGCTCTAAGGCCGGAGTCTGAACAACATAATCTTGGATACTCTGTACTCTTGCAGCAAGCTGATCCACACGAGAAAACAACCCCTGAACATCCATGCCCGCATCCAAATCCTGAATCACCCAGAGATTTAGAGGAAGGAAAAAGACAAAACAGACTAAAGAAAAAAAAAAATGGCTCAGAACTCTTTTTCTTTTTCTTCTTTTGAGATGCATTCAGCTCATTTTTGGCCAGTTGTACTGTTATGGTCTGGTGATGTAGGAGCGACATGCGACTAGCTCTGGGCAGGTGTTAACTATACAGACCGCAGTCCCTGATCTTAACACAACACTAGCAGTAGCCGTGGAATGTTCCTGTCACTCCCTGGACACCTCATCACAGCCGGAGAACTAGCTACCCCTAAAGGTAGAAACAGGAAAGCTATCTTGCCTCAGAGAAAATCCCCAAAGGATAGGACAGCCCCCCACAAATAATGACTGTGAGAGGAGAAGGAAATGACATACGTAGTATGAAACAAGATTTAGCAAAGGAGGCCACTTCTAGCTAGATAGAATTAGTACAGGACAGAACACTCTGCGGTCAGTAATAAAAACTAGAAAAAGTCCACCGCAGAGAAATGCAAAAATCTCCACACCTGACTAAAGGTGTGGAGGGCAAACTCTGCTGCCCAGAGCTTCCAGCTTAGCTGAATAGGTTCATACTGATAAGCTGGACAAATGAGCAAAAGATAGAAAGTGCTGAACAACAAAGTCCACAACAAGTGAACTGCAAAAGGACAAGCAAGGACTTAGCTTTGCTGAACTGGTCAGAGTGTCAGGGAAATCCAAAGAGCCATGACGCCAGGCTGGAACAATTGACAACTGGCATTGAATGAGGGAACAGGCCAGACTAATATAGCTGAGCCAGAAAGACGATCAGTGAAAACAGCTGCTGATGCTAAATCCCAGAAGCAGCCATACCACTCAAAACCACAGGAGGGAGCCCAAGAACAGAATTCACAAAAATGCCACTTACAACCACCGGAGGGAGCCCAAGAGCGGAAATCACAACAGGCTGGGTCATGAAGGGGTTAATGATCGGTTATACTGTCGATATTATATTGTGTATGGCTTTTAATTACTCCTTGTTTATAGTATCTTTCTCTTTATATACTATCATCACTTTTGGGGTAGTAATAGTAAGTGGGTTTAAGAATTGGTTACTGCATCCCAGCTACTGTATGTAATGGTGGTTTCTAGAACTAAAATCTGTGAATTGGTATAATAGTTTTTGGGGCATGACAGATGTCATTATACAGGTGGTCAGACTGTGGCTACCCCTTTATTATGGTATAGGTTCCGCATTCCCCATTATAGGATCCTCATTGCAGGATGTTTAGTGGCTGTTGTTTTGCTGTAGTTACCGTATTATCAATCATAATTTGGTAGTGTTGCATTGTTAAAATTGATCTTTTGTAGCCCTGGAATTTTGTTACTCATATGCACAGTCTTTCCATAGCAAGCAGAACTGGTTGATGACTTTATTAGGCATGGGTGATGGGGGTCGAGTCCATTCAAGGTGTCAAATGGCCTCGCTGGTGGCGGTTTAGGAGTCAGGTGGAAGTTGCAGACAAGTTAAGGTGGACTCATTTTAACTAATAGAGGATGTAAAACCTCATGGTGGTGAGCAGACTCGGCTTTGGTGGCCAGCCTCAAGGACGTTGTAATGGTAACATCAATCAGGGGCGGGCACAGTGGTTAAGCACAGGAGTGAGGATAATAGGATCATTGGTGCCCTGAAAGTTTACTGGCTCTGCTTGAATGGCAAGCCAGTGCGTGCCGCCCCTTTATGGCTGTCTGTCCTGGTGCTGTATGTCAGACAGCTGGGGATATCGCAGTACTTGTGAATCCCAATGTACTAGCACTCCACCTGACTCCTACTGTGATTATTTAATCCTGTGATTTGAATAAAAGCTGTGGCCATTTTGACAACCAAAATAATGTGTTTTGTGTATTTATTTTAGTACCTAGGTTTACAGTAGTTATGGTGGTTTTAAGATGGAGTGGGGTCCATCCCATATCCAAAAGTCAAGATGCAATCCACACATGACTTAATCAATGAGGTTTATGCACATGCGGCACGTCTTTATAGACTGCAGCATGTCTATTTAACTTGCGGAGACGCACAGTCTCTGCAAGATAAATAGCTCCGTTCTATGTATAGGATGCCATATCACCGTGCATACAAAAGCCAGCAGCGCTTTGGACGGATCGGGGATTCGCTGCGTTCAAGGCACTGCCAGTATGCCATGTGGAAACATAGCCTTAAAACTCCTTTACTAACAATCACTTTTACTAAATGCCTGGGCTTCACTTTCAATAGATCCAGAATTTAAAGGGAACCATTCTTCAGGCATCTTCTGTTCTGAAGACTGTACACCGTGTTCTAAATTATTATTCCAATTGGATTTAGGTGTCATAAAGATTTAATTGTTTTGTTTTTCAAAAAAACTCATGGATGGCATTGTGTCTCAGGGCTCAATGGACCACTGAAATCAATCTTAAACACATGTGATAATTAGCTTTCCAGGTGATTGTAATTAAAGGAAAACTACTTAAAAATTATGTTCCAAATTATAAAGCAGGCCACATGTTTCAAGCAATATAGGAAATAAAAAGGATCTCACTGCTGCTGAACAGCGTTAAATAGTGCAATGCCTTGGACAAGGTATGAAAACATTAGATATTTCACGAAAACTTAAGAGTGATCATCATACTGTGAAGAGATTTGTGACTAAAACAGAGAACAGACAGAGTTCATGCAGATAAAAGCATAATGAGGAAGGTTTTTGCCAGACAAATTCATTGGATTAAGAGAGAAGCTTCCAAAATACCATTACAAAGCAGCAAACAGTTATTTGAAGCTGCTGGTGCCTCTGGAGTCCCTCGAACCTCAAGGTGTAGGATCTTTCAAAGGCTTGCTGTGGTGCATAAACCTACTGTACTATTCAGCCACCCCTAAACAGTGTTCACAAGCAGAAATGGCTGCAGTGGGCCCAGACATACATGAAGACTAATTTCCAAACAGTCTTGTTTACTGATGAGTGTCGAGCAACCCTGGATGGTCCAGATGGATGGAGTAGTGGATGGTTGGTGGATGGCCACCATGTCCCAACCAGGCTGCGACGTCAGCAAGGAGGTGGAGGCGTCATGTTTTGGGCCAGAATCATGGGGAAACAGATGGTAGGGCCCTTTAAGGTTCCCGAAGGTGTGAAAATGACCTCTGCAAAGTATATAGAGTTTCTGACTGACTACTTTCTTCCCTGGTATAAAAAGCAGAAATGTGCCTTCAGGAGCAAAATAATCTTCATGCATGACAATGCACCATCTCATGTTGCAAAGAATACCTCTGAGTCATTGGCTGCTGTGGGCATAAAAGGAGATAAACTCATGGTGTGGCCACCATCTTCCCCTGACCTCAACCCTATAGAGAACCTTTGGAGTATCATCAAGCAAAAGATCTATGAGGGTGGGAGGCAGTTCACATCAAAACAGCAGCTCTGGGAGGCTATTCTGACTTCATGCAAAGACATACAAGGAGAAACTCTCTAAAAACTCACAAGTTCAATGGATGCAAGAATTGTGAAGGTGATATCAAAGAAAGGGTCCTATGTTAACATGTAACTTGGGCTGTTAGGATGTTTTGGAGTTAAATAGCTTTTTTTGTTCAGTGAATGTGACCTCCTAATGCTGCATATTCCACAAATGAGCATTTTCAGTTCTTTAAAACATGTAAAATGTTTAGAAATTCTACTGTGCCTAATAATTTGGAACAGTGCATTTTGAGTTTTTATTCATTTTGGAGATTATACTGTTATCATTGGGAGATTTCTCCAATAAAATTTGATGTATACTCTAACGGGTGATGACTTTTATTAGACTGACTGTCATTTGCACTGACCGTTTAGGAAAATCCGAGAAAAATATAATTTGCATAATAATTTGATTGATACTCATAAGATGCCCATTTGTGTATTTGGCTATTTTTTCAATGTTTTTTTCTTTTAAAACAGGATGTAATTTTTGAATAAAGATAAAAAGAAATCCCTGAAAACACCAGTACAAAAGATGTCCTCAAAATGCTGGAAAAAATGTAATAAAACTCACCAGCAGTCAAAATTACTGAAAAAGCACAAAATTACCAAGAAATACTAAAAAAGATGCTTCAGGTTTACAAAACCTCAAGGAAATGAGAGTTTCCTGAAGCATCATCCATTTGAAAAATTGACATTTTTGACTGCCTGAAAAAGATTACATATGCACATACCCTAAAAATCAAGGGTCCTCTTATACAAAAACCTCACTTTCTTAAATACAGAGGCCCCGATTCATTAAGACTGGCATTTTGTACACCAGTCTTAATGAAGAGTGTGCAGGAAAAAGATGTGCCAAGTTCATTAAGAGGTGTACACCACTTAATAAATTCAGAGCATTCTATCAGTGGCGTGCACCTCACCAGAAATGTTAATGCTGTCAATTATTTTGTAAGGAACCCTTGAAGAATTTGACACATGGCCATAGCCATGCCCCATCCTGCCCTGCTTTCTCCCCAGTTCTGCCCATTTTGGCAAAGCTGCCCAAAGCCATCATAGATACCAGGTCATAGAAAGAGCAGTGAGAAATATCGCCTTAATTTATTTACAAAATTTCTGTAACCTCTAAAGCGGATTTCCCACAACGAATATTTGGTGAGTTTTTGATGTTGTAGATTCTTTGCAGCATTTCTGCACTTATTATATAAATTAGGTTTCCTGTGTTTTTAACTCCACTTCTTTGTCCATTTTTTTACATGTTGTTCTTTTAACTTTTTTGCAGCTGGTTTTTTGTTGCGCACTGTCATAATTCGGCAGTCATTCACACTGACTCCATAGATACTTCTTCGACTGTAAAACCCTATAAATTCTGTTAATTGTATTGTGATTTTGTTTAACATTTTAGATAAATTGAAAAGAAAGTGTACACTGACCTAAAATGCTAAAAAAAAAATTCATTTAGCTGTGACTCACGTAACTTTTCACCTAAGCTCAGAAATCTTTATGAATTGATGATTTAATAAATTTCGAATAGATGTAAACATTTTAAAAATATGTCAAAGGCCCTATTTTGTCCACATGACAGTGTGGCAAACGCTGGAAGCTTGGGGCCCCCATTCATGGGAATGGGGTCTGGATTTGGGTACTGATCTGGTACCTGAACCAAACTTTTTAAAGTTTTCTTAAGAACATCCAGTGGTACGCCCATCACTACTCCTGAACGGTCACTCAAAGAGGAGCATTTGCCCCTCAAGCAAGTGGCAAGTAAGGAGACTGCATAGCTTTGAGCTGCTCATGAGACAACTTGAAAATATCCCTTTAAAGGAGTCTATCTCAGATTTCACTGAATTACTAAAATAAACAGTTTTACTTAGTGTTCCATTTTCATTAATACTAAACACACATATATTTACATACAGAATTTCTGAACTTTGCATCTCCTTGTTAAAAATAACAAACCTAATATAATCAATTGTTATCAATGGATGTTTAACATTTGATCAACATCAGCACCTTTCAGACTGTGAGCTTTCAGTTCTCATAAGTCTGTTCTATAGAAAGAATCAGTGTATATGGAAAGAAATGTATTTTTGATGAGACAGTCTGTCATTCTTTGGCTTCCTATTTTGGCGAACAAGGCTTTATGAGAATAGCACATTTTCACATGCTAAGCTCCTTCTGTAAAGTGCCTTTTCTTTAAATACACCTTTTATAATAATGTAATTTCCTTTACAATAATTGTATCAGCTATGCCAGAAAAGGACAAAATGAAGTATGCCTTTGCCTCAAAATTCTTGCAAAATGCAGCGTCTGAGCTACTTTTCTGTAAGGTTACTAAAATGGTAGTGTAGTTTTGCACAACATAATTCATCCCATTAAGGAGAACAGTCTTTCAGACATTTTCTCTAAGTTGCTTGAAATAGGAAAGAAATGGTAATGACTGTATGAGCCATGAACAGGCAGTATAGCCCTTGGCACCCAGTCATAGGTTTACCACTGATGATCAATGCACAATGAGCCCCCTTGGTGGAGGACAGGGAATACAAAAGACCTGGGATTCTGCAAATACATACTGGAAGCGTCTTTGAAGTTTGTACAGCATTTTCTTTTTTAGAACAAGGGGAAAACAAGAGGATGGGGCACCTAGGTCTTTTATCAGTGCGGCTACTGCAATAAGCTTTCAGCAAACCAATTAACAACTGTTTCTAATGCATAATAAAGAGAGACTTTGACAACACGGCAACGCAGGATGCTCTGTGAAACCAGTCTCACTGCGCGCTACTCATTAACAAACAGGCTTTGTATTAACCCGGTCTTTACTGCTTTGCTAACTGTTCAATAGATTTGGTTACTATGTATTTAATACTACTTCTTAATTAACTTTTTGATTATTTTCCCATTTAGGCTTATTGTGTAGCGGTAATTTACTAGAACATCCTAATAACCTCTAAGAATTCACAATAACGAAAAAATATACGAAAAATATCAGCTAGCGTTAAAAGATGACTATAAGTGTCCTTTTGCAATAATCATGATACTTCTTTTATTTATTTCTTTAGCCATGCAGCTCATAATAACATAAATGTCTCAGCCAAGGACTATAGTTGGAAGGCAGAAGTGTTTGTATTGACACCTCACAAAAGCAATGTTATGTCCTTGAAAATTCCATAGTTAATTACTAATGGAATCACATTTTTGGAAACTTTTCTCTCTGTGTTCTGAAACTACTCCAGAGAAGGGTAGTTAGAGGACAGCGGAGAAGCCTAGAAAGGGAGAATAATAGACAGTGTAAAGGTGGGTGGGAGTATTCAGTACAAATTCCATGTGGGCAGCTCAGCTGCAATAATCCCTTTTCTGCTTCTGGTCCAAGCAACACATGAGAACACTCCAGTGCCTTTCATCATTATTTGTCACCCTTTGTTGGGAGCATCTTATATTCAAAGCTATTTCAGCAATTAATGGGAAAAAGGATGAATCTTGATTTAGCGTTAATAGTAACTGAAACCGAACCCATTAAAAAGCCAGTCAAATGCATTCTATAAACAGTACCTGATATTGTTAAGTGTTAAAAGCAATGATGATGAAAAAAACGTGAACGGTCTTCAGAAAGAAGCCAAGATTGCTTTTAATTTCAAACAAGAGGTTCAAATATATAAACAGTTAATAATCAGTGCAAGAAAAAGTACTAATCGTAATATACAGCAATTCTTACACTTTGCACAATGCTTTGAAAAATTCTTTACTCATTCCTGATTATCGCTTATTTGCATACTGATTTTTTAAAATCTTTTTTATTACATTTTAAAGTACATTATTCTACAATATAGTAGCACGTTCATAGGGAATTTTAAATTAAAAAAATAAACTATTAATTGACTAACAGGAGTTAATTCAACACATACCTCTTAATAATTAGAAAGCTATGTTCTAGTACTTTTATATTGAAAACCTATACTCAGAACAGATAATCCATATCAGATTGGTGTTGATGTGACATCCCCATGATCAGCTGTTCTCAGTGCCACTGCCAGGCAGATTTCAGCAGGTATAGAACTGAACAACACAGCCTTGTCAACTGTGTAGTGACTGCTGCCAGTTATGCAAATGAAGTGAATCGGCACTACCCACAGCAGCAGCCACTGCACAGTGAACTAAGCTTTAGATCTATTTTTCAACAATATATTTCTGTTGATTTTTCAAGAGCTTAGCTCTATAGTAGGTTGTGCTTGCTGCCATGATGTCCCTCATGCAGGGCCAGACTGGCCATGGGACAATTCTGACAAAGTCCAGAAGGGCCTGTCTGGTTGTGGGCTGCCTTGTCTGCTACATTGTTAACAGAATCGTTGTTCTCAAGACACCCATGCTGTTAAGAGTTGTGATGGAGCACAAAGTTGTTGACTCAGTCACTTAGGCTAAGTTCACATTTGCGTTGTGCGCCACAGCGTCGGCGACGCAACGCACAACGCAAACAAAAACGCAGCAAAATGCATGCACAACGCTGCGTTTTGCGACGCATGCGTCCTTTTTTTGCTTGATTTTTGACGCACAAAAAATGCAACTTGTTGCGTCCTCTGCACCATGACGCGTGCGCCGCAGGGACGCATGCGTCGCAAAACGCAAGTGCAACGCATGTCCATGCGCCCCCTATGTTAAATGTAGGGGCCCATGATGCATGCGGCGACGCTGCGGCGCCCGACGCTGCGGCGCAGAATGCTAATGTGAACGTAGACTTACATCACCAGGCCACCGGTATCATTAGAAATATTGGTCTTGTAGAAAATCTTGCTTTCCTCTATCCAGGGTAATATTAGTAATATATCCCCATCTAGTGCTTGGGGATGGTGACAACATGAGCCTCTGTGATTTCAAATGTCCAGTCCATACCTGCCCTCATACAAAGCATACAAACAAACAAGGTGATTATGATTTCTTATTTCCCTGTAACACACCTTTTTAAAAGCAGCAACATTGAAATATTATACAGTTGCACTAAGCTGTGTAGCTGTGAATCCAAGGTTCATATATGACTTTTTGAATGCAAAAATAGAACAGTCTTTAGCATCAGCCATGTTATCAAGAATGCAGAAACTGATAAGACAGAGGCATGGAGAGAAGAAAGAGAAAATAAAATAGAACAGAATATTGGAGGATTATGCTGATCTCATCTTATGTCCAAGTCCCAAGTCCATGTCCCACCCTGGATATTTGGGTGAGGTTGTGAATGCAATATTGTTTTTTCAGAGAGAAAAATAAATATGATGCTACAGATTCATGCAAACCTCTTTCAATGGTATAAAATGCCATCTCATTCATCTTGGCATAAAACTTTTTAAGTTACATGAATGAAGGATGGTAAAACTTTATAATTCTGTATCTTCACTGGCAGTGGCAGGCAGTTATATTGTGTTTTAAAGAAGAAGCATGTCAGACACTGATTCTGTACACTCTTGCTGAGCACAATAAGAGCAGAATTGAGGTTGGTCTCTGGCTATAAAAGACAAGTGGGAATTAATAGGAATGTTGTCAATGGCACACATCACATATTCACCAAGAGCAGACTGATTGCTGTAAATTTTCCCTGAAAAGCTCTTTTAGTGCCTCTTTTTTTCAAGTAGCTGCAGGGTCTTATTATTTGGTAATGTCTTTTTCAGAGTCCTCTAAATACACATGCCAGCTCAATAATTTGCAGAGGAAGGTGAAATAAGTGTACTTCTGTTTTTTACCACCCATCTCTATTTGTACCTCAACTTGCAGTTCTTCCTTCTTTACAAAAGCCAAAGGCAACAAGACAGCCATGCTAATACTAGTTTTTATGCTGATCTAAAGTAAGTTGAATTTCACTTTAAAAAATGTCATGTGGAAAGTTACTATTTCAATGTCACTGGTCAATGTTCTTTCTGAAGGGAACTTTGCTTTTAAGAAAAGTATTTTTTAGCACTTAATAATTTGTTAGTGTGACTGTGCATCACAAATAACAATAGTAATAATAAGCAAATATAATGTACATGCATAATGAACTCATATTCATTAATACTCAGCAGTTGCTCGTTGACTTGATGTCTTTTCAGATAATATTAATAATAATCTTTATTGTTATATAGCGCTAACATATTCTGCAGCGCTTTACAGTTTTGCACACATTATCATCACTGTCCCCGATGGGGCTCACAATCTACATTTCCTGTCAGTATGCCTCTGGAGTGTGGTAGAAAACCTGAGTACCCAGAGGAAACCCACACAAACACGGGGAGAACATGCAAACTCCTTGCAGATGATGTCCTTGGTGGGATTTGAACCCAGGATTTCCGTGCTGCAAGGCTGCAGTGCTAACCACTGAGCCACTGTGCTGCCCCTTGGGACTCTACTTTTTATCTCTGCATTAATAAAGAAAAGAAAAAAAACATTTACATTCATTTCAGATCACCCATAACAGACTTATGAAATGGGTTGTAAAAAAAAATACTGTGAATATATTGAGAGACAGTCAGTGCGTGAATTAAATATATTATTGAAGAATCATTCCCATGAAAGTTTGTATCCTCTCAATATATTGCAATCATCATATTATATAGTACTGTGTACTTTTAATTGCTCACTTTGCCTTTCTCACTAGTTATGTCTTCTCTGTCCCATTTGTTCTATGACGTCATGTGATTAAAAACTGACTGACTGAATCATAAGCTCTATGTGTAAACAGGAAGTCTCTTTCCCTGCATGAGTTATCATTAAAACTGCAATTCTACATCACTGCAAAGTTCCGGGAAGCTTAGCTCCATCCACTTTTCAACTCCTGACCTAGAATCTCTGCTCCTCCCTAAGAGATTAGAAGGATTCAGCTAGTCAATTTTTATTCATGTGATGTCATAGAGCTAATAGAAAACAGAATAATTAGCTGGGTCGAGAGACAAAATGAGCAATTCTAAGTACACAGTGGTATATAATATGATGACTGCAATATATAAAGAGGAAAAAAGCTTTGAATGGAGTGATTCATTAAAAACTATTGCAAACACCTTACAAGTATTTAGGCTGCCATTACACATTAGATCAATGTCAGCAAACAATCAAATGTGTATGGTGTAAGAGATGCAAGCATGGCTGAGTTTAGCATTACATTATTACATTAGCATTATTTATTTTCCTAAAATTATGAAAACCCTTTTTTCAAATAACCAACTCTTTTTCTTTCTCAGATACAAGAATAAGAGTCTGACTGTTATACCAAGAAAGAATGAGAGAATAAATGTCATGATCCAGACATGACAAGCTCTTCATCCCTGTTCAGTATCGGTTGAGGGTGCTCCAGGAGTTCCACGATTCTTCTCTTATTGGACATCCTAGAATCTCAGCCACTCAAACAGCTATTGCTAGACTGTTTTGGTGGTCCTCCATGACTGCTGATGTCACCGTGTTTGAGTCTGCTTGTAATACTTGTGCCCTTGCTAAAATCTCCCATAACCGTCCGGCTAAGGAATTGGTTCCATTGCCAATTCCAGATAGACCTTGAACTCATTTGTCCATGGACTTTATCCCTGATCTCCCTCCTTCCAATGGCAAAACTGTGGTCTGGGTGGTGGTGGACAGATTCAGTAAACAGGTGCATTTTTTACCTTTGGCAAGCCTGCCTAATGCTGAAACACTATTGAGGTTTGTTTGTTTAACATGTGGTGCGATTGCTTGGTGTGCCTTCGAGTGTTGTTTCTGATAGGGTGTACAATTTGTGTCCAAATTCTGGAGGGCTTTTTATACAAGATTAGGTATTAGTTTGGATTTCTCCTCTGCCTATCATCCTGAAACCAATGGTCAGACGGAGAGGACCAATCAGTCTCTTGAATAAATTAAGTGATGTCTTGCCACATCCCAGTAGGATGATTGGTGCTCTTCATTGCCAGTGGTGGAGTTTGTATTTAATAATCGGATCAATCAGTCTACGGGCACTTCTCGGTTCTTTTGTAACTATGGTTTTCACTCCCATTTTGGTGAATTCTCTAGGCTGGATTCTGGGTGTCCTGTGGCTGATTTGGCTACTCAGCGATTGCAGGAGGTTTATAGGGAGGTCCAGAGGAACATTGAGGAGGCTCAGAGCAAACATAAACATTTTGCTGACAAGAGACGGTCTTCAGGGCCGGTATTTTTAGTAGGGGATAAGGTATGGTTGTCTACCAAGAATATACGGTTAAAGGTTCCTTCTGTTAAGCTGGGTCCCAAGTTAATTGGTCCTTATGAAATCATTGAGGTCGTCAATCCAGTTGTCTTTTGTTTGCGCCTTCCTCCGTCACTTTGGATCCCCATTGTATTCCATAAGCCCCTCCTGAAGCTATTTGTGTGTCCTTATGTTGAGTCTCCATCCCTTCCATCACTTGTCTCTGTGAATGGTCAGACTGAGAATGAAGTGTAGCATATTGTGGATTCTCGGATGGTCCACCATTCACTTCAGTACTTGGTTCATTGGAAGAGTTACGGTCCTGTCCATGCGGATCGATTGGTTTGGGCATTTCATTCACATTATCCTGGGAAACCTGGAGGTCCAGTGGCACCCCTTGAGAAGAGGGTACTGCCACGATCCAGACCGGGCATTGAGCCCTGTCTTCCCCTTTTTCCGGTCTGGTCATGCCAGGGGTTAACTTTCTCAGCCTCAGTCTGGTCTGAAGTTTACTATTTATCTCCGCTGTGTCCTACAGACCAAGTCAGTTATAGCTTCTCCCTACGGCATGTGCAGCTGACTTTGTTTGCCCTGATTTGTCCTGCTGCCTGCTTACTGAACCCATGTCTGTTTTTCCCCTCTTCCCTTCCAGACTCAGCGTTCCCCTTTCATGTATTGACTTTCTGGTTTTGACTTGACTTGGAACCTGATCTCTGATTTTGTCTCTTGTCTTTGGAATATCTGCTCCTGACAGAGACTAAAGGTACCTTCACACTAAGCGACTTTACAACAATAACGACAGCGATCCGTGACATTGCAGCGTCCTGGATAGCGATATCGTTGTGTTTGACACGCAGCAGCGATCAGGATCCTGCTGTGATATCGCTGGTCGTTGCTGAAAGTTCAGAACTTTATTTGGTTGTCAGATCGGCGTGTATCGTCGTGTTTGACACCAAAAGCAACGATGCCAGCGATGTTTTACAAAGGTAACCAGGGTAAATATCGGGTTACTAAGCGCAGGGCCGCGCTTAGTAACCCGATATTTACCCTGGTTACCATTGTAAAAGTAAAAAAAACAAACAGTACATACTCACCTTCTGCTGTCTGTCACACGTCCCCCGCCGTCCGCTTCCCGCACTGACTGTGAGTGCCGGCCGTAAAGTAAAAGCAGAGCACAGCGGTGATGTCACCGCTGTGCTGTGCCTTACGGCCAGCACTCACAGTCAGTGCAGGAAGCAGACGCCGGGGGACGTTACGGACACCGGAATGTAAGTATGTACTGTTTGTTTTTTACATTTACGCTGGTAACCAGGGTAAACATCGGGTTACTAAGCGCGGCCCTGCGCTTAGTAACCCGATGTTTACCCTGGTTACCTGGGGTCCGGCATAGTTGGTCGCTGGAGAGCTGTCTGTGTGACAGCTCTCCAGCAACCACACAGCGACGCTGCAGCGATCGGCATAGTTGTGGATATCGCTGCAGCGTCGCTTAGTGTGAAGGTACCTTAACCTATTTGGCTTGTTGTTGACTCTGTGTTTGCTTATTGCTTTTGTACTGCGTGACAGTCTTATATTGACCCGACTTGTTTTGACTTTAAGGTCATAAGTCCATATCCAGAGATCTAGGTGTTCCTTTGTCCACGGCGCACAACGTAATCAAGACGTGTTTAACCCATGTCACTGTAGCCAATCTCTCTGGATACGGACAGCAGAGAAAAATTAATGAATGGTTTCAACGCAGGATAGTTCAGATGGTGGATAAGCAGTCCCAACCAAGTTCCATAAAAATTCAATCTGTCCTGCAGGCTCAGGATGCATCAGTCTCATCGCGAACTATCCATCGACATTTGAATGAAATGAAATGCTATGGCGGGAGACCCAAGAAAACCCCACTGCTGACACAGAGACATAAAAAAGCTAGACTGTAGCTTGCAAAAATGTACATAAGTAAGCCAAAATCCTTCTGGGAAGCATCTTGTGGACAGACGAGACCAAGATAAAGCTTTCTTGTAAAGCACATTATTCTGCTGTTTACTGAAAATGGAATGAGGTCTACAAAGAAAAGAACACAGTAACTACAGTCAAATATGGTGGATGTTCAAAGATAGTTTGGGTCTGTTTTGCTGCCTCTGGCACTGGGTGCCTTGACTGTGCAAGGCCCCATGAAATCTGAAGATTACCAAAGAATTTTGGGTCGTAATGTAGTGCCCAGTGTCAGAAATCTGGATATGCATCCTAGGTCATGGGTCTTCCAGCAGGACAATGATCCCAAACATACTTCAAGAAACACCCAGAAATGGATGGAAACAAAGCGCTGGAGAGTTCTGAAGTGGCCAGCAATTGGGTCTAAATCCCATTGAACACCTGTGGAGAGATCTTAGAATTGCTGTTCGGAGAAGGATCCCTTCAAATACCAGAGATCTGGAGCAGTTTGCATATAGAAGAGTTGTCCAAAATTCCAGTTGATAGGTGTAAGAAGCTTGTTAATGGTTTCAGAAAGAGATTGATTGCAGTTACTTATTCCAAAAGGTGTGCAACCAAATATTAAGTTGTGGGTGCCAGCAATTAAGTCTGGCCCATTTTTGAGGTTTTGTATGAAATTATGTTCAATTTGTATCTTTTTGTTTTCCCTTGTTTTTGTGTTATTTCGATACACACAAAGGAAATACATGTGCTATAACAAAACATGCCACTGCAATAATTTTCTTGAAGAAATACTTTATTTCCTGGAACAATTTTAAGGGTGCCAACACTTTGAACCATAATTGTATAATGCTTGTAAAAGTCACACAAACAGGCCAAGCTTACTGATCAAAAGACAGGTTAAAGACCAACTGACTCTTGCCAAGAAGCAAAAACATCACAATTTTTTTTCATCCTATTGGGAATTAGTTTTCAACCTGCCCTTAAATAATTTTGTTTGTTTTCTGTAATTTTAAGTAAATATTATCCCATTTTTTGTGACCCTATAGATGTTTCATTTGTATGCAAATGTGATACTGAGCAGTCATCCCCTCATAAAACAATACAGTTGATATATGAGAGGCTGTTCATTTGTTTTTTGCACATGTGTGATCTATCAGAAAAGGCATTGTGCTTTTTTGGCATCATGCTGAGAATCATTGTTTTTAACCTTCCAATAGTGAGATTTTCCCTTTTTTTTGCAATTGAATCCAATTTGATCCAATTTTCTTTATTTTTTTTTTCCATACATGTACAGATCATTATCATTAGTCTACCTGAATGAATGTGTTGTGTACAGATGCTCTTCTAGTTAATACAGCAAAATGGCCAGGACAAATAATATTGTTAGTAATGTGTTTCTTTCCTCTGGGCTCAAGTTCGATTTGTCTTTTCTACTTTCATTGTACCCCGATACGAAATGAAATATTTGGATTGCTGAGCATCTGTAGGCTTGTTCAAATGCCTGGAGATGATGGGTAAAACAGAAGGATCAATAAAACAAACCTCCAGTGCATTGCAGTGGCATCGAGTGATGTCCCCTCTGATTGTTCAGGACCTAGCAAGTCAATAACCTATTACTATGCTACTCTGTGAGGTCAGAACTCAACAAGAAACACAAGTCTTTTTAAGCCTCAGATTCTACTTTGTGCTTGTATAAGAGAATAGTTAAAATTTATTAAATGTAGGTGAATTCTCTTATTTAAATGAATTTAAAAAATTAAAGGCAAGCATACATTTTTCTTAAATCTTTCATAGATATTTGGAATATCTTGCAAATACTGTATAAAAAGAGTGGTCCATATTTACATAACTCTACCAATTTATTACAGTACTCACTTCAATTCTCAACACTTCATATTTATTAAACGTCACACCTTAAATATAAATGTGCCACATATTACTCAAGCATGACTTTAAAAAGCATGGTAGCACACTTCCCAACAATAGATGAGAGTGGAAGGTTCATTGAATACATATTTTTAAGTAAATTACGGCTTTTTAAAAATATTATTACAAATTTGAATTTTACAGAAAAGTTGTAGACCAATATGTTGAATGTCACATGTTAATGCAGAATTATCCGCTAATTGACATGTTTTATGCATTGTAAAATCTCCTCTCCAACAGCCCACATAACACTACCAGGATCTTTTGCAGAGGTTGGCTGTAAATACAAATCAAACTCCGATTGTTCCGTAACTTCTGAAGACTGAGGAGCTCCGATCACCTCCCTGGCCCAATAGTCATTGGCGTGCTCATCTTGCTAATGTTACTGAAGTATGATGAGGTCACCTCATCAACCTGCACAAGTCACTAAAACACCGCAGAGAAGGACTAGATGTGTGAACCTGGAGCAAGTAAGTGCTCAAGGAGCTGAAAATAGACGGGATGTTTATAATAGACTGGGGGAGGTGTCAATATGGAGAGTGGGGGTACATTATAGGAGTAAGTAAAGAGAGTGAAGAAACAGTATGGAAGCAGTAAATAGTGTGGGAACAGGCTTTGGGGGCAGTATATAGTGTTGGTGGCACACTATGGGGCAGTATATAGTGTGAGGACACACTGTATGGGTGGTATATAATGTTAAGACATAGTATGTGAGGTAGCATACATAAGAAGGGACAGTGTGAGGCACAGTATGGTGGGACAGCATGAAGAAGGGACACAGTATGGAGAAGGCATAGCATAAGGGGCAGTGTGGAGATAAGTGGAGAAAGTGTGGAGGCCATAGTTCATAAAGGGTTAGTGTGGCATAGATAGTTCAGAAGATGAAATATGGCAGCTGATATAAACAATGTGAACCCATTTTAATAAAACTTGAGGCATACGGCAAACTACAAGTTAACTAGAGCAGATGCAAGTTATATAATCAATGATATATTGTAACTTGGTGAGAACAATGTCAAATGAAAGTTTATGATTCTAGCAGTGCACAATGGATTCATCAGCAGCAGATACAATTAATGTGAACAAAATATATACAGTGTATGCATATATCAGGGCTGGACTGGCCATCTGGCAATTCTGGCAAATGCCAGAAGGGCCTGTCTGGTTGTGGGCTGCCTTGTCTGCTACATTGTTAACAGTAAATCATACTGTTAAGAGTTGTGATGCAGTGCAAAGTCGCTTACTCCGTCACTTATCCCAGCAGGCCAAGGGAATCATTATAAATATTGGTCTCGTAGAAAATCTTCCTGTCCTCTATCCAGGGTAATATTAGTGATATATCCCATCTGGGTCATGGGGACGGGGACAACATGGGCCTGCATGATTTCAAATGCCAGGGCTGAATTTCAGCCCCAGTCCGTACCTGGCATATATGTTGATATATTGGCCACAACATATTTGTGCATCTGTATATTAATTTAGTACTAAAGGTGTGCTGGCCCCCTTTTTGTTGTTTGCATTAAGGTGTGCAGCCCCCACATGGACTGTGCACCCTTTTCTACCCATCTTTCACCAAAAGGTTTCAATATGAAACTAAACCTTTTTTGTTATCTCTTCCCCTTTTCATTGGAGGCTTTTCTGGTCACATGGAGAGGTGAGTCATTAGAGCTTTGGACCATCCATATGAGGTACACCTTGTTGTAGTTGGATTGCTTTTATGCTCTTTCATCAAAATCATTAACTGAGTATCTCACATTTTTTACTTGTTGTTAGGGCTAGCGGAACGCACCGAGTAAATAGAGATGTTTTTATTGATATTGGTGCATTCGCAGCCCGGGGTCCACTGTGCAGGAGTACCTGCTGCTTGCAAACGGCGGCACTATATGGCGGTATGGACTAACTCAGTTAATTCACCGAATAGCCATGAAAGCAAAGCACTGTGCCCTGTTAGACTTCACAGAGGCACAGGCTAACTGCCCAAACAGAGAGCAGTCAGTGGTCACGCATGCAAACAAAACTCCTTGCCGGAGGTGCCAGCATTCTAGGGGCTTATTTCAGCCAGGTCCCTGAATACATACAAACACAAACTCCTCGCCGGAGGTGCCAGCATTCTAGGGGCTTAATTCAGCTCTCACATGACCACACTGGCGCAAAGCACATAACAAAGAACAATACTAGCGCATGGCCGTGCGGCCATGAGAGCCTTAAATAGTTGCAGCACGTACAGGACCTTCCTAGAAGGACCAATGAGAGGCTGCCACAGAGCGTGAGCAACTACAGGACCTTCCTGAAGGACCAATGGCCTTAGCTGCAGTATCTGATCATGTGACCCTCGATCTCCACTGAGAGATCTTACTCTGGGCATGCTCAAAATGAGAAAAGCAGGACTTAGACCCAGAAGCGTCTGCTTGCCGCTGCCCAGCACTGACTTCAATGGCAGAAGCACGAAACACAGCATTAACTCTATGTACAGAGTCAGACTGAGCGAGACGCTGGGACCGATGTCTCTGCTGAGCAGGCTCCACTGCGGCAGAAGAAGAATGGGAGACCACAGCGGAGATAGCCTGAGATTCCACCTGTGCAGAGGTGGGAACTCGACCCCTAACACTAGTATAGCAATAGTGCATATGATGTATTCATTAACCCCTTAACCTCTGGACTATTTTCCATTATTACATTTTTTGTTTTTTGCTCCCCTTCTTCCCAGAGCCATAACTTTTTTATTTTTTGCTCAAAATGGCCATGTGAGGGCTATTTTTTTTGCGGGACAAGTCGTACTTTTGAACGACATGATTGGTTTTAACATATCGTGTACTGGAAACTGGGAAAAAAATTCCAAGTGTGGTGAAATTGCAAAAAAAGTGCAATTCAACACTTGTTTTTTTTTTCATCATGTTTACTAAATGGTAAAACTGACATGCCATTATGATTCTCCAGGATTTCCCATCAAACCTGCGATGCCCATCGAACCCGGACCGTCCCGGACCGCCCCTGGGTGAGTCTAATCTAACTTGTTTTTCTATCATAATGCTGTAGATAAGCCCCTAATGGTGGTGGCCACAGCTTATATGCGAAAATGAGGTGACAGATTCCCTTTAACCCCTTCATGACCCAGCCTATTTTGACCTTATTGACCTGGCCGTTTTTTGCAATTCTGACCAGTGTCCCTTTATGAGGTAATAACTCAGGAACGCTTCAACGGATCCTAGCGGTTCTCAAACTGTTTTTTCGTTACATATTGGGCTTCACGATAGTGGTAAATTTAGGTCAATAATTTTTGCGTTTATTTGTGAAAAAATGGAAATTCGGCAAAAATTTTGAAAATGTCGCAATTTTCACAATTTTAATTTTTATTCTGTTAAACGAGAGAGTTATGTGACACAAAATAGTTAATAAATAACATTACCCACATGTCTACTTTACATCAGCACAATTTTGGAAACAATTTTTTTTTTGCTAGGAAGTTATAAGGGTTAAAATTTGATCAGCGATTTCTCATTTTTACAACGAAATTTACAAAACCATTTTTTTTAGGGACCACCTAACATTTCAAGTCAGTTTGAGGGGTCTATATGGCTGAAAATACCCAAAAGTGACACCATTCTAAAAACTGCACCCCTCAAGGTGCTCAAAACCACATTCAAGAAGTTTATTAACCCTTCAGGTGCTTCACAGCAGCAGAAGCAACATGGAAGGAAAAAATGAACATTTAACTTTTTAGTCACAAAAATGATCTTTTAGTAACAATTTTTTTATTTTCCCAAGGGTAAAAAGAGAAAATGGACCCCATAAGTTATTGTACAATTTGTCAATTTGAGTACGCAGATACCCCATGTGTGGGGGGGAACCACTGTTTGGGCGCACGACAGGGCTCGGAAGGGAAGGAGCGCCATTTGACTTTTTCAATGAAAAATTGGTCCAATCTTTAGCGGACACCATGTCAAGTTTGGAGAGCCCCTCTGTGCCTAAACACTGGAGCTCCCCCACAATTGACCCCATTTTGAAAACTAGACACCCCAAGGAACTTATCTAGATGCATAGTGAGCACTTTGAACCCCCAGGGTGCTTCACAAATTGATCCGTAAAAATAAAAAAGTACTTTTTTTTCACAAAAAATTTATTTTAGCCTCAATTTGTTCATTTCCACATGGGCAAAAGGATAAAATGGATCCTAAAATGTGTTGGGCAATTTCTCCTGAGTACAACGATACCTCACATGTGGGGGTAAACCACTGTTTGTGCACACGGCAGGGCTCGGAAGGGAAGGAGCACCATTTGACTTTTGAATGAAAAATTAGCTCCAATCGATAGCGAACACCATATCGCGTTTGGAGAGCCCCTGTGTGCCTAAACATTGGAGCACCCACATATGTGACCCCATTTTGGAAACTAGACCCCCCAAGAAGCTTATCTAGAGGCATAGTGAGCACTTTGAACCCCCAGGTGCATCACAAATTGATCCGTAAAAATAAAAAAGTACCTTTTTTTCGCAAAAAAATTATTTTAGCCTCAATTTTTTCATTTCCACATGAGCAACAGGATAAAATGGATCATAAAATTTATTGGGCAATTTCTCCTGAGTACACTGATACCTCACATGTGGGGGTAAACCACTGTTTGGGTACATGGCAGGGCTCGGAAAGGAAGGAGCACCATTTGACTTTTTGAATGAAAAATTAGCTCCAATCGTTAGCGGACACCATGTCGCGTTTGGAGAGCCCCTGTGTGCCTAAACATTGGAGCTCCCCCACATGTGACCCCATTTTGGAAACTATACCTCCTGTGGAACTAATTTAGATGTGTGGTGACCACTTTAAACCCCCAAGTGCTTCACAGAAGTTTATAACGCAGAGCCGTGAAAATAAAAAAATATTCTTTTTCCACAAAAATGATTTTTAGCCGCCAATTTTTTATTTTCCCAAAGTTAACAGGATAAATTGGACTGCAAAAGTTGTTGTCCAATTTGTCCTGAGTACACTTATACCCCATATGTGGGGGTAAACCACTGTTTGGGTGCACGGCAGAGCTCAGAAGGGAAGGAGCACTGTTTTACTTTTTTAATGCAGAATTGGCTGGAATTGAGATCGGACGCCATGTCGCGTTTGGAGAGCCCCTGATGTGTCTAAACAGTGGAAGCCCCCCAATTCTAACTCCAACCCTAACCCCAACAAACCCCTAACCCTAATCCCAACCCTAACCATAACCCTAACCAGACCCTTAACCACAACACACCCCTAACCCTAATCACAACCCTAATCACAACCCTAACCACAACACAGCCCTAACCGCAACATACCCCTAACCATAACTCTAACAACAAACCTAACCCTTACGCAACCCTAACCCTATTCCCAATCCTAACCCTAATCCCAGCTGTAAACGTAATCCAAACCCTATCCCTAGTCCCAACCCTAACTTTAACCCAACTCACTTTAGCCTAACTAATGGAAAAATGGAAATAAATATATATTTTTTATTACATTATTGTTCCCTAAGGGGGTGATAAAGGGGGTTTTATTTACTATTTTTTATTTTGATCACTGTTATCGGGACTATCACAGTGATCATAAACAACCAATAGGAAAAAATTAGAGAAATTAAAAGGCAAATTAGACTTTTTTTGCGGTCGCAGTTATACGGTTAATAACGGCGATCACAACCATGGGGTTGGTAAAAATAGACCCAAATCACATTCTCTGGGGTCTCGGTTACTCCTGGCAGCCGGGACCCCAGAGAAATTCTGACATTTTGGAATGCAGACTTTGATGGAATGGTCTGCGGGCATCATGTTACGTTTGCAGAGCCCCTGATGTGCCTAAACAGTAGAAACCCCCCACAAGTGACCCCATTTTGGAAACTAGACCCCCCAAGGAACTTATCTAGATGTGTGGTGAGCACTTTGAACCCCCAAGTGCTTCACAGAAGTTTACAACGCAGAGCCGTGAAAATTAAAAATCATTTTTCTTTCCTCAAAAATGTTTTAGCAAGCAATTTTTTATTTTCACAAGGGTAACAGGAGAAATTGGACCCCAATAGTTGTTGCCCAGTTTGTCCTGAGTAGGCTGGTACCCCATATGTGGGGGGAAGCACTGTTTGGGCACACGTCGGGGCTCAGAAGGGAAGTAGTGACGTTTTGAAATGCAGACTTTGATGGAATGGTCTGCGGGTGTCACGTTGCATTTGCAGAGCCCCTGATGTGCCTAAACAGTAGAAACCCCCCAAAGTAACCCCATTTTGGAAACTAGACCCCCAAAGGAACTTATCTAGATGTGTGGTGAGCACTTTGAACCCCCAAATGCTTCACAGAAGTTTACAATGCAGAGCCATGAAAATAAAAAAATATTTTTCTTTCCTCAAAAATGATGTTTTAGCAAGCAACTTTTTATTTTCGCAAGGGTAACAGGAAAAATTGGACCCCAATAGTTGTTGGCAAGTTTGTTCTGAGTATGTTGGTACCCCATATGTGGGGATAAACCACTGTTTGGGCGCACGTTGGGGCTCGGAAGGGAGGGAGCACCATTTGACTTTTTGAACGCAAGATTGGCTGGAATCAATGGTGGCGCCATGTTGCGTTTGGAGACCCCTAATGTGCCTAAACAGTGGAAACACCTCAATTCTAACTCCAACACTAACCCAAACACACCCCTAACCCTAATCCCAACTCTAGACATAACCCTAATCACATCCCTAACCCCAACACACCCCTAACCACAACCCTAACCCCAACACACCCCTAAACCTGATCCCAACCCTAACCCCAACACACCCCTAACCCTAACCATAACCCTAACCACAAGCCTAATCTTAACCCTATTTCCAACCCTAGCCCTAAATCCAACCCTAATTTTAATTCCAACCCTAACCCTAAGGCTATGTGCCCACGTTGCGGATTCGTGTGAGATTTTTCCGCAGCATTTTTGAAAAGTCCGCAGGTTAAAGGCACTGCATTTTACCTGCAGATTTCCACTGTTTTTTGTGCAGATTTCACCTGTGGATTCCTATTGAGGAACAGGTGTAAAATGCTGCGGAATCCGCACAAAGAATTGACATGCTGTGGAAAATACAACGCAGCGTTTCTGCACAGTATTTTCTGCACCATGGGCACAGCAAATTTGGTTTTCCATGAGTTTACATGGTACTGTAAACCTGATGGAAAAATGCTACAAATCCGCAGCGGCCAACCCGCTGCGGATCCGCAGCCAAATCCGCACCGTGTGCAAATAGCCTAATTCTAAGGGTATGTGCACATGCTGCGGAAAACGTTAACACAGGTGCGGGTCCGCAGCAGTTTCCCATGAGTTTACAGTTCAATGTAAACCTATGGGAAACAAAAAACGCTGTGCACATGCTGCAGAAAAAACTGAGCGGAAATGCAGCAGTTTACAGTCTGCAGCATGTCACTTGTTTCTGCAGATTCCGCAGCGGTTTGACAGCTGCTCCTATAGAAAACCGCAGTTGTAAAACCGCAGTGAAATCCGCAGAAAAACCACGGTAAATCTGCGATAAATCCGCAGCGGTTTTGCACTGCGGATTTATCAAATCCGCTGCGGAAAAATCCGCAGAGGACCAGAATACGTGTGCACATAGCCTTACCCTAACCCTAATTCTAACCCTAGCCCTAACCCTGGCCCTAACCTTAGCCCAAGCCCTAACCCTAACCATAGCCCTAACCCTAGCCCTAACCCTAACCCTAGTTCTAACCCTAACCCTAGTGGAAAAATAAAAGTAAATATATTTTCATTTTATTATTATCACTACCTATGGGGGTGATAAAGGGGGGGGTTCATTTACTATTTTTTTTATTTTGATCACTGTGATATGTTTTATCACAGTGATCAAAATGTACCTGGAACGAATCTGCCGGCCGGCAGATTCGGCGGGCGCACTGCGCATGTGCCCACCATTTTGGAAGATGGCGGCGCCCATGGAACAGATGGATGGACACCGGGAGGCTCGGTAAGTATGAGGAAGGGGATCGGAGCACAGGGGGGTGATCGTAGCACGGGGGGTGGGATCAGAGCACGGGGGAGTGGACAGGAGGACAGGGAGCGGACAGGTGGACGGAGGGGAGCGGAGCACAGGACGGAGGACTGGGGAGGAGATCGGTGGTGGTGGGGGGGCAGATCAGGGTTTCCAGCCATGGCCGATGATATTGCAGCATCAGCCATGGCTGGATTGTAATATTTCACCACTTTTCATAGGTGAAATATTACAAATTGCTCTGATTGGCTGTTGCACTTCCAACAGCCAATCGGAGCGATCGTAGCCATGTGGTGGCAAAGCCACTCCCCCTGGGCTAAAGTACCACTCCCCCTGTCCCTGCAGATCAGGTGAAATTGGAGTTAACCCTTTCACCCAATCTGCAGGGACGCGATCTCTCCATAGGCGTCACAGGTCAGATTGGCACGACTTTCATGATGCCTAAGTGGCATCACAGGTCGGTAAGGGGTAAAGTGGTGAAAAACATTTCCAAACTTTGGTAAAAAAAGATGGTGCCATTTTCCGAAACCCATAGCATCTCCATTTTTCATGACTTGGGACTGGATGAGGGCTTATTTTTTGTGCACCGAGCTGTCGTTTTTATTGATACCATCTTAGTGTATATACAATCTTTTGATCACCCGTTATTGAATATTATTGTGATTACAAAAAAATGTAATTCTGGCATTTTTTACTTTTTTCTCATTATAACATTTAGTGATCAGGTTAAATTTTTTTTTTTTATTGATAGATCGGACGATTCTGAATGCGGCGATACCAAATATGTGTATGTTTGATTTTATTTTTATTGTTTTATTTTGAAAGGGGGAGATTTGAACTTTTACTTTATTTATTATTTTTAAAAACATTTTTTTTACCTTTTGCATGCTTCAATAGTTTCCATGGAAGAGCTGTGCTACACACAGGCATTGATCAGATTGCCTGTATGTAGCAGAAATGCTCATAGCAATCTGGCTATGACAACCATAGAGGTCTGCTGGAGACATCTGGTTGTCATGCCAACTCATTGTGACCCACCATCATTTGACTGGGTCAACGATGGGTGGGATTTCCGGCGCGCTTGTCGGAATAACGAATCAAATGCCGCTGTCAGAGATTCTTTGCTAGGTGAAGAGAATGGGGCATCAGACTGCGCTGCTCGCCTGTCAGGATAATGTACCAGAGAAGTCCATAGAGCTTTCTCTGAAAGCAAAAAAATAGAACAGATAGACTTAATCTCTAATAATATAAAAACAAAAAAATCAGTATCTGATACGAAGTTCAGCTTCAATTTTATTACTACTTTTTCAGCCCAGAACAAGAGAATTTGTCTGGTTCTGGAAAAACATTGGGGCATACTTCTTAATGATCCCATATTGGGGAAGCTTCTTCCCAGCAATCCCCTGATAATGTTTCGAAGGGCCCCAACATTGAAAAACATGTTGGCCCCCAGCCGGCTAAAGAAAAAAGAGGATCTCAATCCCTCTACAAAAAAGCCCAGGCAAGGCTCCTATAGATGTGGCATCCCGAGATGCCTATGCTGCTCCAGCATCATTCATGATGCAAAAACTTTTTCATCAGACAGTGGAAATTCAGATGAGTTTCAAATCAAATACCATTTGACTTGCCAATCCAGTTTTGTCATCTATGTGATTATATGTGAATGTAAGAAATTATATGTGGGCAGGACAACGCAACCGCTGCATAAAAGAATAAACTCACACAGGTATAATATAAAAGAAGGATTTTTACAGCATGGCCTTTCCAGGCATTATGCAATATATCACAACAAAAGGATCTCCTTCAGGGTGATCCCTATTGACCATGTCCCCCTTGATAATCCTAATCGAGTCCAGACTCTCAACAGAAAAGAAATCTTCTGGATTCACAAGCTGAACACTATAAATCCCCATGGACTCAACGAAACAACTGATTTGTTCAATTGATTTGGATATTTCTATGGATTCTGCTCTGTTCCCCTGTAGAAGCTCATTATTCCACTGCACGTTATAAGAGAGGAGAAGGGAGAGAAAAGGGAGAAAAAAAAAAAACAAGAGGAGAAGGGAAAAAAAGAAAAAAGAGATCTCAAGGATTTTTTTTTTTTTTTTTTCTTTTTGTTTTCCACTGTTATCTCTTTGATTTCACAGACTCTTGTGAAACTACCACCAAACAAAACAATCCAATCAAATCCACCCATGGCTCAATGGTTCAAAACGTCAGTAGCAGGGTCCTGACAAAGAATAAATGTTTTAACACCGTAGGTTCTAGCACTCCCCCAGCTTGCAAAAGGTATTCGTTTGCTTTACTACTCTTTTTAATGTGTTTTTTTGTATTTAGATTTTAACATGTATGAGCAATGGTTTTAAGTTCTATACTCAATTATATTTCATGATAGTTTCGTATGTTTTATAATGTACATATGTGTTTGAATATGTGTTTAAGTCGGATTCCCCGCCCACTGGGTGTGGTGTTTTTTTGAAAGAAGGCGTCTCCATGTGCCTTCTTTTGCTATAAATACAAGACCCTGTATGTGTATGTGTATAGACTGTCCTGAGGAAGTGGTGTGATCACCACGAAACGCGTAGAAATAAAGTCTATTTTCTATTACATCTACTTGGACTTCTCTGGTACATTATCCTGACAGGCGAGCAGCGCAGTCTGATGCCCCATTCTCTTCACCTAGCAAAGGATCATCACACCGGGGCTTGCAGCAGCCACCAATGCTAAGTGCAGTGGTTGTGTCTTACACAACCATAATAGGTGAGTGAATTCATACTATCTCTCACGAATATTCCCTTTTTTCTTGGATAAGACCCTATTTGCGCTCTATATTCCTTCTAGCTTCGCTGTCAGAGATTGACAGCAGCATTTTAACAGGTCAACATCCACGGGTGGATCACGATTTCACCTGTGGCTGTTAGAGACACTTGTCAGCTGTTCAAAAGAGCTGACATGTGCCAGGAAAGATGTGGGCTCAGCGCCGGAGCCCACTTCAAAGGGAGAGATTCTGGCGTGGCCATACTATTATGCCCAATGTCGGAAAGAGGTTAACAGCAACGTGTTGATCACAGTATGTATAGATCTAAAAACAGTTTGTGATGCTTATAGCAAATAATGGGTTAATCAGAGGCTATGCAAATTATCATAGAATTCACAGTAGTTTGTTCAGTGAGAATAGTCTCTAATAACAGTTTGTAATGTTAGCAGCGCACAATTGAGTAACTAGTAGCGCATTCAATAACGTGAACAAATTCTAATAGCAATACATAAGGCTTATGGCAAATAATGGTTTGGAAAGAGCAGAGTCAAGTTACAGAATCCACAGTAGATTGTAACTATGGTGAGAATAATGTCTAATAAAAGTTCATGATGCTAATATCACAAAATTGGTTAACCAGAAACAGTGGTAAGTAATGTTAGAAAATGCTAACAACAGTTTGCAAGGCTTATAGCAAAATATTGAGTTAACCAGAGCAGATTCATATTATATAATGGACAGCTGAAATTACAGAAGTCTGAGGAGTTAATAGTAATAGAAGAAAGTGGAGGAAATCAGAGTCAAAACACATGTCAGCTGATCTCAGTACTGTCTTAACACTCCAATACATGGGTGTGTCCAACTAGGCCATAAAAGGTCTAGGTAGATGATGTTGCTGCAACATACTGGGCAACTTATAAAACTAGACGTGGAGCACAGCAAAGAGTGGTGGCCATAGAGGAAGGTAATGGATCCCAGTCCAGCTGACACAGGTGTGTTACAGATACAACATGATGATGCAAGAGATGCAAGAAACATCTTTTACTTTTCTATAAATCTATTTTTGTAAATTATATAATTCTCTACCATTTCTGTAATGTGTAAGATATCAATAGTATAGTATATCAACATACTATGTGGCATCCATATGAGTACAAACTAAAAAAGAATGTAAAACAATGTCCAGTCTAATTTTCATATGCACACGAGTCTGTTCACAATGGTTCTTAGCTTACAGTTTTGCTATATTAAAAAAAACCCTTTTCAGAAATGTGTTTAGGGGTTGTAAACAGGTGTTACCAAGGAATGTTAAAGCTTTTTACACTTTTTTTTATTAATAAACAATTACATTTTCTTTCCTTAAGTGCTGGTACCATTGTTTGCATAGATTTTATATCGGAGATACACTATTAGGCAATCAAAATTGATTTTGAATTGGCTTATAGTAATAATATTTTTGAAGCAGATTTTAAAAACAATGGCTGCCATTCAGATAAAACGGAAACTCTTTACTAAAAGATTGCTCATTTTAAAATGAAAACATTGATTTGGCTGTGAAAGGTCAAATACCTTATGTCACTAACTAGTTAAGCTTTACAATATTTGATATGAACCATTTAGGTGTTAGACAGGGGTAAAGCAATTGCCCTAACTCATTAAATTCAACACATAAAGTCAAACAAATCAGAAAATAGTCGAAAGTATACTAATATGCAGAACCAGAAATAAATGTATTACTTCTTCAGGCCATTTTTGACTTCTATGCCCTCTCCTTATTTTTTCTCTTTGCTCTGTTTCTCATAGATCAAATGAGTTAAGTAGCAAATTGTGTTTGACAGCAATATTTGAAGCACATATACTATAACTTTTAAACCGTAGGATACATGGCTTTCCAATTATCTAGATCTGATATTAGTACAGAGTATACTGAATCGCATTACTGGGTATTAGGCAAAAAAGAGGAGACTGAATACGGGTGACATCAACTTCCAAAGGACTCATATTAACCCCTTAACTACAGCCAATATGCATTAAAACAGTGGTCGTTAAGGGGTTTTATTACCTCATCGCCTTTTAAAACAGCGATTGGTAACAGGAATAAGGATACAGCTCTGCCCTGCATCCACAATTCCAGTGGTTGTCAGCCATACATGACAGCTGACACCCTATGGTATCAGCCCTGTCCGGTTTTGTAACCAATCGGGGCTTATTAACCCCTTAAATACCGCTGTCATTTGCAGCAGCGGTATTTCATTGGTTGCAAAAACAATAAGCCACTATACAGCTCTGTTTGCCAAAAAATAAAAAAAAGTTATAGCTCTCAGTATATGGTGATGAAAAAAAGCTACTTTTTATTAAAAAAAAAAACATTTTTATTGCGTGATAGCAGCAAAACCTAAAAAAACCTATATAAATCTAGTATTCAAAAGAGACGAAGAATACATCTGCCTTACCACTTATACCACATGGTGAACAGTACAAAAACAAAAATAAGAACTATTCTTCTACTACTTTTTATTTGTTCAATTTTTCCTTTCACATTGCTCTAGTTCCTATGAAGCACCTGAAGAGTTAATAAACTTCTTGAGTTTGATTTTTGGGACTTTGAGGGGTGCAGTTTTTAGAATGTTGTAACTTTTGGGTGTTTTCTGTCATACAGGTCCCCCAAAGTCACTTCAAATGTGATGTGGTCCCTAAAACAATGGTTTTGTAAATTTTGTTGGAAAAATGAGAATTTGCTGATCAATTTTAACACTTCTAACTTATGTTTTTAAAAATGATGCAGATGTAAAGTAGACACGTGGGAAATGTTATTTATTAACTATTTTGTGTGACATAACTCTCTGGTTTAAGGGCATAAGAATAAGAATTAAAAAAATTCAACATTTTCAAAGTTTTTGCCAAATTTCCAATATTTTAACAAATAAAAACTAGTCATATCAATTTATACCACTATCATGAAGTACAATATGTCCTGAAAAAAAAAGATTCCCAGAATCAGTGCGATACGTTGAAACGTATTACCACATAAAGTGACAGAATTGTAAAATTTGTCCTGTCCATTAAGGTTATAATTGGCTCAATCACTAAGCGGTTAAATACAAGGCTTTTATGTTTTACTTTTCATCAGTTTTTAATGTTAATTACAAAAAAATATTTATTTATGCAGTAGTTCTACAAAAGGTTATTCACATAAACCATGTACATAAGGCACTGCTATATTTTCTCCTAACATGCAAACTTTTTACATTTGGGGGACTGGAAGGTACAATGGCTCTTATTGAAAAGAAATAGTATGAAGAGTTATTTACAGGTAAAGTTTCATATTAAAAAGTATGTAAATTAGCTCATATCAACCAAACGAGAGACACTCATCTGTTGACAGCACTGCATCTTGCAAGCAGTACAAACAGTAAGATCCCTTGATGAGAGAGGGTGGATTGTACCGGCTGGGACTCAATAGGTCCAAAAACTTTTGTAGTCTTGTTTAAAGTCAATGGAAAGTTTAATGGGGCATTCTCATCTCCAAGATCCTATTCCAAAATGTAGTAGGTCTAGTAATGAAAATATTACTAAATACCTCCAATTGGAAATGTAGCATAGTTCTTCGGAATCACTATGTCGCTTACCTCATACACGGCATTCAGCAGCTTAGGTGTCCATGGTTACAGCCACTGATATAGTGACAGTAAGTTAGTTGTTACTAGTCACAACTATACTACATTTCTAATTAGAGGTATTTGAGAATATTATTATTATTATTACACCTACTGCATTTAAGGATAGGATTGTGGAGATGGGAATACCCCTATAAGTTTAAAAATTATCTTTATATAGCGCCATCATATTCCACATCACTTTACAATCATTGTTATCATTGTACCCATTGGGGCTCAAAATGTAAATTCCTTATCAATATGTCTTTGGAGTGGGGGGGAAGAAACCGATGCAAGCACAGGGAGAACATACAAACTCCCTACAGATATTTTCCTTGATGGAATTAGAACCCAGGAAAATCACCTCTGCAAAGCAACAGTGCTAACCACTGAGCCATAATGTTGCACACAAATAAGCCCATATCTACCAAACCAGAAAGACACATCTATAGGCAGGACTGTTTAGGAATTTTTGCTACCAATCAATATGGAGCAGGGTGCTAGCTTAGAGAAGGACATCATGTTTCTGATTCCCATTAACCAACAAGTTGGAAAGGTCATAGGACAGACAGAATATAACTAATGATTTATGATTACTGCAAAAATCAATAACCACTGATAAAGGGATGTTCTGAGCACAAACATTTTTTGCATATCAATTTTCATGTAAAAAAAATATTACCCATAAATACTTATAATTGTAGTCTATGGAAAGTATGGAAACAGTACAGCTAGTGGGCTATATCTTCTATAAAATGTTATATAGAAGATGGCACGTGTGCATGTCCTGCCATTTCTGCAAGCGGGACAAAAGGCCCCATTAATTGCATGGAAGTATCCACAGTCCAACCCTCAATTGATGATATGATTATGACAAAGTCTATAAATATGCTATAAATGTGTATTAGTGGAAAATGCCTTCATAAACAATGTGAAAAGCTGGCAATAATAGTTGGAACAAGAAAAATAGCTTACATTGCCGTCAATGTATCTATAGAAATAGTCTTCTTTGTCTTCTTGGGTCAGTTATTAACAACAAACAATTTAACTGTCATGAAATGCAATTGAAACTGTCTTGTACCTGCTCAAAGATGGAAGACCTAGAAAATATCTTAAAATACTTTAAAGTGTCTATCGAAAAAATGAATCATGTCATCCTGGTTCTGTTATTTTCAGTTGCTTCTTATGGTTAGCTTGCAAACAGGAAAGGAGGACAGAAAATGTAATCATAAGTGATCAGAGCTACCGTAAAATATCACGATCATGTGTATGTCATGTGCCAAAACATTCCAGCCTACCCCAGTAAGAAGAGATTATACTAATGAGCAGGATAATAAGTACTATTGTTAGGATTACCTTTATAGATTTTATAGATTTATCTCTTTAATCTATGAGATGTGGGAAAGTCTATCCAGCATTTTTGTCTTCTAAAATATGTTTTGTATGAAGTAAACTGGAGAAAAAATACACTACATATGTAAATATATAAAAGTGAACAAAGGAATGAGACACTTGCTTCAAGTTTAACACGTATCAAATTTATGATCATGTATTGAGACCTTACCAATGGATTTTTACCTACACGTTAGTTAATTGTACAGAAACAAATTAACTTCAAAATACAAAAAATGGCAACTTTATTTATGAATTTCTTACATTTCTTTACCCCAAGCCAAACAACTAAATTGCTACTTAGCATAAATTATTTATATGCTTAGACTCAATATCTTCTAATATCAGCCCCCAGAGGTATAGCAGATATAAAATATTTATGTGACAGAGATGGTACTGCCACGCAGCTATTTTCTTTCTAGAAGCTCGTGCTTTAGGCTGCTGTAGCTAAGCAATGTTTCTCTTGACCAAAGTTCTTCAAAACAGTCTTACTGGAGTCATCTTCCTACTGCGTATTTACTAAACTCATTGTGAAATATTTTAATAAGGATATACAGCAGAAAAAAAGTATTTGTAACAGAAAAAAACATCTTTACCACAACTAAAATAAGCGGTCTCCATTGCCGCAAACCACACTGAGAAATGCATACAATGCTGAAATAAGGTGTTTTTTCTGTTAATAATATGCCGTATGAACTTTTGATATTTCTTCTACTGAAAAAAAATGTCATTTACAAGTTGTAGATTAAGGAGCTTTATGTTGCATGTTATAAAATCCAGTAAATACCAGAGATTTTATGTTTATAGTTGTAATCATTCCAAAGTCTTGTCTCTATCCTTGCCTCTCCCAGGACTCCAAAGAATACATTTTTGTGTCCTAGTATGAAATAAAATTGCACCTCTGTTTAGCATTAGATAGTACAACTGATACTTTATAATCTTTACACATTATTCGACTCAAGTGTCACAAAAAATGTTAAGCAAGACTTCCCGATACTGGAAGTAAAAGGACAAGGAGAACACCTGACAAGCAACTCCATAGCACTATCCCAACTCCACCAAACCTTATAGTTGACAATGTATTTATGCAGTTGGATATTTTTTAAGACACATTAGTAATGCATTCTGCCAATCCTATAGCACTAACCCATGTCATAAAGCTCCAAGTTCACAGTTTTTCTGCTGATGTTATTGCCAGAAGAGTCAGCAAAGTGTTGTTAACTTTTATGCACTGTGTCTCAGCACTCAATGCCACCTTATGGCTGAGTTTCTGTGGTTTCTAAACAGTAAACACATAGTTATACAGGTTGAAAAAAAGACTTTGGTCCATCAAGTTCCACCTTTCTCCACCATTTGTACATTCTTCATCGGTATGGACATTATGAACGTGTTCACTCTCGTATTAGGGAAACGCCACACCTATACTCAACTGGTCCCTGTACAGACTAAAAAGGCCCTAGCCCCACAAATTAAAAACATCATCTTAGACCTGGCTACCTAAAAGGCTGTTGAATGGTTTCTCATACCTCCTTAGGAACCAGAAGGGAGGCTGCAACACGTCACCTACAAGGGAAAAAGAAAGTGTGTGGAGAAATACAAGAACCCAAGGTAAGAAACTAAGAAACATTCAAAAAAGATAAAGGAAACAAGGTTAAGGAGTACCAAAAATAAAAGAAAACAAAAAGTCCTCCCAAGAATCTAGCAGAGATAAAAGAGAAAGGTGCTGGGAGGGAAAGCAAACCAACTTACTACAAGAATACAACGAGAGTTTACTCATAAAGGTAGACCCCTAAGATAAAGAGCTGGAACTCCTAAATGTACATCCACCAAGAAATATAGCCACTAAGGAAGAGCAGAGAATGGATACAATATGAAGCCCCACCCAGAACGTGATAGGGCAATCCAAAATTGGAAAATGGAAAATGCCTGGAAAGGAGCAAACCAACCAGGGAGAATGAGGACAAAGGGGCAATCAGCATTCAGGCAGGAAAGGAAAAGAGCTAGAGCTCAACAAGCAGAAGAACCACAAAAGGTGAAGCAAAAGGTCACCGGATTGAATCCCAAAATCCTGCCATGACAATAACCCACAATGCCAAAAGCATCCAGCAGTTTTACATATGTTGTTATAGTATCTGCCATTACCTTCTCTTGTGGCAGGGTATTCTACAGTCTGACTGTAAAGAAACCTTTCCTGTTTAGTTATATGTATTGTCTTTCCTCAACACATTTTGAATGCCCCCTGGCCTTTGTACGGTCCTTGGATGGAATAAGTCATGTGTCATTCCTTTTTTTACCACACTTGTATTTATACATATAAATGAGATTTCCCCTGAGACGTCTTTTTTCTAAGTGAAACAAGACCAACTTTTCCAACCTCACATCATATGGGAGACCTTCTAACCCTTGTAATAATCTGTTTGCTCATCTTTAAACTGACTCCGATGACTGAATATTCTTTTTGAAATGCGGTGCCAAAAACTGGATCCCATATTCTAGGTTTGGCCTTACCAGGGATTTATAAAGGGGTAAATAATTAGTGGTGAGTAAACTCGAGCATGCTCAAATAGCACAAAATCCGAGCATGTTCTCTCATCACTAGTAATAATACATTGGGATCACAGGATTTTATTTATCTTTTTATACACTCTAAAATCTTTTACTTTCCAATAACACCATTTACAGTTGATCATAGAATTTTTAGTTGAAAAGAAATTTCATAAACTGATGTGTTACAATGGTGGTATCCTTTTTTCAGTGAATGTTCACAAAGGCCAAACTCCATAGCTGGGGCATCGATTTTATACACTTGTAATAAAGAGACTGAAACCTGAATTCAATTCATTGATTAAGAGGTGGATCCCAATACTTTTGTCCATGTGATGTATTTTATATGCCTGAAGTGTATCTTTATTTCATCCCTTCAATTAAAAATATAATCTCAGTCTAAGTATAAATGACTATTGCTAAATATGAGATTATGGACAAGTGAAAGCAGAACTGACAAGGCTTAAGGTAGGAAAATAAATTACAGTAGTTTATTTTCATCTGTATTGTCTTCAGACATTTCGCCAAAAGGAACAATAATCTAATAGTTTACCTATGTGGTAGAAGTGAAGAAAAAAGTTAGTTAAGCATATAAGACCATTGTGTGAATTTCAGTTATCTATATACTGCAAAATCTTTAATTATTATTATATGATATATTATTTATTTCACATTTTATTTCTTTAGTTCAGTTTTTGGTTTGCCAAACATAGATGCATTTAATATCGATTACCACTGATGATAAAAGTAAGAACCTCTTCTAATTGCGTTGTGTCTGTCACAGTTTGCCACCTGTTCTTACTGTACTAATATGCACAATCTGCTTGTGGTGCAGGAAGGGTGAGGCTAATCCATAAAGAATTCTCTGTGATGTTTTATTGAACTTGTAGGAGGAAATCTGTGAGCCAGTATAGCGTGGATTCCAAGTTTTCTATGCTATTATTTAAATACAGTTTGTCAAGCCATATGTTGTTCGCTGATCACTTATAAAGGAAAATAGGACTTCCATATTTATTTTTGGAATTTGACCCTGCATTTCATAGAATACTTGTGTACATCGCTATGTACAGTTCACCAGCGTCTTTTTTATTATAAAAACAACACTTATTTTTATCATAATCTTAGTATCCTCAGTCACTAAAATCTCCCACTTGCTACATATATGACTTAGATGCTGTAATGCAGGGGTAGGCAATTAATTTTCCCGACAGACCACATGAGAGACCCCGATTGAGGGCTGAGCCCTGGCATAAGCTACTTACCTAGATAATTAAAACTACACTGTGGCAGTTAACTAGGCAACGAGCTGTACTCTACAGAATTAATAATCCTTGAGTTTTTACAAGTACTTTGCAATTTTCACCATTTAAGAACTTCAAACAACTCCTTCATTATATTTTATTCCAAAAACTTATTAAATAGAAACCAGCAAGAAAGTATGTATGAAAAGAGAAAGCAGGCAGACCATTATGGAGATTGTATCAGTCTTTTTGCACCATTTATTTTTACAAATATTGTAGCTCAATATTTTTGCACAAAATTGGGTGACATTTTGTCACTTTACAAAATTGGAGTGGTTAGCTATGCTAATGACCTCTTAGCTCGAATTATGAAATTTGCAAAATAACATTTCCTGCATCACTATAATGAGGGGGTGGCGCAAAAAAATTGAGTAACATTTCTAGACAGCAGAAGCATCACAATTATCAATCTGTGAGACAACTTGATACATTTGGTGCAAACAATGCAGCTATAAGAAAAAATGACCTTAAAAGGTATTTTCATAATAGCTTCCCTTTCAAATTTTATTGGAACTTGTCTCATTAAACATGTCAAAAGAATGTTATAGAATACAATTAACATATTGATTATGATTATCTATTAATTGATTGATGTACGATTTGTAGTAAAAGATTCCAAATTATTCCTAAACTATTTGTTGAAATCTCTCGTGATTCTGACTTTAGAAGTCAAGGAAGCGGGTCTAGTCAGTGATTGACTACTAACTAGGTATGCACAGTTAAAAAGGGAAAGCAGTCAATCACTGATTAGGCTGCTATTCATAACTTGGTGACTCACTGGGTTAATCAATAAAATACCCAAACTTCCTTATTCAGTAAACATCAAACCTCAGCATCTCTGTGACTCCAGTGTGCATGTCTCTGAATTCCCTAAAGGCCCCGTCTCCCTAAGCGATTTACCAACGATCACGACCAGCGATACGACCTGGCCGTGATCGTTGGTAAGTCGCTGTGTGGTCGCTGGGGAGCTGTCACACAGACCGCTCTCCAGCGACCAACGATCAGGGGAACGACTTCGGCATCGTTGAAACTGTCTTCAACGATGCCGAAGTCCCCCTGCAGCACCCGGGTAACCAGGGTAAACATCGGGTTACTAAGCGCAGGGCCGCGCTTAGTAACCCGATGTTTACCCTGGTTACCAAAAAAAACAAACAGTACATACTCGCCTTTCGGTGTCCAGGTCCCTTGCCGTCTGCTTCCTGCTCTGACTGAGCCGCCGTACTGTGAGAGCAGAGCGCAGCGGTGACGTCACTGCTGTGCTCTCACTTCTCACTGTACGGCCGGCAGTCAGTGAGAGCAGGAAGCAGACGGCCAGGGACCTGGACACCGAAAGGCGAGTATGTACTGTTTGTTTTTTTTTACATTTACGCTGGTAACCAGGGTAAACATCGGGTTACTAAGCGCGGCCCTGCGCTTAGTAACCCGATGTTTACCCTGGTTACCAGTGAAGACATCGCTGGATCGGTGTCACACACACCGATTCAGCGATGTCAGCGGGGCCTCAACGACCAAAAAAAGGTCCAGGCCATTCCGACACGACCAGCGATCGCGCAGCAGGGGCCTGATCGCTGGTACGTGTCACACATAGCGAGATCGCTATGGAGGTCGCTGTTGCGTCACAAAACTAGTGACTCAGCAGCGATCTCGCTAGCGATCTCGCTATGTGAGACGGGGCCTTTAGCGCCACTGTGCTTGGTCACTCAATGTATCACAACTCAAATACATCATAGGATCACATCTGTGTATTAAAGTGAATGAGGCAGAACATGCCATCTTACTAAAGGGCTGTATAGTAGCATTTATTCTGTAACTGCTCTGATACGCATACTCAATATATTTAAATATTGTGGTTTTAAACCAATATTGTTAATTGTATGCTAATCATGTCCACCTTTATCTACTTATCATGTACACCATTTGTGTGGTTGAGAAAGACTCAGTATATTCGGATGAGCCAAAATATTGCATTGTAATCAGATAGCTAAATAAAGCCCCCTTTTTCACCTAGAATTTATGAAGGGATGCCTACATTTATATTATTTATTGATTTGTAAGATTGATGGTCTATACCCTGTATATAACACCTGTTTTGTTCACAGTGCTACTTGTTCTACAATTTTTAGTATATACTCTACATATGCAAAGCAATCTTCCAGCGCAAAAATTGGGACTTAAAATAAACATAAAGAAAAAAATGCTAATATTGTAATTTCGGCATGCTATATGTAATGTGAATGTGGCACCCTGAAATGATAGCACACGTAATAACTAAAGGTGAGTGAAACTCCCAAAATTCGATAATGGCAAATTTGTTAAATTCCTGGGAGAGATTTGATTCATATGGAGTAAATTGAGTACAAATCGATTCTGCCAAGAAAGTATTAAAAAATGAATACATTAGTATTTTCCCCCTCCTCCTCATCACCACTACCATTATCTCACCTCATTCTTCTGATCAGCTCCACTACATTTTTCTCTTGCCACAGTGATTATACTAGGTTATTGAGTTTTTCCAAATCCCTTTCAGACAAATTCCTGGATGTTATATTTCTGAAATCCCTAAAATCAAATCCCCCAAAATTCCTATTCACTACAATCCATATTTTGGGGGAAATTCACAGTGAATTCAATTAGTTTAGAATTTATTAGCTCATCTCTGGTAATAAACTATTTCTTAATTAATTAACTAATAAAATAAAGAATACAATTTCGCTGCAATGTGACATGTTCTGCGCAAATGAAAAAAAAGCAGTCCTGTGCTAATCACTGATTGAACGCTAATAGACCTTTTCTATTTTACAAGCTCTTCACACAGACTTCTGTACAAGAGCATTAGAAACAAATTCACCTCCATCATTGCCCAAACAAGTCCTATTCTTTCTTTTTTTGCACAGTGCTGTATCCTTTTACTCAACATGGTTTATGTATCGAATGAGTTTTATCCAAGATGTAGATATCAGTTGCCCAAACTGAGTAAGTCAGATGTAAATGACTTACAGCCCTGATAAGAACACAGTGAGCCTCAGTAGCTAAACACTTTTCTTATTCTTTTGGGATAAAGGCTCTCAGTTACCTTAAATTAACCAACTACCTATCAAGCCAAGTACAGATAGCAGACAAATACGATATATTCTTTTCCAGCATCTCCATCAACTCTAGGTCAGCTTCTACTATTGTTAGAAAAATAACATTAGAGGAACATTTGTAGAGGGACTATGATTGTACTGATAAGATGGATACTGAGACTAGTAATCAGTGAAATTGGAGGCATCATATTTCTTGTTTGAAAAGACAAGAAGATAGATACAAAGAAAAAGTCCATCTCAATTTGTCCTGGTATTTCCTGTTCAGATGCAACAAGCCAGTATCACTTACCATTTTACACATAGTATACTTTTCCTGAAAGAATGATATTAACATTAAGAAAAAAAGTAAAAGTTGCCAAGACTTAAAAGAGTACATCTTGGAAAGTGAAGAGCCAGCAAAATATCAGAATATTTAGAAAGCAAAATATGGTGAAAAATTGCTAAAATAATATTAGATTTTACAATTATTTTCAAATTATTTTGTCACATTATTTTGACTTGTAAAAAAATATAATATTTTTAATAAGAAATCAAGATATTAAGCAAAGCAAAATGAACAATATTGCATAAATACATTTTTGATACACCTGTCATGCCTAAAAAACATGCACAATAGTCAGGGCCGTATTTAGAGTTTCTGCTGCCCTAGGCACTTTTAGTGCTGCCTCCCCCTTTGGTGAGTATGACACTATCAGCAGTGACTTTGGCAAGAATCGCTGATGTGAAAGTAGCCTTTTGCAGCAGATCGGGCAGTTTTCCTGCATCTGCCGCGTAACGGATCACTTACAGCAACACTGCATTCGGCCTCATTCATTCCCTTTGGGATTTGCGGCACTTGCCGTGATCTGGCAAATGCGGTACCATACCCCCTAACTTTTGATGAAGGGAAGGAGGTATAAAGTTTGTGGCACGCGTAGTGGGCTGAGGCAAATTTTACGCCATGCCTCTGACCACACCCATTTCACAACTAGCCACACCCATATCCACATCCCAACCACAACCATTTAGCACTGCTGATCACGCTGTTTCATATACAATAATTATAAACAAAAAAAAATATGGCCACAGAGTGCTCCATATTGTATAATAGCCACACATGATGCTCAATACTATATAATGGCCACACATGATGCTCCATACTGTATAATGGCCACACATGATGCTCAATACTGTATAATGGCCACACATGATGCTCAATACTGTATAATGGCCACACATGATGCTCCATACTGTATAATGGCCACACACAGTTCTCCATACTGTATAATGGCCACACAGTGCTCCATACTGTATAATGGCCACACACTGCTCCATACTGTATAATGGCCACACATGATGCTCCATACTGTATAATGGCCACACATGATGCTCCATAATGTATAATGGCCACACAAAGTTCTCCATACTGTATAATGATCCCACATGATGCTCAATACTGTATAATGGCCACACATGATACTCAATACTGTATAATGGCCACACAGTGCTCCATACTGTATAATGGCCACACACAATTCTCCATACTGTATAATGGCCACACAGTGCTCCATACTGTATAATGGTCACACAGTGCTCCATACTGTATAACGGCCACACATGATGCTCCATAATGTATGAGAGCAGGCACCGGCAAGCCTCCTTCACTGCCTGTCAGATTGCTGATCTGACACAGTGTAGTGCAAAGTGTCAGATCAGTGATCTGACTTTATACAGTGATGTCCCACCATGGGAAAATGTGAAAAAGTTGAAAAAAAATATTATACTATTATACTGTGTAAAAAAAATTCCTAAATAAATAAAAAAATAAAAAAATATTGTTCCCATAAATACATACTTAATGACCTGACCTATAAAACTGTCCCACTAGTTAAACCCTTCAGTGAACACCGTAAAAAAAATTATAAGGCAAAAACAATGCTTCATCATCATACCACCGAAAAAAAGTGGAATAACACGTGATCAAAAAGACGGATATAGATAAACGTGGTACCGCTGAAAACGCCATCTTGTCCCGCAAAAAAAAGGAGCCACCACACAGCGTAATCAGCAAAAAATAAAAAAGTTATGGCCCTCAGAATAAAGCAATGCAAAAATAAATATTTTTTATATAAAATAGTTTTTATTGTATAAAAGAGCCAAAACATAAAAAAATATAAATGATGCATCGCTGTAATCGTACTGACCCGAACAATAAAACTACTTTATCAATTTTACCAAACGTGGAATGATATAAACACCCCCCCCCAAAAGAAATTCATCAATTGCAGGTTTTTGTTAATTCTGCCTTATAAAAATCAGAATAAAAAGAGATAAAAAACGTCATGTGCCTGAAAATGCTGCCAATAAAAAGCGTCAACTCGTCCTGCAAAAAACAAGACCTCACATGACCCTGTGGACCAAAATATTGAAAAATTATAGCTCTCAAAATGTGGTGATGCAAAAACTATTTTTGAAATAAAAAGCGTCTTTTAGTGTGTGACAGCAGCCAATCATAAAAATCCGCTATAAAAACCTGATATAAACAGTAAATCAACCTCCCCTTTATCACCCCCTTAGTTAGGGAAAAATAATAAAATAAAAAATGTATTTCCATTTTCTTATTAGGGTTAGGGCTAGGGTTTGGGTTGGGGCTAAAGTTAGGGCTAGGGATGGGGCTAAAGTTAGGGTTAGGGTTGGGGCTAGAGTTGTGGTTAGGGTTTGGATTACATTTATGTTTGTGTTAGGGGTGTGTCAGGGTTAGGGGTGTGGTTAGGGTTATGTTTAGGGTTAGGAGTATGTTGGGGTTAGGAGTATGTTGGGGGTTAGGGGTGTGGTTAGGGTTGGGATTAGGGGTGTGTTCAGGTTAGGGGTGTGGTTAAGGTTGGGATTAGAGTTAGGGGTGTGTTGGGGTTAGGAATGTGTTGGGGTTAAGGGTATGTTGGGGTTAGGGGTGTGGATAGGGTTGGGATTAGGGTTAGGGGTGTGTCCGGGTTAGGGTTGGGATTAGAGTTAGGAGTGTGTTGGAGTTAGGGTTGGAGTTAGAATTGGGGGGTTTCCACTGTTTAGGCACATCAGGGGCTTTGCAAACGCAACATGACGTCCGATCTCAATTCCAGCCAATTCTGCGTTGAAAAAGTAAAATGGTGCTCCTTCCCTTCCGAGTTCTGCCATGCGCCCAAACAGTGGTTTACCCCCACAAATGGGGTATCAGTGTACTCAGGACAAATTGGACAACATCTTTTGTTGCCCAATTTCACCTGTTACATTTGGTAAAATAAAACAAATTGGATCTGAAGTAATTTTTTTGGGAAAAAAGTTAAATGTTCATTTTTTTTTAAACATTCCAAAAATGCCTGTGAAGTACCTGAAGGGTTAATAAACTTCTTAAATGTGGTTTTGAGCACTTTGACGGGTGCAGATTTTAGAATGGTGTCACTTTTTGGTATTTTCTATCATATAGATCCATCAAAGTGATTTCAAATGTGATGTGGTCCTAAAAAAAAATGGTGTTCTGGAAATGAGAAATCACTGGTCAAATTTTAACCCTTATAACTTCCTAACTAAAAAAAAATGTTGGTTCCAAATTGTGCTGCTGTAAAGTAGACATGTGGGAAATATTACTTATTAAGTACTCTGTGTAACATATCTCTGTGATATAAGGGCATAAAAATTGAAATTTGGAAAATTGTGAAATTTTCAATATTTTTGCCAAATTTCCATTTTTTTCACAAATAAATGCAAGTAATATCAAATAAATGTTACCACTATCATGAAGTACAGTATGTCTTGAGAAAACACTGACTGAACCACCAGGATCCGTTGAAGCATTCCAGAGTTATAACCTCATAAAGAGACAGTGGTCAGAACAGCAAAAATTGGCCCGGTGATTAACGTGCAAACCACCCTTGGGGGTAAAGGAGTTAATATGAGCATACATGTTATAGTCTGCTAAAAAAGTAATCTCTGTATGCCTCATGTAAGATGCCTTGTTGATGATAAATCATCTGTTATCCGTTTATGTAAATGAGCTCTTCCAGGCTATGTGGCTGATGCATTTTTGCTTTTTACTTATTTAGTTACAGCAGGGCTTATGTTTATTTTGCTTCTTGTAGGTTTTTTATGCGGCTGATGGGGACTGGAAGATAACTGTGCCTCCGTGCCTCATCACCATATAGCTCGCCTCACATCATTGTCCCCCGTTCCCTGTGACATGGGCCACCTGAGAAAAAATCTTGCATACTGGTGCCTTCTTTCCTCTGCAGTATCCCACGCTTTGATGGACATAGAGATCAAGTGCCTTCTGAACAGGTGCCGTTCTCCATGATCTCCATTTTGCTGAACAGTAGAGGGCCGTCAGAAACTAAAATATTTCTCATCTTATTGTTCACCTGCCCGCTCTGCCTACAGTTCACTTTCCAAACCTATGATGTTCTTTTTTTCATCTTCCACCAATGCGTGCATGCTTTTTTGCCTGCTTCACTCTACATCACGTTTTATGGCACTGAGTAGGTTCAACACACAATGTGCCTTCACAGCTTGTGCTGTGAAGTCACGACGTTACAATATGCAACACTCAAGACCTAGTGAGTGCCTTTAGGTTTGCATGTTGTGATGTCACATCATGTGGCTTGATGGCACAGTACTTAGTGGTGTGGAGGGCCAGATAGTGGGCTGCACAGGTGCCAGGACAGCTGAGCAGTGAAGTGACCATTTATTATGCTTTAAGCAGAAATCAAGAGCATAATTAGGAACATTCAATTCGTATCAAATAACTTGGTCCAGTCAATTGATTTGCTGAATCCTAATCTAGGCAGATTTGTCAATCTCTACTTGTCACTGTACTGCTGTGCATCAGCCTACTTAGTGTAAGCAAGATACCAGACAGGCAGGGAAGAAGCCTTGGAACAGAGCAGCCAGCAAATACATGCACGGTAAGCCACTAATAAACACCTAAGTAAATATGATGGGAAGGATCATAAAAAGCAGATGACATTCATTTTCGCCCTATTTAAGGAAACAAATGTATGTCCTAAGAATCAATATATGTTGTGAATTTTACAGATTCGCATTATGTAACAATTTGCAGTGAATTGATGGATAATTTTTTGGACTGTTTCCCGATTCCATTACTCAACTACTCGATCGACCAGTAATTATGAATCATATCTTTAATTAGCTGCTGCTCTTCAGAAACAACCAAAAGCCAAGGGCATAAAGTAATTGGCATAAAGTTTTCCTAATTAATTTATCTGTCTATGTGAGTAACCAAGACTGGAGCCTAGGGATCATTTATAACTCCATGAAGGCCAATCCTAAAACTCCGTGTCATAGGAGATTTATATTTGTAAATTATAGAATGAAAACAAGCCTACAGAATTCCATTATTCGTTGCTTTAACAGTGAAGTCAGTAATAGGCTGTTCAGAGATGAGCAAGATCTTATTGATCCAATTCATTTTCATCATATCCTCCAGTGAGCTTTTGAAATCTCTCTGCCCATTTCCTTCAGACTACAATGTAACAGTAATCAAGCACATTAAGCAATTCATTAAACAATGGGCCTACTGAGCACTGGGAGCAATTCTGCTCACATTAATTAGAAAACTTGTAACGTTATTATTGTTACACCCGTGCTAGTGGCAGTGTGAGAACACTTGATGTACAACAAATAATTCTTGACCCGAATTGAGAATTTTGATAAAGATTGATCAATTTTGGCAGAGAAAGAAGCAAACTTTTCTAATGAAATATATTACAAAGTTGCTCATGTTCATGTGTACTATTGATCTATGAACTAAAAAGCAATGGTTACTCTTTAAGAAGTATACACTGTATATATACAGTACAGACCGAAAGTTTGGACACACCTTCTCATTTAAAGATTTTTCTGTATTTTCATGGCTATGAAAATTGTAAATTCACACTGAAGGCATCAAAACTATGAATTAACACATGAGGAATTATATACTTAACAAAAAAGTGTGAAACAACTGAAAATATGTCTTATATTCTAGGTTCTTAAAAAGTAGCCACCTTCAGCTTTGATGACTGCGTAGCACACTCTTGGCATTCTCTTGATGAGCTTCAAGAGGTAGTCACCGGAAATGGTTTTCACTTCACAGGTGTACACTGTCAGGTTTAATCAGTGGGATTTCTTGCCTTATAAATGGGGTTGGGACCATCAGTTGTGTTGAGCAGAAGTCTGGTGGATACACAGCTGACAGTCCTACTGAATAGACTGTTAGAATTTGTATTATGGCAAGAAAAAAGCAGCTAAGTAAAGAAAAACGAGTGGCCATCATTAGTTTAAGAAATAAGGGTCAGTCAGTCTGAAAAATTGGGAAAACTTTGAAAGTGTCCCCAAGTGCAGTTGCAAAAACCATCAAGCGCTACAAAGAAACTGGCTCACATGAGGACCGCCCCAGGAAAGGAAAACCAAGAGTCACCTCTGCTTCTGAGGATGTTTATCCGAGTCACCAGCCTCAGAAATCACAGGTTAACAGCAGCTCTGATTAGAGACCAGGTCAATGCCACACAGAGTTCTAGCAGCATACACATCTCTACAACAACTATTAAGAGACTTTGTGCAGCAGGCCTTCATGGTAAAATAGCTGCTAGGAAACGACTGCTAAGGACAGGCAACAAGCAGAAGAGACTTGTTTGGGCTAAAGAACACAAGGAATGGACATTAGACCAGTGGAAATCTGTGCTTTGGTCTGATGAGTCCAAATTTGAGATCTTTGGTTCCAACCACTGTGTCTTGTGCGACAGAGAAAAGGTGAACGGATTGACTCTACATGCCTGCTTCCCACCATGAAGCATGGAGGAGGAGGTGTGATGGTGTGGGGGTGTTTTGCTGGTGACACTGTTGGGGATTTATTCAAAATTGAAGGCATACTGAACCAGCATGGCTGCCACAGCATCTTGCAGCGGCATGCTGTTGCATCCGGTTTGCGTTAAGTTGGACCATCATTTATTTTTCAACAGGACAATGACCCCAAACACACCTCCAGGCTGTGTAAGGGCTGTTTGACCAAGAAGGAGAGTGATGGGGTGCTACGCCAGATGACCTGGGCTCCACAGTCACCAGAGCTGAACCCAATCGAGATGGTTTGGGGTGAGCTGGACCGCAGAGTGAAGGCAAAAGGGCCAACAAGTGCTAAGCATCTCTGGGAACTCTTTCAAGATTGTTGGAAGACCATTTCTGGTGGCTACCTCTTGACGCTCATCAAGAGATTGCCAAGAGTGTGCAAAGCAGTCATCAAAGCAAAAGGTGGCTACTTTGAAGAACCTAGAATATAAGACATATTTTCAGTTGTTTCACACTTTTTTGTTAAGTATATAATTCCACATGTGTTAATTCAAAGTTTTGATGCCTTCAGTGTGAATTTGTGAATTTACAGTTTTCATAGTCATGAGAATACAGAAACATCTTTAAATGAGAAGGTGTGTCCAAACTTTTGGTCTGTACTGTACACACATATATATATATATATATATATATATATATATATATATATATATATATATATATATACAGTATATATACATATATATATATATATATATATATATATATATATATATATATATACATATAGAGAGAGAGAGAAATTGGAACAGCATCTAGTGTTACCTCAAGTATCATGTGGAGCTTTCCCAACCAGCAATCAAATGGCTTCCAATAATAGATTAAAAAAAAAGAAAGCAGCACAACAAAGTTTGAAAAAAGTGTCACGCCACTTGGGAAATAAAGTCCACTTTTTTTCAAACTTTTTTTGTGCTGTTTTCCTTTTTTTATGATATATGTATCATATATATATATATATATATATATATATATATATATATATATATATATATATATATATATATATATATATATATATATATATATATATATATATATATATATATATATATATATATATATAAATAAATATATATTGTATATATATGTATACATATATGTATATATACACTGCGGTAGTCCAACTCACGTGGTGGCATACAGAGGTAGAAAATAGGAAGACTGTATCTTTAAATCTACAGTTGGTTTATTGTATTGCGGCACAAACCAACAAGAAGGGAAAATGAATGCAGCCTTTCCGGCTAAAACAGAAAACACCAAAACACTGCAACACAGTTCATACGTATGCTGGTGGCAACCCGCTCTGGAGCAACACAGGTTAACTCTTTCTTCTGGACACAAAAACCACTGGAGACTCCTTTCTCCAGCTTAGCTCACCCAAGACTGCCTGTAGAGCCCGTTTATTTAAAGTCCAGACCATGTGACTCTTTCCAATGTGAGCGACCACATGATCATGACATCACACATGTCCTGGTAGCTCTGCAGGTAGAGATAAAGTGGACCTCCTCCCACCTCCTCTAAAGGTCCACATAAAAGGAGCCCATTATGCAACTTTAGCTTAACCCTCACAACACATAGCGTGCTGGAGTAAAATACTCTGGTTTCATATCACTGACGCCATTAAGCGCAGTGATACATTTCTCACCTCTATTATATTACCAGTGACTTTGTCACATTACACACATGTAAATATATATATATATATATATATATATATATATATATATATATATATATATATATATATATATATATATATATATATATATACACTATGTGCAGAATTATTAGGCAAGTTGTATTATGATCACATGACATTTTTTATACATGTTGTCCAACTCCAAGCTGTTCAGGCTTGAGAGCCAACTACCAATTAAGTAAATCAGGTGATGTGCATCTCTGTAATGAGGAGGGGTGTTGTCTAATGACATCAAAACCCTATATAAGGTGTGCTTAGTTATTTGTAGTGATTGAGGAGCACTAAAATGCTCGAGTGCTCGTTGCTCGGGTCGAGCAAATTGGAATACTCGGGTACTCGGCCAGAACAACGAGCCCAATGTAAGTCTATGGGAAACTCGAGTATTTTTACCGCAATCCCCCCTAGGGGTCCTTTTAAGGTCTAAAAACGTCTGAAAATGATAGAAACACTGCTCAAATGACACAGGGACCTCATGGGGATCGCCTTAGGAAGCATTCCTGACTCCTAGTTCACAGCCTTAATAATTTTTTTTCCGAGATTCATGTCATTTTTCCCGGAGCCACAAAAAACACATGAAAACGAAACCAAAACGAGTTTTGCTTGGAAATATGTCAAGGTACATCCTTTGCATGTTAATGACTTGGCTGTAAGGCCAAATATTTAACCCCAGACCGAAAATTTCCTCCCCCACTTAGGCTTAGTTCAGACGCTGTGTTTTTGAAGCATTTTTCAACTTTAACATTGCTTTCAACCACTACAAAGGCATTCACTGGGAAATGTCATTGTAACATTTAACACTAGAGTTGAGCATTCCGATACTGCAAATATCGGGTATCGGCCGATATTCACTGAATCGGAATTCCGATACCGAGTTCCGATATTTTTGTGATATTGGAAATCGGAATCGGAAGTTCCTATAAGTTCCGATAAGTTCCCAGGCGTGTGCGGTGCGTATGGTTCCCAGGGTCTGGAGGAGAGGAGACTCTCCTTCAGGCCCTGAGATCCATATTCATGTAAAAAATAAAGAATAAAAATAAAAATATATACTCACCCAGTAGCGTAGCTACTGGGGGGGCAGAGGGGGCCGTCGCCCCGGGCCCTGTCACATGAAGGGGCCCACCAGGAGCCAGGGCCACTTTTGTGACGAGGCAGAACACCGCATAAGAGCAGAGCAGTATAATGTCTGCTCCCGTCTTACAGAGACTCTGCACGCTGGCTTAGCACAATGGCCGGCTGCAGAGTCTCCCCCCTGCAGTGAATGGTTTCGCCCCTTCTGACCTGATGATGAAGCTTTTCCTGGCTGCAGTTTTCTTCACTTTCACTCTGTGCACGCTGGGATTGGCTCAGGCACGCTGGGTCCTAGTGCCCACAGCTTGCATTTCACCTAGACACTTCCTGGTCCTGCCTGCAGTGCAAACTTTATCAGTAAGTGCTGGGGATGGAACTTATTTTATTAAATTCAGGTATGTCACTGTGAGACCGTTGAGGCATTGTGGGTGCTGAAAGTGAGTGAGGGGGGACAGGGTACTGGGGGGTGAATGTAAGACTATTTGGGTGTTGTGAGGGGAGAAGGTGGGTGAGGTGAGACAGGGCACTGAGGGGGTGGATGTGAGCTGATGGGGGTATTGGGTACTGAAGTGGGGAGGGGAGACAGGGCACTGGGGGTAAATGTGAGACCATTTGGGTGTTGTGGGGGCTGAAGGTGGGTGAGGTGGGACGGGGCACCGAGGGGTGGATGTGAGACGATGGGGGTATTGGGGCTGAAGTGGGGGAGGGGGCAGGTCACTGGGGGCTGAATATTATAATGTTTAGTTCTGATATTATATGTACTCCATCATGTAATATTTGCTGTTTGGGGAGGCTGGAGATGGGGGGTAGGGGGCTTTTGATACGTACCACCTGGGTCTTTTATGAGTATTAGTATAAGGAGCTTGCATACAGTAACCAAGAGCTGCATCACATTTACAGCACCACTGCAGCATTATTTTTTATTTCATTGCTGGAGCGGTGCTGAAAATCCACATCCCCTGCCCTCTGTCTGATACTCACCTTCCGGCGTTTTCATCTGTTTTTGTCTCAGCTCGGCTCCGTCTCCTGCAGTTTGTAGCCTGTCCGAGGCTCCAGTGTTTCATGGAGCAGCGCAGAGGTCACTAATCAGTGTGAGTCTGTGGGAGCCTCGTTCTGGCCTCTTTCTCACTCTCAGGCTATGTGCACATGGTGCGGAGTGGCCGCTGCGGATCTGCAGCAGTTTTCCATCTGGTTTACAGTGCCATGTAAACCTATGGAAAACCAAATCCGCAGTGCCCATGATGCGGAAAATACCGCACAGAAACGCTGCATTTTATTTTCTGCAGCATGTCAATTCTATTTGCGGATTCCGCAGCATTTTATACCTGCTCCTGTATAGGATTCTGCAGGTAGTAAAACACAGGTGAAATCTGCACAAAAAACACAGGTGCACATAGCCTCATAGTCTTACATTGAGCGCTTGTGAGATAGCTTCTAACTTCTGGCCTGTCAGAAGCTGCGCTCACAAGTTTGAGCAGCGGCACTGCAGCAGTGCCGCAAAATAGTGAATACGCCGGAGGATGAGTAAATGACCAGGGTATCCAAATCATTACAGGGAGTTGTGAGTCCACCATACTGTTTATATGGGAGCTGCAGGCCAATCATACTGTGTAAAAGGGAGCTGGGGGTCCATCATACTGTGTATACGGGAGCTGCAGGCCAATCATACTGTGTATACGGGAGCTGCAGGCCAATCATACTGTGTATATGGGAGCTTCGGGCCCATCATACTGTGTATACGGGAGCTGCGGGCCCATCATACTGTGTATACGGGAGCTGCAGGCCAATCATACTATGTATAAGGGAGCTGTAAGTCCATATCATACTGTGTATATGGGAGCTGCGGGCCAATCATACTGTGTATAAGGGAGCTGCGGGCCCATCATACTGTGTATACGGGAGCTGCGGGCCCATCATACTGTGTATAAGGGAGCTGCGGGCCCATCATACTGTGTATACGGGAGCTGCGGGCCCATCATACTGTGTATACGGGAGCTGCAGGCCAATCATACTATGTATAAGGGAGCTGTAAGTCCATCATACTGTGTATATGGGAGCTGTGGGCCAATCATACTGTGTATACGGGAGCTGCGGGCCCATCAAACTGTGTATACGGGAGCTGCGGGCCCATCATACTGTGTATAAGGGAGCTGTGGGCCAATCATACTGTGTATACGGGAGCTGCGGGCCCATCATACTGTGTATAAGGGAGCTGCGGGCCCATCATACTGTGTATACGGGAGCTGCGGGCCCATCATACTGTGTATAAGGGAGCTGCGGGCCAATCATACTGTGTATAAGGGAGCTGCGGGTCCATCATACTGTGTATAAGGGAGCTGCTGGCCCATCATACTGTGTATAAGGGAGCTGCGGGCCCATCATACTGTGTATAAGGAAGCTGCGGGCCCATCATACTGTGTATAAGGGAGCTGCGGGCCCATCATACTGTGTATACGGGAGCTGCGGGCCCATCATACTGTGTATAAGGGAGCTGCGGGCCAATCATACTGTGTATACGGGAGCTGCAGGCCAATCATACTATGTATAAGGGAGCTGTGGGTCCATCATACTGTGTATAAGGGAGCTGCGGGCTCATCATACTATGTATAAGGGAGCTGCGGGCCCATCATACTGTGTATAAGGAAGCTGCGGGCTCATCATACTGTGATAAGGGAGCTACGAGCCCATCATACTGTGTATAAGGGAGCTGGGGGCCCATCATACTGTGTATAAGGGAGCTGCAGGCCAATCATACTATGTATAAGGGAGCTGTGGGTCCATCATACTGTGTATAAGGAAGCTGCGGGCTCATCATACTGTGATAAGGGAGCTACGAGCCCATCCTACTGTGTATAAGGGAGCTGTGAGCCCATGATACTGTGTATAAGGGAGCTGCGGGCCCATCATACTGTGTATAAGGAAGCTGTGGGCTCATCATACTGTGTATAAAGGAGCTGTGCGCCCATCATACTGTGTATAAGGAAGCTCTGGGCCCATCATACTGTGTACAGGGGAACTGTGGGGGACATCATACTGTTTGACGGGAGCTGCCGGCCCATCATACTGTGTATAGGAAACTGTGAAGGCATATTGTGCATATGGGAGCTGTTGGCCCATTACACTGTATATAGGGGAGCTCTGGGGGGCATTATACTTTCTATAGTGGAGTTCTGTCAGCATTATACTGTGTATAAGGGAGCATTGGGCTCATATTATCTATAGGGGAGCAGTGGGAACATCATTTTGTGTAAATGGGGGAGCAGTGGGAACATCATACATTGTATAGGGGAGTTATAGAATCACCATACTGTGTATAGGGGAGCTGTGGGGGCCTTAGACTGTGTATAGGGAAGCTTTAAGCTCACCATACTGTGTATAATGGAGCAGTACATGGGGGAACTTAGGGGACATTATTAAATGTTAAGTGGGCACTTAAGCATTATTGTTATAGGGGCACTCAGAGTAGTGTGACCATCCAAGTTGCATATGGTCACAATATGGCGGTAAAGTCAATGTTCGTTTTTGTATTTAGATTTATTTTCAATAACAGTGCGGTCATATTCTGAGGTTCCCCTATATTCACAACTAGAGTGCGCAACCGTAGATGTAATCAGGGTTAGTTGGTTAGGGGCCCACTCAGATGTTTCGCCCCCCCTAAGTTGAAACCCTAGCTACGCCTCTGTACTCACCCCTCCGACAGGCCCTGGACCTCAGCGGTGCAACCGTTCCTAAGAATGCAGTGAGTGTAGGACCTGCGATCACGTCGCGGCTTGTGATTGGTCGCATGAGCGGTCACGTGAGCGGTCACGCAACCAATCACAAGCCGCGACGTCATCGAAGGTCCTTCACTCTGCATTCTTAGGAACGGAGGCTGCCGGTTGCAGCGGTGACAGCCAGGGTTCGTCCGAGGGTGAGTATATCCATATTTTTTATTTTTATTCTTTATTTTTTACATGAATATGGATCCCAGGGCCTGAAGGAGAGTTTCCTCTCCTTCAGACCCTGGGAACCATCCAGGATCACTTCCGATATTTGTGTCCCATTGACTTGTATTGGTATCGGGTATCGGTATCGGCGATATCCGATATTTTTTGGATATCGGCCGATCCAATCCGATACCGATACTTTCAAATATCGGAAGGTATCGCTCAACACTATTTAACACCCCAACTGGCCATGTGGTGTGTGACACATAAGCAGACCCATCTTGTTTCATTTACGAAGAAGGGGCTCTTAAAGTTACAGAGCCTATTTTTACTGGTGCATCAGGTGGCATTAATCTTCTTAAAGGGCCATTATGAAAGAGTGGGTCTCCTAAGCTGTTGTAGCCTATGCTGTGAGTGGATGGGCTGCCAACAATTACAACACACCACAATACCCCTGTCATAAGATGTTCAGGGAGACTTCTGAAAAAGTGTTCCACTGAATTCAAGGCCTGCCCTGCTACCAATTCATATGCACCCCAATAAGCCTTTGAACCCACATAGTGGATGGGCCCATGAAAACTCACTTCACAATATGCATTTTGTGCTCCATACTCCTTTGTTTTATACATTGGCAGGAAGGCGAGCCCTGCTGCATAGTCATATGCACCCCATTAGGCCTTGGAACCCACATAGTGGATGGGCCCAGGAAAATCCACTTCACAATATGCATTTTGTACTGTGTACTCCTTTGTTTTATATATTGGCAGGAAGGCGAGCCCTGCTGCATAGTCATATACACCCCATTAGGCCTTGGAACCCACATACTGGATGGGTCCATGAAAATTCACTCGTATTTTTTAATAGTATGATGGTTCTCTCTTTGCACAATTATTTACAGGAGAATTTTACAATTTTATTTGACATGTTTTTAACACTAAGGTTCAGATATGGCTTTAAAAAAGGCAAATACTTGCAATACAAGGCAATTTTATTGCAAACTACAAAATTCAAGGAATAGTATGATTGAATAGTGTGAGTGCGTACACTTTTGTATGTGTTAACATACACAGGTTAATAAGTACATATAAGGATTAAATAAATATAGTGATTACATATATATGAAGATTAACTACATACAGTATAGTTAGATCATCACCGAGAGGCTTGTAAACATCATCCGTCTGGAATATCAGAGAAGCAAAACCAAGACAGAGAACCCCTGGGAGATTACCTACACTGCATGGGCATCCTCAATTATTCAGGTATCAGCACACTGTACATGTACAGGTACCCCAGTTTTGGCATCTGTCTTAGTCATGTTTCTCTGGTCTTATATAGTGAATAACACTATGTAGTAACGCTAGTTTCACCCACATCTAAAGTGGCCACTTTTCAAGGTTGGATGAAACTGAGATATCATGTAGTCATCAGACAAGGGGCCATAAACCCCTAGAAAATAAAAGCCGCAAGGATTTAGATCAAACCATCACAGGCATAGTTTCAGTAAACCTTAATGTTTTACAATGACAAACAGCAAACATATAGAGGCTTAGAACTGTTTGTGAAGTGAATAAACAAACATTTATCAAGATTGTGTCACTATGAGCATTGTCTGTCACATCTCCAAATGTTTTACAAGAAATGCAGCTATGTGATTGTCTGAATGCATTTGGTATACAGTATTTCAATCTTGTTTACAAATCGCCATTTGTATATTCACCATTTGTACATTTGAGGCAGACAAAGTTAAGGCTTGCATGGAGAGAAACAAATATAGTGGACAAAGCTATATTTTTAATGAACTACTGAGGCAAAGTAACAGCATTGCTTTATCAAATTTATGTGAAGTATATTGGGTCCAATGTTAGCAACCAGGCAACACAAAAAGGAGCTTTTCAAGTGAGCTCTTTAAGGTACACAAATGTTATGACTCTGAAGTGTTTGCCAACAAGGATGTGGTTTCACCAATGGGGGGTACATTTTGTAAAAAATCTACTTGTGCCATCACAGCCCCTCTTTACCAAACTTCACCGGCCTATAACAGTACAAAGCACGTTCACCCTGGTGATCTAGTGGCAGTTAAACAAGAGACATTTGTGGAGACAGAGTTAAGAAGTAGGCCCAATGGAATATCATGCTCAATTCCCCAATGTGGGGTCCTTTTTGGACTGATCAAAATAGTGCCGTCACAGCCTCCTAGCCCTAAATGCCCCGTACAGACCACATTCACCCTGGTGATCTACTGCCAGCTACAGGACAGATTGCAGGCGGACGAGTTAAGAAGTAGGCCCCATGGAATGCCATGCCCACTTCCCCAATGTGGTGTCCTTGTTGGACTGATTAAAATAGTGCCATTATAGCCTCATTGGCCAAAATGCACCATACAGAGCACGTTCACCCTGGTGATCTAGTGGCAGGTACAGGACAGATTACAGGAGACCGAGTTTAGAAGTAGGCCAAAAGAAATGTCATGCCTAATTCCCCAATGTGTTGTCCTTTTTGGACTTAGAAATATAGTGCCATCACAGCCCCCGTGCCCAAAAATCACCGGCCTATAACAGTACTGAGCACGTGCACCCTGGTCATCTAGTTGCAGTTAAAGGACACATTGCAGGAGACAGACTTAAGAAGTAGGCCCAATATAATGTATTGCCCTATTCCCCAATGTGGGGTCCTGTTTTTACAAAATGAAATAGTGGCTTCACTGCCCCCTTGCCCAAAAATCACCGGCCTATAACAGTACTGATCACGTGCACCCTGGTCATCTAGTGGCAGTTAAAGGACGCATTGCAGGAGACAGACTTAAGAAGTCGGCCCAATGTAATGTCATACCCAATTCCCCAATGTAAAATCCTTTTTTTTTTTAAAAGAAAAGAGTGCCATCACAGGCCCCTTGGCCAACATGAACCGTACAGAGCACGTTCACCCTGGTGATCTACTGGCAGGTACAGGACAGATTGCAGGAGACCGAGTTAAGAAGTAGGCCCAAAGAACTGTGATGCCCAATTCCCCAATGTGTTGTGCTTTTTTAAAAAAATAAAAGAGTGCCATCACAGCACCCTTGGCCAAAATGCACTGTACAGACCACGTTCAACCTGGCGACATAGTGGTTCTGGATGAGGAGGATGAGGATAAGGAGGAGGATAAAAACAAACAGACCAAATCTGGAAGCGTGTGTGGTTGTGAAGAGGTGCATGAGAATACACCTCCCCAAAACAGAAAATGTATTTGAGGTTACATTTCGCTGGTTTCACTTGGTGGTGTACAGAAGTCTTTCCCAAGCCAGGTCTTGTTCATTTTGATAAGAGTCAGCCTGTCAGCATTTTCAGTTGACAGGCGGATGTGCTTATCTGTTATAATTCCACCAGCGCACTAAAAACCCTCTCTGACAGAATGCTAGCAGCAGGGCAGGCCAGGACCTCCAAGGCGTAGAGAGCCTGTTCATGCCATGTGTCCAGCTTGGATACCCAATAATTAAAAAGGCACAGAAGAATCACGGAGAACGTTTGTATGATCTGCAAGGTACTCCCTCACCATCTTCCCAAACATTGCACTTCTTGTGACAGTACCCCTTGCCTCTGTGCCACCATGATGGGAGGGTCTGAGAAAACTGTCCCAGAACTTGGCTATTGTTCCCCTGCCTGAGCTGGATTGTACTTCTGTCTCTCTCGCTTGGAGTCCTTGGTTGCACAACAAACTCTGAAGTCTGCTGCCAGTGTTCTCACATGGGAATTTTCTAACTAATTCCGCTACAAGGGCCCTGTGGTACTGCAACACTTTTGTATACCTCTCTCCCTCAGGCAGAAGAGATTGAAAGTTCTCCTTGTAGCATGGGTCTAGAAGTGTCACCAATCAGTAATGAGTGTCACCCAAAATTTTGATAATCCGAGGATCACGTGAAATGCAGCGCAACATAAAGTCAGCTAGACTGCTAACAGGCAAGACTTCCGTGTCCTCACCAACAGGACGACTGACCATGCTGTCCTTCTCCTCTTAATCCTCCTCCTCCTCCTCCCTGTTTTCATGCCATCCCCGCTGAACAGAAGCTAATACAGATGTGTTTTTAGTACCGTCTACAGCGCATGAAAGTAGCTCCTGTTCTTCCTCCTCCTCCTCCTCCCCATTGCCTACCAATCCACATTGAGAAGACATGAGGCTGGGCTGAGTGTAATCCCCTTGTATGTTTCCTTGCTCCATGTCCTCGTGCTCCACCTGCAATGCATCCTCTTTGATTGTGAGCAGAGATTTTTTCAGAATGCTGAGAAGCGAGATGGTGATGCTAATTATGGCGTCATTGCCGATCACCATCTTGGTGCGGGCCTCAAAGTTTTGGAGGATGTTACATATGTCTGACATCCATGTCCACTCCTGAGGTCTTATGTGTGGAGTCTGACCTGAAATTCGATGACCTTGTTGATGTTGGTAGTCAACAACAGCCCTCTTCTGCTCACAAATCCTTTCCAACATATGCAGCATAGAGTTCCAGCACATGGGGATATCAAACAACAGTCGGTGAGCTGGAAGCTGAAAACGCTGCTGAAGCACAGCAAAGGTGGCTGAAGCTGTAGCTGTTTTCAGAAAACATTGAACCACGAGGTTAAGCACATGGGCCAAGCAAGGTACGTGTGTGAGCTCACCTTGCCACAGAGCCACCACCAGGATACGGCCATTGTCACACACGACCATGCCTGGCTGTAGATCAGCGGTGTCATCCAAACATCTGACTGATCTTTCAGTGCTGTCCACATCTCTTCTGCATTGTGTGGTTTTTCACCTATGCAGATTAGCTTCAGCACAGCCTGTTGCCGCTTGGCTGAGGCAGTGCTGCAGTGCTTTCAGCTTCAGACTGATGTGTTGATTTCAGACATGAAGGATGAAGAGGAGGAGGACGTGCAGGAGCTGAAGAGTGTGGGGGAAACCCTGATTGACTTAGGGCCAGCAATCCTTGGTGTGGGGAGGATGTGTTCCATCCCAAAGTTGCACTGGGTCTTGGCTTCCACTATTTTAACCCAGTGTGCCATCATTGAGATGTACCGTCCCTGCCCACAAGCACTTGTCCTCATGTCTGTGGTTAGGTGGACTTTCCCGGTAACAGCATTGTTGAGGGCACGGCTAATGTTGTGGGACACATGCTGGTGTAATGCCTGGAGAAATAGTGGTGACTGAGGACCGAGTACCTTGGGACGGCCGCCACCATCAGGTTGTGGAAAGCTTCCATCTCAACAAGCCTAAAAGGCAGCATTTCTAGCACAAGCAGAAGAGAAATATTAGAATTGAGGACTGTGGCCTGTGGGGCATTGGCGGGGTATTTCCACTTGCATTCCAAAGACTGGGTTATAGACAACTGAATGCTGTGCTGGGACAAGGACGTGGACGTGCTTGTTGACTTGTTGATGGTGCTGCTTGACTGTGGGCCACAAAAGGTGCAGGGCTAGAGGCATCTTCACATGCATGGTGTACTGGGGATTGGCTTCTACGCAAAACAGTGGAAGAAGCAGTGGTGTGACAAACAGGCAGTGGTCTTGGAGCCTGGGGTTCGGCCCACAAAGTCGGGTGCTTTGCTTGCATGTGCCTGATCATGCTGGTGGTGGTCAGGCTGATTGCTTTGCTACCCCTGCTGATGCGGGCATGACAGGTGGTGCAAATGGCAGGTTATCGGCAGAGTCTTTAAAAAATAGCCAGACTTGGGAAGATCTCACAGGTGGAATGGCAACTTCACTCATGTTGGTGTTATGGGGAATGGATGCACGACGCCTTCTGTCTGTGGCCACCACACTGCTTCTTCCTGCTTGTTGGGGGGATATGCCTCCTTCCCCATTTGTGCTGCTGTCCTCATGATGCATGTCCTCCTGCCAGGTTGGGTCAGTCACTATGTCATCCACCACCTCATCTTCCACATCCGCACCCTGCTCCTCCTCCTGACTTTCTGGCAATTGTGTCTCAACATGGTCCACCTCTTGTGACACTTTCCCACCATCACCTTTGTGTGACCGGGGCTGGTCAAAGCTTTGGTCAGCTCTACATGCGATCTCATCTTTCCCCACTTCAAGTTGACCGGCAGAGATTTCTGAATCTTGAAATGGAAAACTGAACAGCTCTTCAGAGTGTCCAAGTGTGGGATCAGTTGTCTCAGGGCACTCGGCATGGTGGGAGGAAGGAGGATCAGGGTGAGGAATATCCTGGCCACACTCATGGCTACTCAGACTTGACCATGTGGAAGACAAGGTGGTGATGGTGGTTAAGTGACTGGACGCATTATCCGCTATCCAACCAACAACGGTTTCACACTGCTCTGACTTCAATAGTGGTCTGCTGCGGTCCCTTAGAAACTGGGACAGGAAGGTCAAGCGAGAAGATGTGGGTCTTTGTTGTTGCCCACTTTCACCTTGCCCACGGCCACATCCTCTGGATGCACCATCAGCATCACGTCCACTTCCCCGTCCCTTGCCTCTTGCCTTGCCCATTTTAAGTGGACTACTGCACTATTTCAAATGCTCAACACAAATGTCTTTATTAGTAGTGAAATAATATGTGATCAGTATGCCTGCAAATCTACGATTTTTCAAACCCAAATACCAGGCAGGCCTCAGCCTGACCTAACAGACTGTATTAATTTATTTTTTTTAATTTAATTTGCCCACATTGAGCTTGAGAAAACGAGATAAGAAGAAGGAGGATATAGCTGATAGACACTTTGGGATTCTGGACAACAGAGAGGTGACATCTGGGCCAAAGAAGTAGATCTGAGTGTCATCAGCATATAGATGGTACTGGAAGTCATAGGACTTTATGAGTTGTCCCAGGCCAAGGGAATAGATTGAGAAGAGAATTGGTCCTAGGACAGTGCCTTGAGGGACACCAACAGAGAGAGGGTGAGATGGGGAGGTAGTATGGGAGTAGGAAATGCTAAATGTGCGGTTGGTAAGGTATGAGGATATCAAGGATAGGGCAAAGACTTTGACACCAAGGGCAGACAGGATCTGTAGTAGGAGGCAATGGTCAACGGTGTCAAAGGCAGAGGACAAGTCAAGAAGGAGGAGTATAGAGAATTGTTTGTTAACTTTGGCTGTAAGTCATTAGGAAGTTTGGTCAGGGCAGTCTCAGTGGAATGGTGGGGACGGAAGCCATATTGCAGGTTGTCAAAGAGTGAGTTAGATGCAAAGTGAGAGGAAAGTTCAGCATGGATGTGATGATCAAGGGGTTTGGAACAAATGGAAGCAAATATATGGGGCGATAGCTGGACATAGCACTCGGGTCAAGGGATGGCTTTTTGAGGATAGGTGTGATTGTGGCATGTTTGTAAGCAAAGGGGAAGGTACCAGAAGTTAGTGATAGATTGAAGAGATGGCTTAGGGATGGGATAAGTGTGGTGGTGAGGTTGGGAAGGAGGTGGGATGGGGTCAAATGGACAAGTGGTGAGGTGTGATTTGGAGAGAAGATGAGCAAGTTCTCTTTCAGTGACTTTGGAGGGAGAGTAGATGCAGACAGAGTGGACTTCAAAAGAGGGGAGGATAAGAGAGGGAAAAGGTGGGATTGGGTTAAAGGTACAGTTGAAAGAAAGGAGAATGCCAACTCTTCCACCATGTCTGTTGCCAGGGCAAGGAGTGTGGCTGAAATGGAGGCCGCCATAACATAGAGCAGCAGGGGAGGCTGTGTTGGAGGGTGTCAGTCATGTTTCGGTGAGGCCCAAGAAGAAAAAATTACAAGAGGTAAAGAGGTCATGAATCACTTGGAGTTTATTGCAGATGGAGCGGGCATTCCAGAGTGATCCAGAGAGAGGGAGCAGGGTGGTGGGCATCAAGGGCATGTATTTGAAGTGGGCAATATTTGGGGTGTTTATATTGGGTTAGGAGTGATAGGAGGGGGAAATAATGGGAGGTATGAACTGTGGGGGTCCAGAATTGGTAGATATATCACCAGAGGTGGGGAGAAGCAGAGAGAGGGAGAGCAGGTGGGAGAAGGAGAGTGGAGAGCTTGTTTTATGTTTTAGTAGGGGAGATGTGATGTTGAGGCGGCGGTCTGCGAAGGAGGTCAGGTGAGGAGACAAGAGGGAAGGAGAGATTATTATTTGGTTAGAGGGTGCTGGGGTATGTGGATAGCAAAGGAGAGTGAGAAGCCAAAACTGTGTCATGTCAGCATGGTGAGAGTAAGTGTGGAGGAAGAGAAAGAAATTTAGTATGTTTAATAAAAGTGGTTAGTTGTACCTTTGGTTCCTTTTTGGCTCATTTCTGGGATATTTCTGCATACTTAAAGAGCTATACTTATGGAGTCAGACCACGGTCAGACAGACCTGCGACTCTGCATTTATAACAAGCTAAGTGCACATGAGATAGGCCAGGTGTGATCAGGAGGGAGGGGCAGCAGGGAGACAGAAATTACATACAAGTACAAAGTGAAAAGGGGTCAGCAAATATGGATGATGATGTTGCAGTCAGGAAACATACCTGAGGATGAAGAAGATTGATTTTCATGGTGTAAGTAGCCTACACTCCTCTTGTACCCTGCTGTTTCAGAACCTTAGGTCCATAGCTGTCAGTCACCTATCACTAAATGAACAATCACTATTTATTTTCTTAGATAGTGTGCCTGAACAACACTGTTATGGATAATGATTTTTCAGTGGAAATCTGGCCTTCTGATTTGCCAGTGAATCACAGCTTCAGCACAAACGAATTGGAGCAGTTATTTGGATCTCATGGCTGGACTAACATAATAGGCCCAATGATTTTAATGTTGAAATCTGGCCTTCTGATTTGCCACTGAAACACAGATTTAGCGCAAAAGAATTAGAGTAGATAATTGTGCCTCCTGGCTGCAACAAAATATTAGGTCTAAAGATTTTAAGTGAAAATCTGGCCTTCTGATTTGCCACTGAGACATAGTGTTAGTACAATTGATTTGGAGTAGCTATTGAGGCTTCCATTATGACATTATATATGGTTTCTGCACCCTGATTGGCTGCCAGAATCAACACACATAAAGTTATAGGAAGGAAAAAAAAAAAGCGTGCGCCGCTACTGTAAGGTGTCCACATGCTCCTCTGACCTAGACACCCCCCCTCCCCTCATCAAACTCATCCCCCCACTCATCATACAGCAGCACTATTCTAGCCAAAGTAATAACAAATGCATTAGTGAAAACACGATGATTTACCGAACTGTGACTGACTTTTGCCGACTTTGAGTGAAAATGCTCTTGAAAGCAAACATGAATCCGAATGTGCTACGTTCATGCCGAATTTGAGATTGGCAAACATTTTCCGAAAACGTCACAAGTTCCCTTTAAGGTATCATTATTTCTTTACCATATAGTTAATATTTATTTAGTGATTTCACAGCTCAGAGAGAAAAAAAATCTTTTTATCCATCCATTTGGGACAGATAGATAAAAAAAATAAATTACATAAAATCTGTATAAAAATAAAACATGCAAAATACGATTTACAATATTTTTTTTATTGCAATCGAATTTAAATATCAATAATGAATGGTATAATAATGGCTTGGCTTGAGTTGGAATAATGGTTTGTGCTTGTGTATTCCCCATGAAGCAAAAGACATCTGGCTAAAGAGAGTCTCGGGGCTCGGCTCCTTTCTTATTGTGAAGCAGAATATATACAGGCTTTAGCAGGCAAACCTGGGTTAAATGCTTGTTGCCTTTTCTGCCTTAGGCCATCTAGCGTATTTAGGAATGATTAAGTACTGCAGCCTAGAAAGGACCTGTCCTGAGCGTTCATCTCTGACTTCCAGCAGAAAGGAGAGGCATGCAATGACAGAGGCAGATGGATGAGTCTCATTAGTATGGAGAAGCAGTGAACCAGGCTGCCTTTACAGAGCTGTCCAAAAAAAAAGCAAATTAAAACAGTAGCTAGGAAAACCAATACATAGTTTAACCCTTAAATAGTAGTTTATGGAAACTGTTTATTTTGTTACCATTAAAAGAATTAAGATGGACATAATAAGACGTTCATTTTAGCTTTATATGTCCTTAAAAGTTGTCAAGTTTTACTAAATACTGGAGCCATTTACAGTACTCTATCAGAGTTTTCTACGAGGCATCACATTGTTTTTACTGACTGGTTAGTAAAGAAATATAAGTAGAATTTTCTTAGATGGTAATAAATACCTAAATGCATAAGTACATGATGTTGGGGAGGTATATTTACTTTGGGCGTATAAGTTGAAGTATGCAACATCTGCATTGTATGTGATCGCATAGTAATCACTGTCCCGAACAAGGTTAACCAACCCTATTCAAATGTTGCCATCAGAGAGGCCCCTACATTCATAGACTAGTTCCTTCTATGACATTGTGTAAGTTGACTAAGAAACTCATGGTGCCATATTATACTATACTGCTGTGTAATATATTAGCCAAATGTATTCCCGTCTGAATGCACAAATGCATACCTGTAATTGACGTGTGTTCATGAAAAACAAACTGAGACATGTCCATTTTTATTCGGCAGCACGGATGACAAGTGCCAGTACAAGTCTATCGGTCCATGAAAAACCCATGCAGCACACAGATTGCAAAGTATAGAAGAAGTTTTGCAATTTATTCTTTATCCATCTGTGAAAAACACGCATCAGTGTCATGATCTCTGCAGGCAGAGATCATAGCAAGCCTATAGAGGGACAAGCTCTCGGAAGATGGAACTATACTGACCATGAACTAAGCCTGCCGCGCAACTAGAAATAGCCAGGTAGCATTTCCTATTTAACGCTAGATGCCCAGCTCTGGCCTAAGACCTAAATAGCTAGCAGAGGGAAATATAAGACCTGGCTCACCTCTAGAGAAATATTCCAAAGAAGACAGTAGCCCCCCACATATAATGACGGTGAGTTCAGATGAAACAACAAACGCAGCAGGAAAATAGTCTTAGCAAATTTGAGGTCCGCTTACTAGATAGCAGAAGACAGATAGTATACTTTCATGGTCAGCAGAAAAACACTAACAAAACACCATCCAGAGATTACCTTAAACTCTGGCATTAACTCATAACGCCAGAGTAGCAATCCCTGATCAACGAGAGCTTTCCAGACACAGTAACAAAACTTCAGCTGTGAACTGGAACAAATAGGCAAAACAAAACATGGACAAAAGTCCAACTTATCTAGTAGTAGTCTAGAAGCAGGAACAAGCACTGAGAGGCATCAGATAACATTGTTGACCGGCAAGAAACCACCAGAGAAATGAGCTTAAATAGCGACACCCACTACTGATGGAATCAGGTGAAACAGGAAAGAGGATGACAAGTCCAATTCCACAAGCGGCCACCGGGGGAGCCCAGAATCCAAATTCACAACAGTACCCCCCCCTCAAGGAGGGGGCACCGAACCCTCACCAGATCCACCAGGGCGACCAGGATGAGCCCTATGGAAGGCACGAACAAGATCAGAAGCATGAACATCAGATGCATTGACCCAAGAATTATCCTCCTGGCCGTAACCCTTCCAGTTGACCAGATACTGGAGTTTCCGTCTGGAAACACGAGAGTCCAAAATTTTCTCCACCACGTACTCCAACTCACCCTCAACCAACACCGGAGCAGGAGGCTCAACTGAAGGTACAACAGGTACCTCATACCTGCGCAATAACGACCGATGAAAAACGTTATGAATGGAAAAGGACGCAGGGAGGTCCAAACGGAAAGAAACAGGATTAAGAATCTCCAATATTCTATAAGGGCCGATGAACCGAGGTTTAAACTTAGGAGAAGAGACCCTCATAGGGACAAAACGAGAAGACAACCACACTAAATCTCCAACACAAAGCCGAGAACCAACACGACGATGACGGTTGGCAAAACGCTGAGTCTTCTCCTGGGACAACTTCAAATTGTCCATAACCTGCCCCCAGATGTGATGCAATCTCTCCACCACCGCATCCACTCCAGGACAATCCGAGGATTCCACCTGACCGGAGGAAAATCGAGGGTGAAACCCCGAATTACAGAAAAACGGGGACACCAAGGTGGAAGAACTGGCCCGATTATTGAGGGCGAACTCTGCCAATGGCAAAAAAGCAACCCAATCATCCTGGTCAGCAGAGACAAAACACCTCAGATATGTCTCAAGGGTCTGATTAGTCCGCTCGGTCTGGCCATTAGTCTGAGGGTGAAAAGCAGATGAAAAAGACAAATCTATGCCCATCCTAGCACAGAATGCCCGCCAAAATCTAGACACAAATTGGGTACCTCTGTCAGAAACAATATTCTCAGGAATACCGTGCAATCGGACAACATTCTGAAAAAACAGAGGAACCAACTCAAAAGAAGAAGGCAACTTGGGCAGAGGAACCAAATGGACCATCTTAGAGAAACGGTCACAGACCACCCAGATGACAGACATCTTCTGGGAAACAGGCAGATCTGAAATAAAATCCATCGAGATGTGTGTCCAAGGCCTCTTAGGAATAGGCAAGGGCAACAGCAGTCCGCTAGCCCGAGAACTACAAGACTTGGCCCGAGCACAAACGTCACATGACTGCACAAAGACTCGCACATCTCGTGACAGAGAAGGCCACCAGAAGGATCTTGCCACCAAATCCCTGGTACCAAAAATTCCGGGATGACCTGCCAATGCAGAAGAATGTACCTCAGAGATGACTCTGCTGGTCCAATCATCCGGAACAAACAGTCTATCAGGCGGACAACGATCCGGTCTATCCGCCTGAAACTCTTGCAAGGACCGCCGCAGATCAGGAGAAACGGCCGACAAAATTACTCCCTCCCTAAGGATACCTGTGGGTTCAGAATTACCAGGAGAGTCCGGGTCAAAACTCCTAGAAAGGGCATCTGCCTTAACATTCTTAGAACCCGGTAGGTATGACACCACAAAATTAAAGCGAGAAAAAAATAAAGACCAGCGCGCCTGTCTAGGATTCAGGCGTCTGGCAGTCTCAAGATAAATCAAATTTTTGTGGTCAGTCAATACCACCACCTGATGCCTAGCCCCCTCGAGCCAATGGCGCCACTCCTCAAACGCCCACTTCATGGCCAAAAGCTCCCGATTCCCAACATCATAATTCCGCTCTGCGGGCGAAAATTTGCGAGAAAAGAAGGCACAAGGCCTAATGACGGAGCAGTCGGAACCTTTCTGCGACAACACTGCCCCAGCTCCGATCTCCGAAGCGTCAACCTCAACCTGAAAAGGCAGATTCACATCAGGCTGACGCAACACAGGGGCAGAGGCAAAACGGCGCTTAAGCTCCTGAAAGGCCTCTACAGCATGAGGGGACCAATTAGCAACATCAGCGCCTTGTCTGGTCAAATCAGTCAGTGGTTTAACGACATCCGAAAAACCAGCAATAAATCGGCGGTAAAAGTTGGCAAAGCCCAAAAATCTCTGAAGACCCTTAAGAGAGGAGGGCTGAGTCCAGTCACAAATAGCTTGCACCTTGACGGGATCCATCTCAATGGAAGAGGGAGAAAAAATATACCCCAAAAAGGAAATTTTCTGGACCCCAAAAACGCACTTAGACCCCTTCACACATAAAGAATTAGACCGCAGAACCTGAAAAACTCTCCTGACCTGCTGGACATGAGAGTCCCAGTCATCAGAAAAAATCAGAATATCATCCAGATATATTATCATAAATTTATCCAGAAAATCGCGGAAAATATCATGCATAAAAGACTGGAAAACTGAAGGGGCATTAGAAAGACCAAAAGGCATGACCAAATACTCAAAGTGGCCCTCGGGCGTATTAAATGCGGTCTTCCACTCATCCCCCTGCCTGATCCGCACCAAATTATACGCCCCACGAAGATCAATTTTAGAGAACCACTTAGCACCCTCTATACGAGCAAACAAATCAGTAAGCAATGGCAATGGGTATTGATACTTAACAGTGATCTTATTCAGAAGCCGATAATCAATACATGGTCTCAAAGAGCCGTCTTTTTTTGAGACAAAGAAAAACCCAGCTCCCAAGGGAGAAGAAGATGGACGAATATGTCCCTTTTCCAAAGACTCCTTTATATATTCCCGCATAGCAGCATGTTCCGGCACAGACAAATTAAACAAACGACCCTTTGGATATTTACAACCCGGTATCAAATCTATGGCACAATCGCACTCACGGTGCGGAGGTAACGACCCAAGCTTGGGTTCGTCAAAGACGTCTTGATAATCAGAGAGGAACTCAGGGACTTCAGAGGGAATGGACGACGAAATAGAAACCAAAAGTACGTCCCCATGAATACCCTTACATCCCCAGCTCAACACAGACATTGCTCTCCAGTCCAAGACTGGGTTGTGAGACTGCAACCATGGCAATCCCAGTACCAAATCGTCATGTAAATTATACAGCACCAGGAAACGAATAATCTCCTGGTGATCCGGATTGATACGCATGGTTACTTGTGTCCAGTATTGTGGTTTATTATTAGCCAATGGGGTGGAGTCAATCCCCTTCAGAGGAATAAGAGTCTCCAAAGGCTCTAAATCAAAACCACAATGATTGGCAAAGGACCAATCCATAAGACTCAGAGCGGCGCCAGAGTCAACATAGGCGTCCGTGGCAATGGATGACAAAGAGCAAATCAGGGTTACAGACAAAATAAACTTAGACTGAATGGTGCCAATGGAAACAGACTTATCAAGCTTCTTTGTACGCCTAGAGCATGCCGATATAACATGAGTAGAATCCCCACAATAGAAACACAATCCATTCTTCCGTCTAAAATTCTGTCGCTCGCTCCTGGACAGAATTCTATCACACTGCATACTTTCTGGCGTCTTTTCCATAGACACCGCCAGATGGTGCACCGGTTTGCGCTCCCGCAAACGCCTATCAATCTGAATAGCCATTGTCATGGACTCATTCAGACCTGCAGGCAAAGGGAACCCCACCATAACATCCTTAACGGCATCAGAGAGACCTTCTCTGAAAGTTGCCGCCAAGGCGCACTCATTCCACTGAGTAAGCACAGACCATTTACGGAATTTTTGGCAGAAAACTTCAGCTTCGTCTTGCCCCTGAGATAGTGCCATCAAAGTTTTTTCCGCCTGAAGTTCCAAATGAGGTTCCTCATAAAGCAAGCCCAAGGCCAGAAAAAACGCATCCACATCGCGTAACGCAGGATCCCCTGCTGGCAATGAGAAGGCCCAATCTTGAGGGTCACCCCTGAGCAAGGAAATCACAATCCTAACCTGCTGAGCAGGGTCTCCAGCTGAACGAGACTTCAGGGACAAATAAAGCTTACAATTATTTCGGAAATTCTGGAAGCTAGCTCTATTCCCTGTGAAGAACTCCGGCAAAGGAATTCTCGGCTCAGATACCGGAGCATGTACCACAAAATCTTGTAAATTTTGTACTTTCGTGATGAGATTATTCAAACCCGCAGTTACACTCTGGAGATCCATTATTGTCAGGTGCACACAGAGCATACAGAGATTAGGAGGAGAGAGAGAAAAAAGACTGCAGCAAGGCAGACTGGAGGAAAAAAAAAAAAAAAAAAAATTCCAGCAGACTTCTTATAACTCTCCTTTCTCAACCTGGGTCTTTAACACTTTATTGGCCGGTCAAACTGTCATGATCTCTGCAGGCAGAGATCATAGCAAGCCTATAGAGGGACAAGCTCTCGGAAGATGGAACTATACTGACCATGAACTAAGCCTGCCGCGCAACTAGAAATAGCCAGGTAGCATTTCCTATTTAACGCTAGATGCCCAGCTCTGGCCTAAGACCTAAATAGCTAGCAGAGGGAAATATAAGACCTGGCTCACCTCTAGAGAAATATTCCAAAGAAGACAGTAGCCCCCCACATATAATGACGGTGAGTTCAGATGAAACAACAAACGCAGCAGGAAAATAGTCTTAGCAAATTTGAGGTCCGCTTACTAGATAGCAGAAGACAGATAGTATACTTTCATGGTCAGCAGAAAAACACTAACAAAACACCATCCAGAGATTACCTTAAACTCTGGCATTAACTCATAACGCCAGAGTAGCAATCCCTGATCAACGAGAGCTTTCCAGACACAGTAACAAAACTTCAGCTGTGAACTGGAACAAATAGGCAAAACAAAACATGGACAAAAGTCCAACTTATCTAGTAGTAGTCTAGAAGCAGGAACAAGCACTGAGAGGCATCAGATAACATTGTTGACCGGCAAGAAACCACCAGAGAAATGAGCTTAAATAGCGACACCCACTACTGATGGAATCAGGTGAAACAGGAAAGAGGATGACAAGTCCAATTCCACAAGCGGCCACCGGGGGAGCCCAGAATCCAAATTCACAACACATCAGGTATTCTAGAATATGTATGTCCACGTAGTAGTAGTTTGCCCAGCCACATAGTATATTGCCCAGCCATGTAGTATATTGCCGAGTGACGTAGTATACAGCACAGAGCCACATAGTATATTGCCCAGTGACGTAGTATATTGCCCAGCCACGTAGTATATTGCCCAGCCACGTAGTATATTGCCCAGTCATGTAGTATATTGCCCAGTAACGTAGTATACAGCCCAGAGCCACATAGTATATTGCCCAGTGACGTAGTATATTGCCCAGTGACGTAGTATACAGCACAGAGCCACGTAGTATATTGCACAGCCCATGTAGTATATTGCCCAGCTATGTAGTATATTGCCTGGCCACGTATGACACAGGTAAAAAAATAAATAAATAAACATATACTCACCTTCCGTTGTAGCTGTGTTGCCTGTGTGCGGTGCAGGCGGCAGCTTCCAGTCCCAGGGTGTGATGACGTCGTGGTCATGTGACCATGTAGCGGTCACATGACCGTAACGTCACGGCAGGTCCTTCCCGCGCAGGCGCGCATGACTTGTGATGACGTCGCGGTCACATGACTGTGACGTCACGGCAGGTCCTTTCCGCGCAGGCGAACAGGACTTGTGATGACGTCGCGGTCATATGACCGTGACGTCACGGCAGGTCCTTCTGCCAGACTATCCGTGCCAACGGAACATGCCAGTTGCATCTCGAGGAGCGGGAAAGGCGGCGTAGGTGAGTATATAATCATTTTAAATTTTTTTTATTATTTTTAACATTAGATGTTTTTACTATTGGCGCTGCATAGGCTGCGTCAATGGTATAAAACTTGGTTACACAGGGTTAATAGCAATGGTAACGGAGTGTGTTACCCGCGGCATAACGTGGTCCGTTACCGCCGGCATTAACCCTGTGTGAGCGCTGAGCGGAGGGGTGTATGGGGCACCGGGCAGTGAGTGCGGGGAGTAAGGAGCGGCCATTTTCTTCCGGACTGTGCGTGTCGCTGATTGGTCGCGGCAGCCATGACAGGCAGCTGGCGAGACCAATCAGCGAACGAATAACCGTTACAGACAGAAGGACAGACGGAAGTACCCTTTAGACAATTATATAGTAGATAATGTTGCCTTCTGTTATCTGCACCTAAAGAGACACAGTCACATTCATTTTAACAGGAATCACAAGAGAAAAGTTAAAACGCGTATGATCATTTCCTACCTTTGATTCTGTTTGGAGAAGAGCATATTGATTTTAGGTGAATTTAATTTGCCTTAAATTTTTGATTTGCCAAAATCCTTTATCCTAAGTCATATTGCAAGATGCAATAAAGGGTTGATTGTGACTTGTAGGATCACTACTTCCAACAGGTGGCGCTATAGAGTTCAGGTCCTCATTCTCTCTGAAGAGGCAATTTGCATATGTAATTATGGGTGTCACTTTCAGAGTGTAGTCAGTGTCAGAGGCACAGAAGATGCCACAGATCAGACTGAAGAAAGTGACCAAACTGGACCTGCATGGCTGGACAGGCTGGTTCCAGGTGAATATAAGTTTTTTTTACCTAGGTTTATTATACATTGGTGCCTGGGGAGACATTCAGATACTCAATTTGAACTAAATAAATGGGATGCAAACAAAATGTCCAATTTTTACAATTCTGACCACTGTCCTTTTATGAGGTTATAACTCTGGAACGCTTCAACGGATCCTGATGATTCTGAGAATATTTTCTCGTGACATACTGTACTTCATGACATTCATAAAATTTATTTGATATTACCTGCATTTATTTGTGAAAAAAATGGAAATTTCATGAAAAATTAGAAAATTTCACAATTTTCCAAATTTGAATTTTTATGCCCTTAAATCACAGAGATATATCACACAAAATACTTAATAAGTAACATTTCCCACATGTCTACTTTACATCAGCACAATTTTGGAACCAAATTTTTTTTTTGTTAGGGTGTTATAAGGGTTAATATTTGACCAGCAATTTTTCATTTTTACAACACCATTTTTTTAGGGACCACATCACATTTGAAGTCACTTTGAGGGGGTCTATATGACAGAAAATACCCAAGTGTGACACCATTCTAAAAACTGCACCCCTCAAGGTGCTCAAAACCACATTCAGGAAGTTTATTAACCCTTCAGGTGTTTCACAGAAATTTTTGGAAAGTTTAACAAAAAATTAACATTTAACTTTTCTTCACAAAAAATTTAATTCAGCTCCAATTTGTTTTATTTTACCAAGGGTAACAGGAGAAATTGCACTCCAAAAGCTGTTTTGCAATTTTTCCTGAGTACTCTGATACCCCATATGTTGGGGTAAACCACTGTTTGGGCGCGTGGCAGAGCTCGGAAGGAAGGAGCACCATTTGACTTTTCAATGCAAAATTGACTGCAATTGAGATAGGCCGCCATATCGCATTTGGAGAGCCCCAGATGTGCCTAAACATTGAAACCCCCACAAGTGACACCATTTTGGAAACTAGACCCCGTAAGGAACTTATCTAGATGTGTGGTGAGCACTTTGACCCAAGTGCTTCACAGAAGTTTATAATGTAGAGCTGTAAAAATAAAAATTCATATTTTTATATCTTTTCGCCCCCAATTTCTTATTTTCCCAAGGGTAACAGAAGAAATTGGACCCCAATTGTTCTGCAATTTGTCCTGAGTATGCTGATACCCCATATGTGGGGGTAAACCACTACTTGGGCACATGGCAGAGCTCGGAAGGGAAGGAGTGCTGTTTGACTTGTCAATGCAAAATTGGCTGGAATTGAGATCGGATGCCATGTCGCATTTGGAGAGCCCCTGATGTGCCTAAACAGTGGAAACTCCCCAAATCTAACTGAAACCCTAACCCAAACACACCCCTAACCCTAATCCCAACCCTAACCATAACCCTAACCACACCCCTAACCCCAACAAGCTCCTAACCATAATCCCAACCATACCCCTAACCCCAACACACCCCTAACCCTAATCCCGATTTTTGTGAGGCAGAATGACAAAAAACCAGCAATTCATGAATTTCTTTTGGGGGTGTTTATACCATTCCACGTTTGGTAAAATTGATAAAGCAGTTTTATTTTTTCAGTCAGTACTACAGAGATACCTCATTTATATCTTTTTTTTATGTTTTGGCACTTTTATACGATGAAAATTATTTAACCCCTTCATGACCCAGCCTATTTTGACCTTAATGACCTGGCCGTTTTTTGCAATTCTGACCAGTGTCCATTTATGAGGTAATAACTCAGGAACGCTTCAACGGATCCTAGCGGTTCTGAGATTGTTTTTTCGTGACATATTGGGCTTCATGTTAGTGGTAAATTTAGGTCGCTAATTTCTGAGTTTATTTGTGAAAAAAAACGTAAATTTGGCGAAAATTTAGAAAATTTTGCAATTTTCACATTTTGAATTTTTATTCTGTTAAACCAGAGAGTTATGTGACACAAAATAGTTAATAAATAACATTTGCCACATGTCTACTTTACATCAGCACAATTTTGGAAACAAAATTTTTTTTGCTAGGAAGTTACAAGGGTTAAAATTTGACCAGTGATTTCTCATTTTTACAACAAAATTTACAAAACCATTTTTTTTAGGGACCACCTCACATTTGAAGTCAGTTTGAGGGTTCTATATGGCTGAAAATACCCCAAAGTGACACCATTCTAAAAACTGCACCCCTCAAGGTGCTCAAAACCACATTCAAGAAGTTTATTAACCCTTCAGGTGTTTCACAGCAGCAGAAGCAACATGGAAGGAAAAAATGAACATTTACATTTTTAGTCACAAAAATGATCTTTTAGCAACAATTTTTTTTATTTTTCCAAGGGTAAAAGGAGAAACTGGATGACGAACTTTGTTGTCCAATTTGTCCTGAGTATGCTGATACCTCATATGTGGGGGTAAACCACTGTTTGGGCGCACGGCAGGGCTCGGAAGGGAAGGAGCGACTTTTGACTTTTTGAATGAAAAATTGGCTCCAATCTTTAGCGGACACCATGTCGCGTTTGGAGAGCCCCCGTGTGCCTAAACATTGGAGCTCCCCCACAAGTGACCCCATTTTGGAAACTAGACCCCCCAAGGAACTTATCTAGAAGCATAGTGAGCACTTTAAACCCTCGGGTGCTTCACAAATTGATCTGTAAAAATGAAAAAGTACTTTTTTTCACACAAAATTTCTTTTAGCCTCAATTTTTTCATTTTCACATGGGCAACAGGATAAAATGGATCCTAAAATTTGTTTGGCAATTTCTCCTGAGTACACCGATACCTCACATGTGGGGATAAACCACTGTTTGGGCACATGGTAAGGCTCGGAAGGGAAGGAGCGTCATTTGACTTTTTGAATGAAAAATTATCTCCATCGTTAGCGGACACCATGTCACGTTTGGAAAGCCCCTGTGTGCCTAAACATTGGTGCTCCCCCACAAGTGACCCCATTTTGGAAACTAGACTCCCCAAGGAACTTATCTGGAAGCATAGTGAGCACTATAAACCCTCAGGTGCTTTACAAATTGATCCGTAAAAATGAAAAAGTACTTTTTTTCACACAAAATTTCTTTTAGCCTCAATTTTTTCATTTTCACATGGGCAACAGGATAAAATGAATCATAAAATTTGTTGGGCAATTTCTCCTGAGTACGCCGATACCTCATATGTGGGGGTAAACCATTGTTTGGGTGCACGGCAAGGCTCGGAAGGGAAGGCGCGCCATTTGACTTTTTGAATGGAAAATTAGCTCCAATCGTTAGCGGACACCATGTCGCGTTTGGTGAGACCCTGTGTGCCTAAACATTGGAGCTCCCCTACAAGTGACCCCATTTTGGAAACTAAACCCCCGAAGGAACTTATCTAGATTGATAGTGAGCACTTTAAACCCCCAGGTGCTTCACAGAAGTTTATAACGCAGAGCCGTGAAAATAAAAAATAATTTTTCTTTCCTCAAAAATAATTTTTAGCCCAGAATTTTTTATTTTCCCAAGGGTAACAGGAGAAATTGGACCGCAAAAGTTGTTGTGCAGTTTCTCCTGAGTATGCTGATACCCCATATGTGGGGGTAAACCACTGTTTGGGCACACGTCGTGGTTCGGAAGAGAAGTAGTGATGTTTTGAAATGCAGACTTTGATGGAATGCTCTGCGGGCGTCATGTTGCGTTTGCAGAGCCCCTGATGTGCCTAAACAGTAGAAACTCCCCACAAGTGACCCAATTTTGGAAACTAGACCCCCAAAGGAACTTATCTAGATGTGTGGTGAGCATTTGAACCCCCAAGTGCTTCACAGAAGTTTATAACGCAGAGCCGTGAAAATAATAAATGTGCTTTCTTTCCTCAAAAATATTTTTTTAGCCCACAATTTTTTAATTTTCCCAAGGGCAACAGGAGAAATTGGACCCCAATAATTGTTGCCATGTTTGTCCTGAGTACACTGATACCCCATATGTGGGGGTAAACCACTGCTTGGGCACACGTCGGGGCTCGAAAAGGAAGTAGTGACGTTTTGAAATGCAGACTTTGATGAAATGGTCTGCGGGCGCCACTTTGCATTTGCGGAGCCCCTAATGTGCCTAAACAGTAGAAACCCCCCACAAGTGACCCCAAGTGCTTCACAGAAGTTTATAACGCAGAGGCGTGAAAATAAAAAAATAATTTTTCTTTCCTCAAAAATTATGTATTAGCAAGCAATTTTTTGTTTTCGCAAGGGTAACAGGAGAAATTGGACCCCAATAGTTGTTGCCCAGTTTGACTTGAGTATGCTGGTACCCCATATGTGGAGGTAAACCACTGTTTGGGCGCACGTCAGGGCTCGGAAGGGAGGGAGCACCATTTGACTTTTTTGAACGCAAGATTGGCTGGAATCAATGGTGGCGCCATGTTGCGTTTGGAGACCCCTGATGTGCCTAAACAGTGGAAACCCCTCAATTAAAACTCCAACACTATTCCCAACACACCCCTAACCCTAATCCCAACTCTAGCCATAACCCTAATCACAACCCTATCCCCAACACACTCCTAACCACAACCCTAACCCTAATCCCAACCCTAACCCTAATCATAACCCTAATCCCAACCCTAACCCCAACCCTAACCACAACTTTAACCCCAACACACCCCTAACCATAACCCTAACCACAAGCCTATTATTAACCCTATTTCCAACCCTAGCCCTAATTCCAACCCTAACTCTAATTCCAACCCTAAGGCTATGTGCCCACGTTGCGGATTCGGGTGAGATTTTTCCGCACCATTTTTGAAAAATCCGCAGGTAAAAGGCACTGCATTTTACCTGCGGCTTTACCGCAGATTTCCAGTGTTTTTTATGCGGATTTCACCTGCGGATTCCTATTGAGGAACAGGTGTAAAAGGCTGCGGAATCCACACAAAGAATTAACATGCTGCGGAAAATACAACTCAGCATTTCCGCGCAGTATTTTCAGCACCATGGGCACAGCGGATGGTACTATAAACCTGATGGAACACTGCTACGAATCCGCAGCGGCCAATCCGCTGCGGATCCGCAGCCAAATCCGCACTGTGTGCACATAGCCTAATTCTAACGCTAACCCTAGTTCTAACCCTAACCCTACCCCTACCCCTAACTCTACCCCTACCCCTACCTCTAACCCTAACCCTACCCCTAACCCTACCGCTAACCCTACCCCTAACCCTACCCCTAGTTCTAACCCTAGTTCTAACCCTAGTGGAAAAAAAATATTTTCTTTATTTTATTATTGTCCCTACATATGGGGGTGATAAAGGGGGGGGTCATTTACTATTTTTTTTTATTTTGATCACTGTGATAGGTTTTATCACAGTGATCAAAATGTAGCTGGAACTAAGCTGCCGGCCGGCAGATTCGGCGGGGGCACTGCGCATGCGCCCGCCATTTCGGAAGAGCTTCCTGGTGTCCGTCCATCTTCTCCATGGGGGCCGCCATCTTCCAAAATGGCGGGCACATGCGCAGGTGCAGACGCGGCGATACTAAATATGTATACTTTTATTGTTTTTGTTTTTATTTAGACAAAGAAATGTATTTATTGGAACAATATTCTTTTTTATTTAAATTTTTTTTTTTTTTACACTTGTAAATATTTTTTGTTTACTTGTTTACATTGCCCCAGGGGAGGCATGACAATATAGTGTCAGATCCCTGATCTGACACTTTGCAGTGCACTGTGTCAGATCAGCGATCTGACAGGCACTGCAGGGAGGCTTGCAAGCCACCTCCCTGCAGGACCCGGAAGGCCATTTTGGATACAGTTCCTGCAGGGAGAAGGAGGTAGGAGACCCTCGGAGCAATGCGGTCACGCAGGGAGCCCCATCTTTGCACGATGCTTCCCTATGCCGCCGGAGTGCTCTGATCATGTTTGATCGCAGTGTTCAAGAGGTTAATGTGCCAAGAGCGGTCCGTGACCGCTCCTGGCACAAAGTGCCGGATGTCAGCTGCGATAGTCAGCTGACACCCAGCCCCAATCGGCTGCGCTCCCCCCGTGAGCGTAGCTGATCAGTGATGACATACTATCCCATCGGTGGTCATACCACCTCAACAAGATAGTACGTTATATGTCAGAAAGGGGTTAATAGGCATTCACACAAGAATATGCAATGAGCAAAGGGTTGTTGCTGCTACCATCAGCAGACATAACCTTGACCATTGTGCAACGTTTATCTGTGGGATTACCTTTATTGGAAGGTTTATGAAACTGTTTTAACCCAACATTGTAAGGCTAATGAAACTATTTTCCTTGTGGTACACCTGCATCACTTAAAGGTTTATAATATCTCATAACTGAGCTGTACTGCTTAAAGACTAATGTGGGATATGGCTTTCAGCATATGTATACAAACCATCGGCGTCCACTAGGTACCTTTCTGTGACACATGGGCTTTTGATTCATTTTTTATTACTTTTTTGTTTATATTGGGTACCAATCCTCTGTATTACATGGTATTAAGTTAATGCTATATTGATGGTTTTCCCCCGTGGTACACCTTTATCACTCAAAGGCAATGTGTATAACATCCTTTAACTAAAGCTGCACCACTTAAACGCAATGCTCATTTTATTCAATGACTATTAGTTTTGATATATCATTGTAATTGGTGCCATATAATGACCCTTATGGGACTCTTCATGAGGCGTTTGTGAACAGTCCGGCTTACATGGATGCATTGTTTTTTGCACTTGTATGTTTTTAAATGTTTTTAAATTTGTGGTTAATGGACATTAATAAAAATGTGTGACTTTTTCATGCTGATCCCTGCTGTTATGCATGTTTATTTGCTTTCTCTTGTTTTTCAGTATGGTTTTGACATGCTGCAGGTTGAACACATGTAATATTGAATATGATGGTGCCCTCCTTTTCTAGTCTGTTGTTTTCCCCCAACAGTGCTGAACTGAAAATGTCCAATGAAATTCATGTGTGGAAAAAGCAATGTTTGGTGCAATAGAAGATGTTATGTCAACATGAGAAGACAACCAACTTTACAAAGCCAACATTCCTATAATGGGTCATTCTTCCCATTGTGCAAACCAAACATGGGAAGCAGGATATTTTGGTTTGTTTCAACACATATTTCATGTGTACATTATATAGCGCTTTTTTCCTATTTTATATGGCAGTAATGCATTTTCAATGTTCTAGAGTAATCATTCTTTGGTAAATAATGGTGCAACCTTTATCATTTTTCAACTTATGTGTTTTTTTGGTTGGCGCCTGTTCACACTAGCTTGGATCTGCTGGTCTTGTTCTCTATGGGTATGGCTGGTATACAGATAAGCACTGGCAGGTGGGGGTTGGTTCAGCTGGTATATACAGTAGATAAGCACTGGCAAGTGTGGGCTGGTCCGGGTGACATACAGATAAGCACTGGCAGATGTGGACTTGTGTGGCTGCTATATGGGGAGACAAGGCAACTTCAAGCACACAGGTACTTTACAGGTGGGTACTGGGGACCTGACAACAAACAAGAGTGCAGGGGACAAACAATAGACATTTCTCAGGCACCTCCATTCAGTGGAGGTAACTTAATTAATAAGTGTCTACCAGCTATTGGCTGGGAAGACTTTAGGATGGAATATGCAACTCCTTTAAGAAGGAGGGAGTGCATGTGCTCGCACCCTAAGCACAGTGATTAAGGATCTGTGTGTCATGTGCAGAAATTGTGCAGCATCCTGAATAGGAGGAAGAAGTGCTGGGATAGGGCCCACGGCGGTGAGTGAACCAGAGTCCCTGCCAGGAGGAGGAGAGAACCGTGCAGGGACTTGAGTGCTTTAGTACTTCCCTGTGAGGCCACAGCATTTTATCTTAATTAATCAGATGTCTATTTTCAGCAAGTCAGGAAATATAGACTGCTATCTATATGCTGACGTTTTAATTTCTGCGTTTTTTCTTCTGTTGGGCAAGAATCTGAAATGTTGACTCTTCTTTCATGCAGGGTCATTGAACAATAATGATTGCTGATATGCTAGCTACATATTGTCCACACCAGCTAGTTGTTGACTTGCAAAACAGAGGAGGGAAAAATATGCCAATATATCACCAATCTTCCAATTTAACTGAGAATACTGGTTTGAATGACATTTGTTAACTATAAAAAGGAGAGATACCTCAGATATACTAAGAGAGACAGAGGCAGCCAATAGATCCAGAGAATCAAAGAACCAGAGACTCTTTACAGGACAGCAGCCAAGGCATCATGGCTCCATCAAAAGGTTTAAAAATAATATATAATACAGTTATATGAAAAAGTTTGGGCACCCCTATTAATCTTAAGCTTAATGTTTTATAAAAATTGTTTTTTTTGCAACAGCTATGTCAGTTTCATATATCTAATAACTGTTGGACACAGTAATGTTTGTGCCTTGAAATGAGGTTTATTGTACTAACAGAAAATGTGCAATCTGCATTCAAACAAAATTTGACAGGTGCATAACTATGGGCACCTCACCAGAAAAGTGACATTAATATTTAGTAGATCCTCCTTTTGCAAAAACAACAGCCTCTAGTCACTTCCTGTAGCTTTTAATGAGTTCCTGGATCCTGGATGATGGTATTTTTGACCATTCCTCTTTACAAAACAATTCCAGTTCAGTTACGTTTGATGGTCGCCGAGCATGGACAGCTCTCTTCAAATGATCCCACAGATGTTCAATGATATTCAGGTCTGGGGACTGGGATGGTCATTCCAGAACAGTGTAATTGTTCCTCTGCATGAATGCCTGAGTAGATTTGAAGCAGTGTTTTGGATCATTGTCTTGCTGAAAGATCCATCCCCTGCGTAACTTCAACTTTGTCACTGATTCATGAACATTATTGTCAAGAATCTGCTGATGCTGAGAGGAATCCATGCGTCCCTCAACTTTAACAAGATTCCCGGTGCCGGCATTGGCCACACAGCCCCAAAGCATGATGGAACCTCCACCAAATTTTACTGTGGGTAGCAAGTGTTTTTCTTGGAATGCTGTGTTTTTTTGCAGCCATGCATAACGCCTTTTTGTATGACCAAACAACTCAATCTTGGTTTCATCAGTCCACAGGACCTTCTTCCAAAAAGAAATTGGCTTCTCCAAATGTGCTTTTTCATACATACCTCAGCCAACTCTGTTTGTGGCGGGCTTGCAGAAACGGCTTCTTTCGCATCACTCTCCCATACAGCTTCTCCTTGTGCAAAGTGCATTGTATAGTTGACCGATGCACAGTGACACCATCTGCAGCAAGTTGATGCTGCAGCTCTCTGGAGGTGGTCTGAGGATTGTCCTTGACTGATCTCACCATTCTACTTCTCTGCCTTTCTGATCTTTTTCTTGGCCTGCCACTTCTGGCCTTAACAAGAACTGTACCTGTGTTCTTCCATTTCCTTACTATGTTCCTCACAGTGGAAATTGACAGGTTAAATCTCTGAGACAGCTTTTTGTATCCTTCCCCTGAACAACTATGTTGAATAATCTTTGTTTTCAGATCATTTGACAGTTGTTTTGAGGAGCCCATGATGCCACTCTTCAGAGGAGATTCAAACAGGAGAACAACTTGCAAGTGGCCACTTTAAGTAGCTTTTCTCATGATTGCATACACCTGGCTATGAAGTTCAAAGTTCAATGAGGTTACAAAACCAAAAAAGGGCTTTAGAAAGTCAGTAAAAAGTAGGTAGGAGTATTTAAAACAAGAAAATGATAAGGGTGCCCATACTTATGCACCTGTCAAATTTTGTTTGAATGCAGATTGCACATTTTCTGTTAGTACAATAAACCTCATTTCAAGGCAGAAACATTACTGTGTCCAACAGTTATTAGTAGGGTTGAGCAAAACGGATCGTTCGTTTTCATAAGTCTCATGAAACCCGACCCGATCCCTGTGTGGGGTCGGCCATGCGGTACGCGACTTTCGCGCCAAAGTCGCGTTTCAATTACGCTAAAAGCGCCATTTCTCAGCCAATGAAGGTGGACGCAGAGTGTGGGCAGCGTGGTGACATAGATCTCAGTCCCCACCATCTTAGAGAAGGGCATTGCAGTGATTGGCTTGCTTTCTGCGGCGTCACAGGTGCTATAAAGGGGCGTTCCCGCCGACCGCCATCTTACTGCTGTTGATCTGAGTGTAGGGAGAGGTTGCTGCCGCTTTGTCAGAAGCAGGGAGAGAGTTAGGCAGGGTACATTCACCTCCAAACCGCTTGTGCTGTAGCGATTTCCACTGTCCAACACCACCTTTTGTTTGCAGGACAGTGGAAGCTACATTTTTTTTCCCTCAGGGCTGTAGCTCATTGGACTGCTCTAGAATGCTCCCTGATAGCTGCGTTGCTGTGTGTGTACGCCGCTGTGCAAACCAACTGCTTTTTTCAAAGCACAAATCCTGTTGTTCCTTCCTTTCTGCACAGCTATCTTGTTTGTTTGTCCACACTTTTGTGTGCAGCAGTCCTTTTTATAGCTGCCTGCCATACTTTTCTGAGATTACTGCAGGGAGATAAAGATTGGCTTGTCTGCCTCTGTGCCAGTGCTGTGTGTGGCATCTGTCTCTCATTGTGTGCCACCGAAAACCAGTGTGTAATATTGGGCCATTTATTTTTTTTGGGGGGGTAAATTCTCCCTGTTAAAAAAAAAAATTAATAGTGGGAGATAATGATTGGCAAGTCTGCCTCTGTGCCAGTCCTGTGTGTGGCATCTGTCTCTCATTGTGTGCCACTGAAAACCAGTGTGTAATACTGGGCCATTTTTTTGGGGGGGGTAAATTCTCCCTGTTAAAAAAAAAAAATTAATAGTGGGAGATAAAGATTGGCAAGTCTGCCTCTGTGCCAGTGCTGTGTGTGGCATCTGTCTCTCATTGTGTGCCACCTAAAACCGGTGAGTAATACTGGGCCTTTTTTTGGGGGGGTAAATTCTCCCTGTAAAAAAAAAAATTAATAGTGGGAGATAAAGATTGGCAAGTCTGCCTCTGTGCAAGTCCTGTGTGTGGCATCTGTCTCTCCTTGTGTGCCACCGAAAACCAGTGTGTAATACTGGGCCATTTTTTTGGGGGGGTAAATTCTCCCTGTTAAAAAAAAAATTAATAGTGGGAGATAAAGATTGGCAAGTCTGCCTCTGTGCCAGTCCTGTGTGTGGCATCTGTCTCTCCTTGTGTGCCACCGAAAACCAGTGTGTAATACTGGGCCATTTTTTTGGGGGGGGTAAATTCTCCCTGTTAAAAAAAAATTAATAGTGGGAGATAAAGATTGGCAAGTCTGCCTCTGTGCAAGTCCTGTGTGTGGCATCTGTCTCTCCTTGTGTGCCACCGAAAACCAGTGTGTAATACTGGGCCATTTTTTTGGGGGGGTAAATTCTCCCTGTTAAAAAAAAATTAATAGTGGGAGATAAAGATTGGCAAGTCTGCCTCTGTGCCAGTCCTGTGTGTGGCATCTGTCTCTCATTGTGTGCCACCGAAAAACAGTGTGTAACACTGGGCCATTTTTTTTTGGGGGGGGGTAAATTCTCCCTGTTAAAAAAAAATTAATAGTGGGAGATAAAGATTGGCAAGTCTGCCTCTGTGCCAGTGCTGTGTGTGGCATCTGTCTCTCATTGTGTGCCACCTAAAACCAGTGTGTAATACTGGGCCATTTTTTTTTTTGGGGGGGGGGTAAATTCTCCCTGTCAAAAAAAAATAATAGTGGGAGATAAAGATTGGCAAGTCTGCCTCTGTGCTAGTGCTGTGTGTGGCATCTGTCTCTCATTGTGTGCCACTGAAAACCAGTGTGTAATATTGGGCAATCTTTTTTTTGGTAAATTCTCCCTGTAAAAAAAAAAATTAATAGTGGGAGATAAAGATTGGCAAGTCTGCCTCTGTGCCAGTCCTGTGTGTGGCATCTGTCTCTCATTGTGTGCCACCGAAAACCAGTGTGTAATACTGGGCCATTTTTTTGGGGGGGTAAATTCTCCCTGTTAAAAAAAAATTAATAGTGGGAGATAAAGATTGGCAAGTCTGCCTCTGTGCCAGTCCTGTGTGTGGCATCTGTCTCTCATTGTGTGCCACTGAAAACCAGTGTGTAATACAGGGCCATTTTTTTGGGGGGGTAAATTCTCCCTGTTAAAAAAAAATTAATAGTGGGAGATAAAGATTGGCAAGTCTGCCTGTGTGCCAGTGCTGTGTGTGGCATCTGTCCCTCATTGTGTGCCACTGAAAACCAGTGTGTAATATTGGGCCATTTTTTGGAGGGGGTAAATTCTCCCTGTAAAAAAAAAAATTAATAGTGGGAGATAAAGATTGGCAAGTCTGCCTCTGTGCTAGTGCTGTGTGTGGCATCTGTCTCTCATTGTGTGCCACTGAAAACCAGTGTGTAATATTGGGCCATTTTTTTTTTGGTAAATTCTCCCTGTAAAAAAAATAATTAAAAGTGGGAGATAAAGATTGGCAAGTCTGCCTCTGTGCCAGTCCTGTGTGTGGCATCTGTCTCTCCTTGTGTGCCACCGAAAACCAGTGTGTAATACTGGGCCATTTTTTGGGGGGGGTAAATTCTCCCTGTTAAAAAAAAAATTAATAGTGGGAGATAAAGATTGGCAAGTCTGCCTCTGTGCCAGTCCTGTGTTTGGCATCTGTCTCTCATTGTGTGCCACTGAAAACCAGTGTGTAATATTGGGCCATTTTTTTTTTTTGGTAAATTCTCCCTGTAAAAAAAAAAAATTAATAGTGGGAGATAAAGATTGGCAAGTCTGCCTCTGTGCAAGTCCTGTGTGTGGCATCTGTCTCTCCTTGTGTGCCACCGAAAACCAGTGTGTAATACTGGGCCATTTTTTTGGGGGGGGTAAATTCTCCCTGTCAAAAAAAATTAATAGTGGGAGATAAAGATTGGCAAGTCTGCCTCTGTGCTAGTGCTGTGTGTGGCATCTGTCTCTCATTGTGTGCCACTGAAAACCAGTGTGTAATATTGGGCAATTTTTTTGGGGGGGTAAATTCTCCCTGTTAAAAAAAAATTAATAGTGGGAGATAAAGATTGGCAAGTCTGCCTCTGTGCCAGTCCTGTGTGTGGCATCTGTCTCTCATTGTGTGCCACCGAAAACCAGTGTGTAATACTGGGCCATTTTTTTGGGGGGGTAAATTCTCCCTGTTAAAAAAAAAATTAATAGTGGGAGATAAAGATTGGCAAGTCTGCCTGTGTGCCAGTGCTGTGTGTGGCATCTGTCCCTCATTGTGTGCCACTGAAAACCAGTGTGTAATATTGGGCCATTTTTTGGAGGGGGTAAATTCTCCCTGTAAAAAAAAAAATTAATAGTGGGAGATAAAGATTGGCAAGTCTGCCTCTGTGCTAGTGCTGTGTGTGGCATCTGTCTCTCATTGTGTGCCACTGAAAACCAGTGTGTAATATTGGGCCATTTTTTTTTTGGTAAATTCTCCCTGTAAAAAAAAAAATTAAAAGTGGGAGATAAAGATTGGCAAGTCTGCCTCTGTGCCAGTCCTGTGTGTGGCATCTGTCTCTCCTTGTGTGCCACCGAAAACCAGTGTGTAATACTGGGCCATTTTTTTTTGGGGGGGGTAAATTCTCCCTGTTAAAAAAAAATTAATAGTGGGAGATAAAGATTGGCAAGTCTGCCTCTGTGCCAGTCCTGTGTGTGGCATCTGTCTCTCATTGTGTGCCACCGAAAACCAGTGTGTAATACTGGGCCATTTTTTTTTCGGGGGGTAAATTCTCCCTGTTAAAAAAAAATTAATAGTGGGAGATAAAGATTGGCAAGTCTGCCTCTGTGCCAGTGCTGTGTGTGGCATCTGTCTCTCATTGTGTGCCACTGAAAACCAGTGTGTAATATTGGGCCATTATTTTTTTTTGGTAAATTCTCCCTGTAAAAAAAAAAAATTAGTAGTGGGAGATAAAGATTGGCAAGTCTGCCTCTGTGCAAGTCCTGTGTGTGGCATCTGTCTCTCCTTGTGTGCCACCGAAAACCAGTGTGTAATACTGGGCCATTTTTTTTGGGGGGGTAAATTCTCCCTGTTAAAAAAAAAATTAATAGTGGGAGATAAAGATTGGCAAGTCTGCCTCTGTGCCAGTCCTGTGTGTGGCATCTGTCTCTCCTTGTGTGCCACCGAAAACCAGTGTGTAATACTGGGCCATTTTTTTGGGGGGGGTAAATTCTCCCTGTTAAAAAAAAAATTAATAGTGGGAGATAAAGATTGGCAAGTCTGCCTCTGTGCCAGTCCTGTGTGTGGCATCAGTCTTTCCTTGTGTGCCACCGAAAACCAGTGTGTAATACTGGGCCATTTTTTTGGGGGGGTAAATTCTCCCTGTTAAAAAAAAAAATTAATAGTGGGAGATAATGATTGGCAAGTCTGCCTCTGTGCCAGTCCTGTGTGTGGCATCTGTCTCTCATTGTGTGCCACTGAAAACCAGTGTGTAATACTGGGCCATTTTTCGGGGGGGGGGGGTAAATTCTCCCTGTTAAAAAAAAAAATTTAATAGTGGGAGATAAAGATTGGCAAGTCTGCCTCTGTGCCAGTGCTGTGTGTGGCATCTGTCTCTCATTGTGTGCCACTGAAAACCAGTGTGTAATATTGGGCCTTTTTTTTTTTTTGGTAAATTCTCCCTGTAAAAAAAAAAAATTAATAGTGGGAGATAAAGATTGGCAAGTCTGCCTCTGTGCAAGTCCTGTGTGTGGCATCTGTCTCTCCTTGTGTGCCACCGAAAACAAGTGTGTAATACTGGGCCATTTTTTTGGGGGGGGTAAATTCTCCCTGTTAAAAAAAAAATTAATAGTGGGAGATAAAGATTGGCAAGTCTGCCTCTGTGCCAGTCCTGTGTGTGGCATCTGTCTCTCCTTGTGTGCCACCGAAAACCAGTGTGTAATACTGGGCCATTTTTTTTGGGGGGGTAAAATCTCCCTGTTAAAAAAAAAAATTAATAGTGGGAGATAAAGACTGGCAAGTCTGCCTCTGTGGCAGTGCTGTGTGTGACATCTGTCTCTCATTGTGTGCCACTGAAAACCAGTGTGTAATATTGGGCCATTTTTTTGGGGGGGTAAATTCTCCCTGTAAAAAAAAAATTAATAGTGGGAGATAAAGATTGGCAAGTCTGCCTCTGTGCCAGTCCTGTGTGTGGCATCTGTCTCTCATTGTGTGCCACCGAAAACCAGTGTGTAATACTGGGCCATTTTTTTGGGGGGGGTAAATTCTCCCTGTTAAAAAAAAAATTAATAGTGGGAGATAAAGATTGGCAAGTCTGCCTCTGTGCCAGTCCTGTGTGTGGCATCTGTCTCTCATTGTGTGCCACTGAAAACCAGTGTGTAATACAGGGCCATTTTTTTGGAGGGTAAATTCTCCCTGTTAAAAAAAAATTAATAGTGGGAGATAAAGATTGGCAAGTCTGCCTGTGTGCCAGTGCTGTGTGTGGCATCTGTCCCTCATTGTGTGCCACTGAAAACCAGTGTGTAATATTGGGCCATTTTTTGGAGGGGGTAAATTCTCCCTGTAAAAAAAAAATTAATAGTGGGAGATAAAGATTGGCAAGTCTGCCTCTGTGCTAGTGCTGTGTGTGGCATCTGTCTCTCATTGTGTGCCACTGAAAACCAGTGTGTAATATTGGGCCATTTTTTTTTTGGTAAATTCTCCCTGTAAAAAAAAAAATTAAAAGTGGGAGATAAAGATTGGCAAGTCTGCCTCTGTGCCAGTCCTGTGTGTGGCATCTGTCTCTCCTTGTGTGCCACCGAAAACCAGTGTGTAATACTGGGCCATTTTTTTGGGGGGGGGGGTAAATTCTCCCTGTTAAAAAAAAATTAATAGTGGGAGATAAAGATTGGCAAGTCTGCCTCTGTGCCAGTCCTGTGTGTGGCATCTGTCTCTCATTGTGTGCCACCGAAAACCAGTGTGTAATACTGGGCCATTTTTTTTTCGGGGGGTAAATTCTCCCTGTTAAAAAAAAATTAATAGTGGGAGATAAAGATTGGCAAGTCTGCCTCTGTGCCAGTGCTGTGTGTGGCATCTGTCTCTCATTGTGTGCCACTGAAAACCAGTGTGTAATATTGGGCCATTATTTTTTTTTGGTAAATTCTCCCTGTAAAAAAAAAAAATTAGTAGTGGGAGATAAAGATTGGAAAGTCTGCCTCTGTGCAAGTCCTGTGTGTGGCATCTGTCTCTCCTTGTGTGCCACCGAAAACCAGTGTGTAATACTGGGCCATTTTTTTGGGGGGGGTAAATTCTCCCTGTTAAAAAAAAAATTAATAGTGGGAGATAAAGATTGGCAAGTCTGCCTCTGTGCCAGTCCTGTGTGTGGCATCTGTCTCTCCTTGTGTGCCACCGAAAACCAGTGTGTAATACTGGGCCATTTTTTGGGGGGGGGTAAATTCTCCCTGTTAAAAAAAAAATTAATAGTGGGAGATAAAGATTGGCAAGTCTGCCTCTGTGCCAGTCCTGTGTGTGGCATCAGTCTTTCCTTGTGTGCCACCGAAAACCAGTGTGTAATACTGGGCCATTTTTTTGGGGGGGTAAATTCTCCCTGTTAAAAAAAAAAAATAATAGTGGGAGATAATGATTGGCAAGTCTGCCTCTGTGCCAGTCCTGTGTGTGGCATCTGTCTCTCATTGTGTGCCACTGAAAACCAGTGTGTAATACTGGGCCATTTTTCGGGGGGGGGGTAAATTCTCCCTGTTAAAAAAAAAATTTAATAGTGGGAGATAAAGATTGGCAAGTCTGCCTCTGTGCCAGTGCTGTGTGTGGCATCTGTCTCTCATTGTGTGCCACCTAAAACCGGTGAGTAGTGTTGAGCGATACTTTCCGATATCGGAAAGTATCGGTATCGGAAAGTATCGGCCGATACCGTCAAAATATCGGATCCAATCCGATACCGATACCCGATCCCAATGCAAGTCAATGGGACGAAAATATCGGAATTAAAATAAACCCTTTATAAACTTGTAGGTTCATTCTACATGAAGGAAAACAACTAAGAATAATGTAGGATGTATTGGGGGACGTGGCGGAGATATTAAAGGGACAGAGGTTTAGCCCAATGTAATAGAATAGCAGGATTTTTAATTTTTTTTTATGAAGTTCGGCGTTAGAAAGAATGTGACTATGTTATTTTTTTTTTTTTTTATGTCAGATATTGATGTTTCACTACTTCCACGCCCTTCACCTTCTTTTTTACTTCTCCCACGCTTTCTTCTTAATTATCCTCATCATCAGCTTCTTTGACATCAACTTCTTCACCTTATTCATCTTCTTCTTCATCTTCTACCTATTATTTTTTGGGTTACATTGTTCATATTCTTTTTATTTTACTATTATCTTCATCATATTCAACTTCTTCATCATATTCTTATTTGTGACAGGCATTCCCGTAGTTGTTATCTATAAAAGTTTGAAGATTACACCTTCCGTTCTGCCTGTCACAAACCAGTTACATTTGTCCGCGTTCAGTTTGGCCTGCAGCATCAGGCTTTATCCAGGGGCACCACGAGGAGGAACGGACTCACCCCCATACACTGCTTAGTCTTCTTCTGCTTATAATTTACATAATATTTTTTTGCTCTGATATTTTGTGTTATGCTTAATGTCCTTCTGCTCTTTGTTCTGCAGCCTCTTGTTCTTCTGCTTCTCGGTCTTCCAGGTCGTCGTCGTCTCCAGGGTCGTCGTCTCCGGGGTCGTCGTCATCGGGGTGGTCTCCGGGGTCGTCGTCATCGGGGTGGTCTTCAGGGTCATCGTCTCCAGGGTCGTCGTCATCACGGTGGTTGTCGTCTCTGGTGTCGTCGTCATCTTAGGGGTGTTCTTCCGGGTCATCGTGTTTAGTCTCTTGAACTTGGAAATGTAGCAGAAGGTACAAGAAGGCTGAGAAAATGCCGAGAACCAGCTGATGGAACTGGAACTCGGATGGCTACCCGAAGGTCCAAGAGCCAATGGAACTACCGAGGACCAGCTGACGTTACTGGAACCCGGTTACTAAGCAGGAGGTACCCGTGCCTGAAAGCACTACCAAGGACCACCTGACGTTGGTGGAACTCGGATACCCAGAGGGAGGCACCTAAGCCAAAGGCTCTGCCCGGAACCAGCTGACGGTACTGGAACCAGGATGGGGAGCAGAAGGTACAAGAGCAAAAGACACTGCCGAGAACCAGCTGACGGTGCTGGAACCCGGATGGGTAGCCGAAGGTCCAAGAGCCAATGGAACTACCGAGGACCAGCTGACGTTACTGGAACCCGGTTACTAAGCAGGAGGTACCCGTGCCTGAAAGCACTACCAAGGACCACCTGACGTTGGTGGAACTCGGATACCCAGAGGGAGGCACCTAAGCCAAAGGCTCTGCCCGGAACCAGCTGACGGTACTGGAACCAGGATGGGGAGCAGAAGGTACAAGAGCAAGTGTCTGCGTGGCTTTTGCAGGACACGTTGCCGGCTGCACAGCAGGGGAACAGCTGGCGGTGCTGGACCCCACTGACACATTGGCTGGTGTTTTTCTCTGTGCAGCTAGCACATCTGGGCCCCAACTGGCGGTGTGTTAGAGCCCAGGGGCAGCAGGAGGAGGAGCAGGAGGAGGAGGAGCAGGGGGAGGGGAGTGTAGGCCGAAGCCTGCACTGGCGGCAGCTTTGGGTGTGTTGTGTCTGCGTGGCTTTTGCAGGACATGTTGCCGGCTACACAGCAGGGGAACAGCTGGCGGTGCTGGACCCCACTGACACATTGGCGAGGTGTTTGGCTCTGTGCAGCCAGCACTTCCGGACAGCAACTAGCGTTGTTGGAGCCCGGGCTCTGCAGGTGGAGCAGAGTGTAGGCCGAAGCCTACTTGAACCGATTTCAAAGGTCACCTTTAACCCCCCCTCAGGGGTTAGAAAGTAGAAGAGCCACAGCTTATGCAGCAGTAGTGCTGCACAAGTCAAAGGTTGCTCTTTTAATTTTTCTCCTTGCACACGCTGAATGAAACACGTATAACATTTAGCCCTTTATACAGTCAAACTTTGTAATGGAGGCGAGAGTTCCCTTTGTAATGAGACGCAGCACAGGTGTCAAGAATCCCACCTTGGTGCTGGGTGCAGCCTCCCGAGCGTTGTTATTTGCTGTACAGGAGTCTGCGCTGTCGTGTTATCCCCTGGCCTAGCGCCGTTAGCGCTGCCCATCTTCTGGCATCATGTAATGTCGGCCGGTGCGGTTCGCGATGACCATGAATCCCAGCCCCGCAGTGTCTTAACATTGTTAAAACACTGCGGGGCTGGGATTCAGGGCCTGGCGCAGCACATATGTTGGCCTCTCACACTCGGGTCCTTACACCCGCTTCAGACTGTGCGGCGTCATCTGATCCCTTATCGCATGCCACGGCCATGAAGCCGCACAGTCCGAAGAAGGCGGAAGGAGAGGAGGGACAGGCGAACTGATGCACTGATCCTGCCCATCAATCACACCCTCGCAGTCCCAATAAATAAGACACCGAGGGGCGTTGTGTGGGTCAGGGCGGCCGCAGAGGCGCAGGCAGCCAAACAATGATGCCAGAAGACGGGCAGCGCTACCAAGGGGGTTGCAGCGTGTCATTACAAAGGAAAGTCACACCACCGGGACGGTTAAATGGTCACACAGAGGACACATTGCAGACGTGTTTTCAGTTCCACATGTGCGAGGAGAATACGTTTCTGAGCCACCTTGCACACATGCAGCATTACCGCTGTACAAGGTGGCTGGATAACGTAAAAACGCCTGGGGGAGGGGGGACAGGTTCCCTTCAATTTCAGTTCTTGTGTCTGCGTGGCTTTTGCAGGACACGTTGCCGGCTGCACAGCAGGGGAACAGCTGGCGGTGCTGGACCCCACTGACACATTGGCTGGTGTTTTTCTCTGTGCAGCTAGCACATCTGGGCCCCAACTGGCGGTGTGTTAGAGCCCAGGGGCAGCAGGAGGAGGAGCAGGAGGAGGAGGAGCAGGGGGAGGGGAGTGTAGGCCGAAGCCTGCACTGGCGGCAGCTTTGGGTGTGTTGTGTCTGCGTGGCTTTTGCAGGACACGTTGCCGGCTACACAGCAGGGGAACAGCTGGCGGTGCTGGACCCCACTGACACATTGGCGAGGTGTTTGGCTCTGTGCAGCCAGCACTTCCGGACAGCAACTAGCGTTGTTGGAGCCCGGGCTCTGCAGGTGGAGCAGAGTGTAGGCCGAAGCCTACTTGAACCGATTTCAAAGGTCACCTTTAACCCCCCCTCAGGGGTTAGAAAGTAGAAGAGCCACAGCTTATGCAGCAGTAGTGCTGCACAAGTCAAAGGTTGCTCTTTTAATTTTTCTCCTTGCACACGCTGAATGAAACACGTATAACATTTAGCCCTTTATACAGTCAAACTGTGTAATGGAGGCGAGAGTTCCCTTTGTAATGAGACGCAGCACAGGTGTCAAGAATCCCACCTTGGTGCTGGGTGCAGCCTCCCGAGCGTTGTTATTTGCTGTACAGGAGTCTGCGCTGTCGTGTTATCCCCTGGCCTAGCGCCGTTAGCGCTGCCCATCTTCTGGCATCATGTAATGTCGGCCGGTGCGGTTCGCGATGACCATGAATCCCAGCCCCGCAGTGTCTTAACATTGTTAAAACACTGCGGGGCTGGGATTCAGGGCCTGGCGCAGCACATATGTTGGCCTCTCACACTCGGGTCCTTACACCCGCTTCAGACTGTGCGGCGTCATCTGATCCCTTATCGCATGCCACGGCCATGAAGCCGCACAGTCCGAAGAAGGCGGAAGGAGAGGAGGGACAGGCGAACTGATGCACTGATCCTGCCCATCAATCACACCCTCGCAGTCCCAATAAATAAGACACCGAGGGGCGTTGTGTGGGTCAGGGCGGCCGCAGAGGCGCAGGCAGCCAAACAATGATGCCAGAAGACGGGCAGCGCTACCAAGGGGGTTGCAGCGTGTCATTACAAAGGAAAGTCACACCACCGGGACGGTTAAATGGTCACACAGAGGACACATTGCAGACGTGTTTTCAGTTCCACATGTGCGAGGAGAATACGTTTCTGAGCCACCTTGCACACATGCAGCATTACCGCTGTACAAGGTGGCTGGATAACGTAAAAACGCCTGGGGGAGGGGGGACAGGTTCCCTTCAATTTCAGTTCTTGTGTCTGCGTGGCTTTTGCAGGACACGTTGCCGGCTGCACAGCAGGGGAACAGCTGGCGGTGCTGGACCCCACTGACACATTGGCTGGTGTTTTTCTCTGTGCAGCTAGCACATCTGGGCCCCAACTGGCGGTGTGTTAGAGCCCAGGGGCAGCAGGAGGAGGAGCAGGAGGAGGAGGAGCAGGGGGAGGGGAGTGTAGGCCGAAGCCTGCACTGGCGGCAGCTTTGGGTGTGTTGTGTCTGCGTGGCTTTTGCAGGACACGTTGCCGGCTACACAGCAGGGGAACAGCTGGCGGTGCTGGACCCCACTGACACATTGGCGAGGTGTTTGGCTCTGTGCAGCCAGCACTTCCGGACAGCAACTAGCGTTGTTGGAGCCCGGGCTCTGCAGGTGGAGCAGAGTGTAGGCCGAAGCCTACTTGAACCGATTTCAAAGGTCACCTTTAACCCCCCCTCAGGGGTTAGAAAGTAGAAGAGCCACAGCTTATGCAGCAGTAGTGCTGCACAAGTCAAAGGTTGCTCTTTTAATTTTTCTCCTTGCACACGCTGAATGAAACACGTATAACATTTAGCCCTTTATACAGTCAAACTGTGTAATGGAGGCGAGAGTTCCCTTTGTAATGAGACGCAGCACAGGTGTCAAGAATCCCACCTTGGTGCTGGGTGCAGCCTCCCGAGCGTTGTTATTTGCTGTACAGGAGTCTGCGCTGTCGTGTTATCCCCTGGCCTAGCGCCGTTAGCGCTGCCCATCTTCTGGCATCATGTAATGTCGGCCGGTGCGGTTCGCGATGACCATGAATCCCAGCCCCGCAGTGTCTTAACATTGTTAAAACACTGCGGGGCTGGGATTCAGGGCCTGGCGCAGCACATATGTTGGCCTCTCACACTCGGGTCCTTACACCCGCTTCAGACTGTGCGGCGTCATCTGATCCCTTATCGCATGCCACGGCCATGAAGCCGCACAGTCCGAAGAAGGCGGAAGGAGAGGAGGGACAGGCGAACTGATGCACTGATCCTGCCCATCAATCACACCCTCGCAGTCCCAATAAATAAGACACCGAGGGGCGTTGTGTGGGTCAGGGCGGCCGCAGAGGCGCAGGCAGCCAAACAATGATGCCAGAAGACGGGCAGCGCTACCAAGGGGGTTGCAGCGTGTCATTACAAAGGAAAGTCACACCACCGGGACGGTTAAATGGTCACACAGAGGACACATTGCAGACGTGTTTTCAGTTCCACATGTGCGAGGAGAATACGTTTCTGAGCCACCTTGCACACATGCAGCATTACCGCTGTACAAGGTGGCTGGATAACGTAAAAACGCCTGGGGGAGGGGGGACAGGTTCCCTTCAATTTCAGTTCTTGTGTCTGCGTGGCTTTTGCAGGACACGTTGCCGGCTGCACAGCAGGGGAACAGCTGGCGGTGCTGGACCCCACTGACACATTGGCTGGTGTTTTTCTCTGTGCAGCTAGCACATCTGGGCCCCAACTGGCGGTGTGTTAGAGCCCAGGGGCAGCAGGAGGAGGAGCAGGAGGAGGAGGAGCAGGGGGAGGGGAGTGTAGGCCGAAGCCTGCACTGGCGGCAGCTTTGGGTGTGTTGTGTCTGCGTGGCTTTTGCAGGACACGTTGCCGGCTACACAGCAGGGGAACAGCTGGCGGTGCTGGACCCCACTGACACATTGGCGAGGTGTTTGGCTCTGTGCAGCCAGCACTTCCGGACAGCAACTAGCGTTGTTGGAGCCCGGGCTCTGCAGGTGGAGCAGAGTGTAGGCCGAAGCCTACTTGAACCGATTTCAAAGGTCACCTTTAACCCCCCCTCAGGGGTTAGAAAGTAGAAGAGCCACAGCTTATGCAGCAGTAGTGCTGCACAAGTCAAAGGTTGCTCTTTTAATTTTTCTCCTTGCACACGCTGAATGAAACACGTATAACATTTAGCCCTTTATACAGTCAAACTGTGTAATGGAGGCGAGAGTTCCCTTTGTAATGAGACGCAGCACAGGTGTCAAGAATCCCACCTTGGTGCTGGGTGCAGCCTCCCGAGCGTTGTTATTTGCTGTACAGGAGTCTGCGCTGTCGTGTTATCCCCTGGCCTAGCGCCGTTAGCGCTGCCCATCTTCTGGCATCATGTAATGTCGGCCGGTGCGGTTCGCGATGACCATGAATCCCAGCCCCGCAGTGTCTTAACATTGTTAAAACACTGCGGGGCTGGGATTCAGGGCCTGGCGCAGCACATATGTTCGCCTCTCACACTCGGGTCCTTACACCCGCTTCAGACTGTGCGGCGTCATCTGATCCCTTATCGCATGCCACGGCCATGAAGCCGCACAGTCCGAAGAAGGCGGAAGGAGAGGAGGGACAGGCGAACTGATGCACTGATCCTGCCCATCAATCACACCCTCGCAGTCCCAATAAATAAGACACCGAGGGGCGTTGTGTGGGTCAGGGCGGCCGCAGAGGCGCAGGCAGCCAAACAATGATGCCAGAAGACGGGCAGCGCTACCAAGGGGGTTGCAGCGTGTCATTACAAAGGAAAGTCACACCACCGGGACGGTTAAATGGTCACACAGAGGACACATTGCAGACGTGTTTTCAGTTCCACATGTGCGAGGAGAATACGTTTCTGAGCCACCTTGCACACATGCAGCATTACCGCTGTACAAGGTGGCTGGATAACGTAAAAACGCCTGGGGGAGGGGGGACAGGTTCCCTTCAATTTCAGTTCTTGTGTCTGCGTGGCTTTTGCAGGACACGTTGCCGGCTGCACAGCAGGGGAACAGCTGGCGGTGCTGGACCCCACTGACACATTGGCTGGTGTTTTTCTCTGTGCAGCTAGCACATCTGGGCCCCAACTGGCGGTGTGTTAGAGCCCAGGGGCAGCAGGAGGAGGAGCAGGAGGAGGAGGAGCAGGGGGAGGGGAGTGTAGGCCGAAGCCTGCACTGGCGGCAGCTTTGGGTGTGTTGTGTCTGCGTGGCTTTTGCAGGACACGTTGCCGGCTACACAGCAGGGGAACAGCTGGCGGTGCTGGACCCCACTGACACATTGGCGAGGTGTTTGGCTCTGTGCAGCCAGCACTTCCGGACAGCAACTAGCGTTGTTGGAGCCCGGGCTCTGCAGGTGGAGCAGAGTGTAGGCCGAAGCCTACTTGAACCGATTTCAAAGGTCACCTTTAACCCCCCCTCAGGGGTTAGAAAGTAGAAGAGCCACAGCTTATGCAGCAGTAGTGCTGCACAAGTCAAAGGTTGCTCTTTTAATTTTTCTCCTTGCACACGCTGAATGAAACACGTATAACATTTAGCCCTTTATACAGTCAAACTGTGTAATGGAGGCGAGAGTTCCCTTTGTAATGAGACGCAGCACAGGTGTCAAGAATCCCACCTTGGTGCTGGGTGCAGCCTCCCGAGCGTTGTTATTTGCTGTACAGGAGTCTGCGCTGTCGTGTTATCCCCTGGCCTAGCGCCGTTAGCGCTGCCCATCTTCTGGCATCATGTAATGTCGGCCGGTGCGGTTCGCGATGACCATGAATCCCAGCCCCGCAGTGTCTTAACATTGTTAAAACACTGCGGGGCTGGGATTCAGGGCCTGGCGCAGCACATATGTTGGCCTCTCACACTCGGGTCCTTACACCCGCTTCAGACTGTGCGGCGTCATCTGATCCCTTATCGCATGCCACGGCCATGAAGCCGCACAGTCCGAAGAAGGCGGAAGGAGAGGAGGGACAGGCGAACTGATGCACTGATCCTGCCCATCAATCACACCCTCGCAGTCCCAATAAATAAGACACCGAGGGGCGTTGTGTGGGTCAGGGCGGCCGCAGAGGCGCAGGCAGCCAAACAATGATGCCAGAAGACGGGCAGCGCTACCAAGGGGGTTGCAGCGTGTCATTACAAAGGAAAGTCACACCACCGGGACGGTTAAATGGTCACACAGAGGACACATTGCAGACGTGTTTTCAGTTCCACATGTGCGAGGAGAATACGTTTCTGAGCCACCTTGCACACATGCAGCATTACCGCTGTACAAGGTGGCTGGATAACGTAAAAACGCCTGGGGGAGGGGGGACAGGTTCCCTTCAATTTCAGTTCTTGTGTCTGCGTGGCTTTTGCAGGACACGTTGCCGGCTGCACAGCAGGGGAACAGCTGGCGGTGCTGGACCCCACTGACACATTGGCTGGTGTTTTTCTCTGTGCAGCTAGCACATCTGGGCCCCAACTGGCGGTGTGTTAGAGCCCAGGGGCAGCAGGAGGAGGAGCAGGAGGAGGAGGAGCAGGGGGAGGGGAGTGTAGGCCGAAGCCTGCACTGGCGGCAGCTTTGGGTGTGTTGTGTCTGCGTGGCTTTTGCAGGACACGTTGCCGGCTACACAGCAGGGGAACAGCTGGCGGTGCTGGACCCCACTGACACATTGGCGAGGTGTTTGGCTCTGTGCAGCCAGCACTTCCGGACAGCAACTAGCGTTGTTGGAGCCCGGGCTCTGCAGGTGGAGCAGAGTGTAGGCCGAAGCCTACTTGAACCGATTTCAAAGGTCACCTTTAACCCCCCCTCAGGGGTTAGAAAGTAGAAGAGCCACAGCTTATGCAGCAGTAGTGCTGCACAAGTCAAAGGTTGCTCTTTTAATTTTTCTCCTTGCACACGCTGAATGAAACACGTATAACATTTAGCCCTTTATACAGTCAAACTGTGTAATGGAGGCGAGAGTTCCCTTTGTAATGAGACGCAGCACAGGTGTCAAGAATCCCACCTTGGTGCTGGGTGCAGCCTCCCGAGCGTTGTTATTTGCTGTACAGGAGTCTGCGCTGTCGTGTTATCCCCTGGCCTAGCGCCGTTAGCGCTGCCCATCTTCTGGCATCATGTAATGTCGGCCGGTGCGGTTCGCGATGACCATGAATCCCAGCCCCGCAGTGTCTTAACATTGTTAAAACACTGCGGGGCTGGGATTCAGGGCCTGGCGCAGCACATATGTTCGCCTCTCACACTCGGGTCCTTACACCCGCTTCAGACTGTGCGGCGTCATCTGATCCCTTATCGCATGCCACGGCCATGAAGCCGCACAGTCCGAAGAAGGCGGAAGGAGAGGAGGGACAGGCGAACTGATGCACTGATCCTGCCCATCAATCACACCCTCGCAGTCCCAATAAATAAGACACCGAGGGGCGTTGTGTGGGTCAGGGCGGCCGCAGAGGCGCAGGCAGCCAAACAATGATGCCAGAAGACGGGCAGCGCTACCAAGGGGGTTGCAGCGTGTCATTACAAAGGAAAGTCACACCACCGGGACGGTTAAATGGTCACACAGAGGACACATTGCAGACGTGTTTTCAGTTCCACATGTGCGAGGAGAATACGTTTCTGAGCCACCTTGCACACATGCAGCATTACCGCTGTACAAGGTGGCTGGATAACGTAAAAACGCCTGGGGGAGGGGGGACAGGTTCCCTTCAATTTCAGTTCTTGTGTCTGCGTGGCTTTTGCAGGACACGTTGCCGGCTGCACAGCAGGGGAACAGCTGGCGGTGCTGGACCCCACTGACACATTGGCTGGTGTTTTTCTCTGTGCAGCTAGCACATCTGGGCCCCAACTGGCGGTGTGTTAGAGCCCAGGGGCAGCAGGAGGAGGAGCAGGAGGAGGAGGAGCAGGGGGAGGGGAGTGTAGGCCGAAGCCTGCACTGGCGGCAGCTTTGGGTGTGTTGTGTCTGCGTGGCTTTTGCAGGACACGTTGCCGGCTACACAGCAGGGGAACAGCTGGCGGTGCTGGACCCCACTGACACATTGGCGAGGTGTTTGGCTCTGTGCAGCCAGCACTTCCGGACAGCAACTAGCGTTGTTGGAGCCCGGGCTCTGCAGGTGGAGCAGAGTGTAGGCCGAAGCCTACTTGAACCGATTTCAAAGGTCACCTTTAACCCCCCCTCAGGGGTTAGAAAGTAGAAGAGCCACAGCTTATGCAGCAGTAGTGCTGCACAAGTCAAAGGTTGCTCTTTTAATTTTTCTCCTTGCACACGCTGAATGAAACACGTATAACATTTAGCCCTTTATACAGTCAAACTGTGTAATGGAGGCGAGAGTTCCCTTTGTAATGAGACGCAGCACAGGTGTCAAGAATCCCACCTTGGTGCTGGGTGCAGCCTCCCGAGCGTTGTTATTTGCTGTACAGGAGTCTGCGCTGTCGTGTTATCCCCTGGCCTAGCGCCGTTAGCGCTGCCCATCTTCTGGCATCATGTAATGTCGGCCGGTGCGGTTCGCGATGACCATGAATCCCAGCCCCGCAGTGTCTTAACATTGTTAAAACACTGCGGGGCTGGGATTCAGGGCCTGGCGCAGCACATATGTTGGCCTCTCACACTCGGGTCCTTACACCCGCTTCAGACTGTGCGGCGTCATCTGATCCCTTATCGCATGCCACGGCCATGAAGCCGCACAGTCCGAAGAAGGCGGAAGGAGAGGAGGGACAGGCGAACTGATGCACTGATCCTGCCCATCAATCACACCCTCGCAGTCCCAATAAATAAGACACCGAGGGGCGTTGTGTGGGTCAGGGCGGCCGCAGAGGCGCAGGCAGCCAAACAATGATGCCAGAAGACGGGCAGCGCTACCAAGGGGGTTGCAGCGTGTCATTACAAAGGAAAGTCACACCACCGGGACGGTTAAATGGTCACACAGAGGACACATTGCAGACGTGTTTTCAGTTCCACATGTGCGAGGAGAATACGTTTCTGAGCCACCTTGCACACATGCAGCATTACCGCTGTACAAGGTGGCTGGATAACGTAAAAACGCCTGGGGGAGGGGGGACAGGTTCCCTTCAATTTCAGTTCTTGTGTCTGCGTGGCTTTTGCAGGACACGTTGCCGGCTGCACAGCAGGGGAACAGCTGGCGGTGCTGGACCCCACTGACACATTGGCTGGTGTTTTTCTCTGTGCAGCTAGCACATCTGGGCCCCAACTGGCGGTGTGTTAGAGCCCAGGGGCAGCAGGAGGAGGAGCAGGAGGAGGAGGAGCAGGGGGAGGGGAGTGTAGGCCGAAGCCTGCACTGGCGGCAGCTTTGGGTGTGTTGTGTCTGCGTGGCTTTTGCAGGACACGTTGCCGGCTACACAGCAGGGGAACAGCTGGCGGTGCTGGACCCCACTGACACATTGGCGAGGTGTTTGGCTCTGTGCAGCCAGCACTTCCGGACAGCAACTAGCGTTGTTGGAGCCCGGGCTCTGCAGGTGGAGCAGAGTGTAGGCCGAAGCCTACTTGAACCGATTTCAAAGGTCACCTTTAACCCCCCCTCAGGGGTTAGAAAGTAGAAGAGCCACAGCTTATGCAGCAGTAGTGCTGCACAAGTCAAAGGTTGCTCTTTTAATTTTTCTCCTTGCACACGCTGAATGAAACACGTATAACATTTAGCCCTTTATACAGTCAAACTGTGTAATGGAGGCGAGAGTTCCCTTTGTAATGAGACGCAGCACAGGTGTCAAGAATCCCACCTTGGTGCTGGGTGCAGCCTCCCGAGCGTTGTTATTTGCTGTACAGGAGTCTGCGCTGTCGTGTTATCCCCTGGCCTAGCGCCGTTAGCGCTGCCCATCTTCTGGCATCATGTAATGTCGGCCGGTGCGGTTCGCGATGACCATGAATCCCAGCCCCGCAGTGTCTTAACATTGTTAAAACACTGCGGGGCTGGGATTCAGGGCCTGGCGCAGCACATATGTTCGCCTCTCACACTCGGGTCCTTACACCCGCTTCAGACTGTGCGGCGTCATCTGATCCCTTATCGCATGCCACGGCCATGAAGCCGCACAGTCCGAAGAAGGCGGAAGGAGAGGAGGGACAGGCGAACTGATGCACTGATCCTGCCCATCAATCACACCCTCGCAGTCCCAATAAATAAGACACCGAGGGGCGTTGTGTGGGTCAGGGCGGCCGCAGAGGCGCAGGCAGCCAAACAATGATGCCAGAAGACGGGCAGCGCTACCAAGGGGGTTGCAGCGTGTCATTACAAAGGAAAGTCACACCACCGGGACGGTTAAATGGTCACACAGAGGACACATTGCAGACGTGTTTTCAGTTCCACATGTGCGAGGAGAATACGTTTCTGAGCCACCTTGCACACATGCAGCATTACCGCTGTACAAGGTGGCTGGATAACGTAAAAACGCCTGGGGGAGGGGGGACAGGTTCCCTTCAATTTCAGTTCTTGTGTCTGCGTGGCTTTTGCAGGACACGTTGCCGGCTGCACAGCAGGGGAACAGCTGGCGGTGCTGGACCCCACTGACACATTGGCTGGTGTTTTTCTCTGTGCAGCTAGCACATCTGGGCCCCAACTGGCGGTGTGTTAGAGCCCAGGGGCAGCAGGAGGAGGAGCAGGAGGAGGAGGAGCAGGGGGAGGGGAGTGTAGGCCGAAGCCTGCACTGGCGGCAGCTTTGGGTGTGTTGTGTCTGCGTGGCTTTTGCAGGACACGTTGCCGGCTACACAGCAGGGGAACAGCTGGCGGTGCTGGACCCCACTGACACATTGGCGAGGTGTTTGGCTCTGTGCAGCCAGCACTTCCGGACAGCAACTAGCGTTGTTGGAGCCCGGGCTCTGCAGGTGGAGCAGAGTGTAGGCCGAAGCCTACTTGAACCGATTTCAAAGGTCACCTTTAACCCCCCCTCAGGGGTTAGAAAGTAGAAGAGCCACAGCTTATGCAGCAGTAGTGCTGCACAAGTCAAAGGTTGCTCTTTTAATTTTTCTCCTTGCACACGCTGAATGAAACACGTATAACATTTAGCCCTTTATACAGTCAAACTGTGTAATGGAGGCGAGAGTTCCCTTTGTAATGAGACGCAGCACAGGTGTCAAGAATCCCACCTTGGTGCTGGGTGCAGCCTCCCGAGCGTTGTTATTTGCTGTACAGGAGTCTGCGCTGTCGTGTTATCCCCTGGCCTAGCGCCGTTAGCGCTGCCCATCTTCTGGCATCATGTAATGTCGGCCGGTGCGGTTCGCGATGACCATGAATCCCAGCCCCGCAGTGTCTTAACATTGTTAAAACACTGCGGGGCTGGGATTCAGGGCCTGGCGCAGCACATATGTTCGCCTCTCACACTCGGGTCCTTACACCCGCTTCAGACTGTGCGGCGTCATCTGATCCCTTATCGCATGCCACGGCCATGAAGCCGCACAGTCCGAAGAAGGCGGAAGGAGAGGAGGGACAGGCGAACTGATGCACTGATCCTGCCCATCAATCACACCCTCGCAGTCCCAATAAATAAGACACCGAGGGGCGTTGTGTGGGTCAGGGCGGCCGCAGAAGCGCAGCCAGCCAAACAATGATGCCAGAAGACGGGCAGCGTTACCAAGGAGCTTGTTGCGTGTGTCAATACAAAGTCAAATCACACCTGAGGGACGTTTTAATGGTCACAGAGGACACATTTTAGACGTGTTCACTTCAACATGGGCAAGGAGAATAAGTTTCTGAGCCACCTTGAACACATGCAGCATTACTGCTGTTCAAGGTAGCTGTAAAACATAGAAACACCTGGGGGAGGGGGGACAGGTTCCCTTCAATTTCAGTTCTTGTGTCTGCGTGGCGGTCGCAGGACACGTTGCCGGCTACACAGCAGGGGAACAGCTGGCGGTGCTGGACCCCACTGACACATTGGCTGGTGTTTTTCTCTGTGCAGCTAGCACATCTGGGCAAAAACTGGCGGTGTTAGAGCCCAGGGTCAGCAGGAGGAGCAGGGGGAGCGGAGTGTAGGCCGAAGCCTGCACTCGAGCAAGTTGAAAGGAAACCTTTAACCCCCCCCCCCCAGGCGTTTGTAGCTGAAAGAGCCATTGTGTACAGCACTAATGCTGGAAAAGGTAAACTTAGCTCTTTTAATTATGGTCCTTGTACATGCGGAACCTAACATTTATGAAATGTGTCCCCACACAGCGTTAAACCGTCCGGTAGGTGGAACTTTCCTTTGTCGTGTGACGCAGCACAGCCATCATTTTTACCCCCTTGTCGCCGTTCGCCCCCTCCTCAGCGTTGTTTGAATCTGTCCCGGAGCCTGCGCTGTTAGGTTAGCCCATGGCTATGCACACATGTTGCGCTGCCCGTCTTCTGACCTCATTTGGTGTCAGGCTGGCTGCGCCTGTGCGGGTGCGTTGGCCGAGATCCCGCCTCGCAGTGTCGTCTCATGTAATCCCACCGCGGGCCTGTGATCCGTGCCCGTGCGCAGTGCATATCCTCTCCTCTCACTCCCCTCCCTACGGCTTTTTCAGACTGTGCGGTGTCACGGCCGTGGCATGCTATTAGGGACCAGCTGACATCGCACAGTCTGAAGAAGCCGTAGGGAGGGGAGTGAGAGGAGAGGATATGCACTGCGCACGGGCACGGATCACAGGCCCGCGGTGGGATTACATTAGACGACACTGCGAGGCGGGATCTCGGCCAGCGCACCCGCACAGGCGCAGCCAGCCTGACACCAAATGAGGTCAGAAGACGGGCAGCGCAACATGTGTGCATGGCCAAGGGCTAACCTAACAGCGCAGGCTCCGGGACAGATTCAAACAACGCTGAGGAGGGGGCGCACGGCGCCAAGGGGGTAAAAATGATGGCTGTGCTGCGTCACACGACAAAGGAAAGTTCCACCTACCGGACGGTGTAACGCTGTGTGGGGACACATTTCATAAGTGTTTGGTTCAGCATGTGCAAGGAGCATCACGAAAAGAGGCACTTTTTCCCTTTGCATCATCATTACTGCTGCACAAGGTGGCTCCTTCAGTAACAAACGCCTGGGGGGGGGGGGGGGTCAGGTTCCCTTACATTTAACTTGTTGTGTCTGCGTGGCGGTCGCAGTACACGTTGCCGTATACACAGCAGGGGAACAGCTGGCGGTGCTGAACCCCACTAACACATTGGCGAGGTGTTTGGCTCTGTGCGTACAGCACTTCTGGACGGCAACTAGCGGTGTTGGAGCCCAGGGACAGGTGGAGGAGGAGGAGGTTGGAGGAGGTAGGAGGAGGTAGGAGGGATTGCCACACACACAGCAGGGGAACAGCTGACGTTACTGAACCCCAATAACAGAGGAGGGACTGTTGACTGTGCGTACAGCACTTCTGGACGGCAACTGGCGGTGTTGGAGCCCAGGGACAGGTGGAGGAGGAGGAGGTTGGAGGAGGTAGGAGGGATTGCCACACACACAGCAGGGGAACAGCTGACGTTACTGAACCCCAATAACAGAGGAGGGACTGTTGACTGTGCGTACAGCACTTCTGGACGGCAACTGGCGGTGTTGGAGCCCAGGGACAGGTGGAGGAGGAGGAGGTTGGAGGAGGTAGGAGGAGGTAGGAGGGATTGCCACACACACAGCAGGGGAACAGCTGACGTTACTGAACCCCAATAACAGAGGAGGGACTGTTGACTGTGCGTACAGCACTTCTGGACGGCAACTGGCGGTGTTGGAGCCCAGGGACAGGTGGAGGAGGAGGAGGTTGGAGGAGGTAGGAGGGATTGCCACACACACAGCAGGGGAACAGCTGACGTTACTGAACCCCAATAACAGAGGAGCGACTGTTGACTGTGCGTACAGCACTTCTGGACGGCAACTGGCGGTGTTGGAGCCCAGGGACAGGTGGAGGAGGAGGAGGTTGGAGGAGGTAGGAGGAGGTAGGAGGGATTGCCACACACACAGCAGGGGAACAGCTGACGTTACTGAACCCCAATAACAGAGGAGGGACTGTTGACTGTGCGTACAGCACTTCTGGACGGCAACTGGCGGTGTTGGAGCCCAGGGACAGGTGGAGGAGGAGGAGGTTGGAGGAGGTAGGAGGGATTGCCACACACACAGCAGGGGAACAGCTGACGTTACTGAACCCCAATAACAGAGGAGGGACTGTTGACTGTGCGTACAGCACTTCTGGACGGCAACTGGCGGTGTTGGAGCCCAGGGACAGGTGGAGGAGGAGGAGGTTGGAGGAGGTAGGAGGGATTGCCACACACACAGCAGGGGAACAGCTGACGTTACTGAACCCCAATAACAGAGGAGGGACTGTTGACTGTGCGTACAGCACTTCTGGACGGCAACTGGCGGTGTTGGAGCCCAGGGACAGGTGGAGGAGGAGGAGGTTGGAGGAGGTAGGAGGGATTGCCACACACACAGCAGGGGAACAGCTGACGTTACTGAACCCCAATAACAGAGGAGCGACTGTTGACTGTGCGTACAGCACTTCTGGACGGCAACTGGCGGTGTTGGAGCCCAGGGACAGGTGGAGGAGGAGGAGGTTGGAGGAGGTTGGAGGAGGTAGGAGGGATTGCCACACACACAGCAGGGGAACAGCTGACGTTACTGAACCCCAATAACAGAGGAGGGACTGTTGACTGTGCGTACAGCACTTCTGGACGGCAACTGGCGGTGTTGGAGCCCAGGGACAGGTGGAGGAGGAGGAGGTTGGAGGAGGTTGGAGGAGGTAGGAGGGATTGCCACACACACAGCAGGGGAACAGCTGACGTTACTGAACCCCAATAACAGAGGAGGGACTGTTGACTGTGCGTACAGCACTTCTGGACGGCAACTGGCGGTGTTGGAGCCCAGGGACAGGTGGAGGAGGAGGAGGTTGGAGGAGGTAGGAGGGATTGCCACACACACAGCAGGGGAACAGCTGACGTTACTGAACCCCAATAACAGAGGAGGGACTGTTGACTGTGCGTACAGCACTTCTGGACGGCAACTGGCGGTGTTGGAGCCCAGGGACAGGTGGAGGAGGAGGAGGTTGGAGGAGGTAGGAGGAGGTAGGAGGGATTGCCACACACACAGCAGGGGAACAGCTGACGTTACTGAACCCCAATAACAGAGGAGGGACTGTTGACTGTGCGTACAGCACTTCTGGACGGCAACTGGCGGTGTTGGAGCCCAGGGACAGGTGGAGGAGGAGGAGGTTGGAGGAGGTTGGAGGAGGTAGGAGGGATTGCCACACACACAGCAGGGGAACAGCTGACGTTACTGAACCCCAATAACAGAGGAGGGACTGTTGACTGTGCGTACAGCACTTCTGGACGGCAACTGGCGGTGTTGGAGCCCAGGGACGGGTGGAGGAGGAGGAGGTTGGAGGAGGTAGGAGGGATTGCCACACACACAGCAGGGGAACAGCTGACGTTACTGAACCCCAATAACAGAGGAGGGACTGTTGACTGTGCGTACAGCACTTCTGGACGGCAACTGGCGGTGTTGGAGCCCAGGGACAGGTGGAAAAGCAGAGGAACACAATGTAGGCCGAAGCCTGAGAAAGTCGAAAGGGAACCTTTAACCCCCCCCCAAGGCGTTTGTAGCTGAAAGAGCCAGCTTGTGCAGCACAAAAGATGCAAAAGGAAAAGGTGGCTCTTTTCATCATGCTCCTTGCAAACACAGAACTAAACACTTATAAAATGTGTCCCCTGCAACCGTAAAACCGTCCCGGAGGTGGGACTTTCCTTCGTAATGTGACGCAGCCCAGCCGTCATTCCTACCCCCCCGGCGCCGCGCACCGGCTCCTCAGCGTTGTTTTATTCCGTCAAGGAGCCTGCGCTGTTATGTTATCCCGTGGCCAGGCACACTTAGCGCTGCCCGTCTTCTGGCATCATTTGGTGTCTGGATGGCTGCGCCTGTGCGGCCGCGCTGGCAGAGAGCCCGCCTCGCAGTGTCTTCTGATTTAATCCCACTGGGGGCCTGGGATCCATGGACATGCGCAGTGCATATCTGAACCTCCACCTCTCACTCATCTCCCTATGGCTTCTTCAGACTGTGCGGTGTCACGGCCGTGGCATGCTGTTAGGGACCAGCTGACACCGAACAGTCTGAAGAAGCCATAGGGAAATGAGTGAGAGGTGGAGGTTCAGATATGCACTGCGCATGTCCATGGATCCCAGGCCCCCAGTGGGATTAAATCAGAAGACACTGCGAGGCGGGCTCTCTGCCAGCGCGGCCGCACAGGCGCAGCCATCCAGACACCAAATGATGCCAGAAGACGGGCAGCGCTAAGTGTGCCTGGCCACGGGATAACATAACAGCGCAGGCTCCAGGACGGAATAAAACAACGCTGAGGAGCCGGTGCGCGGCGCCGGGGGGGTAGGAATGACGGCTGGGCTGCGTCACATTACGAAGTAAAGTCCCACCTCCGGGACGGTTTTACGGTATCAGTGGACACATTTTATAAGTGTTAAGTTCTGCGTGTGCAAGGAGCTAAACAAAAATAGCTACCTTTTCCTTGGGCAGCATTACTGCTGCACAAGGTGGCTCTTTCAGTAACAAACGCCTTGGGGGGGGGGGGACAGATTCCCTTACATTTCAGTTGTTGTGTCAGCGTGGCGGTCGCATGACACATTGCCGGCTACACAGCTGGGGATCAGCTGACATTACTGAAACCCAATAACACTGGGTCGTATGTTTTGACTGTGCAGACGGCACGTCTGAGCCTCAACTGGCGGTGTTGGAGCCCAGGAATTTAAGTTCAGGTGGTAGAAAGATGAACACAACAGGAGACCTGGATAACGTATACAGTGACCTAATTATTCAATCAGGAGGAGGAGTGGCAAATTCCGGCGAGATCCAGGCCTTGTTCATTTTCAGGAAAGTAAGCCGGTCAACGTTATCGGAGGATAGTCGCATGCGACGGTCAGTTAGTACACCACCTGCAGCACTAAAGACACGTTCCGATAATACACTGGCCGCAGGGCAAGACAGCACCTCCAATGCATACTGGCTTAGCTCTGGCCATGTATCCAGCTTTGAGACCCAAAACTTGAAAGGGGAAGAGCCGTCTGGGAGTACAGCAAGAGGGCAAGACATGTAGTCTGTCACCATCTGACGGAACCGTTGCCTCCTGCTGACTGGAGCCGTCTGTGATGGTGTAGACTTTTGTGGCGGGCACAGAAAACTGTGCCACAGTTCAGCCATACTGGTCTTGCCTTGGGCAGAGGCACTGCTTCTGCTCCCTCTTTGTGCAGAGCCTCCACCACGGCCTGGACGCACTGAGCTGCTTTGGAATGCACTAGCAGCACTTCTCTCAGTTGGAATGGAGAAGATGATGGAATTGACCAGTGTGTCTTGGTACTCCCGCATTTTTCGCTCCCGGTTCAACGGTGTGATGAGGCTTTCTACGTTGTCCCGGTAGCGAGGATCGAGGAGGGTGAACACCCAATAATCAGACATGTTGAGAATGTGGGCGATGCGGCGGTCGTTTCTCAGGCACTGCAGCATGTAATCCACCATGTGCTGCAGACTGCCAACTGCCCAAGAAACGCTGTCCCCTGCTGGAGGCGTGATCTCTGCCCGCTCGTCATCACCCCACCCTCGCTGTACACACTGAGTACTGGACAATTGTGTAACTCCCTCCTCTGGACGGATGTCTTCCTCCTCCATTGACTCCTCCTCATCCTCCTCACAAACGGTCCCCTGCCTACGCGTTTGTGAGGAACCACGTGGCGCTGACTGTCCAGAAGATGATGGAAATGGTGAATCCTCATCCTCCACCTCTTCCACAACATCATCCCTTAGCGCTTGCAGTGATTTTTCAAGCAGGCAGATAAGGGGGACAGTCATGCTGACTAGTGCATCATCTGCACTCGCCATCCGCGTGGAATAATCAAAGGGACGCAAAACCTGGCAGACGTCATTCATAGTGGCCCACTCTGTGGTTGTGAAGTCTGTACGGCGCTGACTGCGACTTTTTTGCGCCTGAAGCAGCTGGTACTCCATTACAGCTTGCTGCTGCTCACACAACCGCTCCAACATATGTAACGTGGAATTCCACCTGGTAGGTAGGTCACATATGATGCGATGTTCCGGCAGGCGGTGTCGGCGCTGCAGAGCCGCAATGCGCGCTTTTGCCGTGCTGGAACGCCGCAAGTGAGCACACTCTAGGCGGACCTTGTGCAGCAGTGCATCAAGATCCGGATAGTCCCTCAAAAAGCTCTGCACGACCAAATTGAGCACATGTGCCAGACATGGGATGTGAGTGAGGTTGCCGAGGCCCAGAGCTGCCACCAGATTTCGGCCATTATCACACACTACCATGCCTGGCTGGAGATTCGCTGGCACAAACCACACATCGCTCTCCTGCTTGATGGCATTCCAGAGCTCCTGCGCTGTGTGGCTACGATTCCCCAAGAAAATTAATTTCAAGACGGCCTGTTGACGTTTGGCCACGGCTGTGCTCATGTCGGTCGTAACAGGTACACGTTCATCACGGGTCCATGTGGAGGTGGACTGTGACGGCTCCTGCAGCGATGATTCTGAGGAACTGGTGTAGGAGGAGGAGTCAATGCGTACAGAATGGATTCCTGCAATCCTTGGAGTGGGCAGGACACGTCCTGCGCCACTCGCACGGTCTGTACCCGGCTCAACGACATTAACCCAATGGGCAGTGAGGGAAAGGTATCGCCCCTGTCCATGTTGACTGGTCCACGCATCGGTGGTGAGGTGGACCTTGCTACTGACGGCGTTCAGTAGCGCGTGTTTTATGTGTCCCTCCACATGCTTCTGCAGGGCAGGGACGGCTTGCCTGCTGAAGTAAAAGCGGCTGGGCACTTTGTACTGTGGGACTGCCAATGACATGAAGTCACGGAAGCTGTCAGTCTCCACCAGCCTGAATGACAGCATTTCCAGTGACAGAAGTTTGGCAATGCCTGCAGTCAGAGCCTGTGCTCGTGGGTGGTTTGACGAGAAAGGCCGCCTTTTCTCCCATGCCTGTACTACCGATGGCTGTAGACTGGGCTGGGAGTGTGTGGATGACTGGGAAAGTGGCGCTGCGGGTGGAATTACAGCGGGTCTCTGGACAACAGGGGCAGAGGTTCTTCCACGGCGATCCTGGGAGGACGCCGAACCAGCTGCGTGTGAGGTAGAGGAAGAGGCAACACGAGCTGAAGAGGTGGTAGCTGCCGCTGTTGGTTGGCCTACCTCTTCAGTGTGTTTTTCTAACTCCGCCGGGTGCCTGTTGCGCACATGTTTCCACATGTTGGAGGTATTGAGGTTGCTGACATTTCGACCTCTTTTGACTTTTTGATGACACACGTTGCATCTGACATAGCAAATGTCATCTGCAACTGTGTCAAAAAAGGACCAGGCACTGCAAGTCTTGGGAGCGCCCTTTTTGGCTTTTGGAAGAGACATGCTCCTAACGGGTGCCAAAGCGGAGGCTGCAGGATCCGCAGTCTTCCCCCTCCCTCTCCCTCTTTGGGCCGTACGGGGAATCTCTTCCTCAGAGCTGCTCCCACCACCTTCCTGTCCCTCACGCCAAGATGGGTCGAGGACCTCATCATCTACACTACCCTCTGCCCCCAACTGCTCCTCCTGGGTAGTCTCAGCAGCAGAGCACGCACCAGTAAGTGGCACCTGAGTGTCATCATCAGCTGATGCGGCCTGCGATGTGGTGACCGGAGCCACTGGCCCACCCGCCTCTTCAGAGGAAGACAGAAAAAGCTGTTGGGCATCACTGCACCCTGCCTCTTCTTCCATTTCTCCAATGCTGCTTGGCTGGCCCCCTGTTTCCAAGCCAAGAGATTCAGAGAACAGAAGTAGAGACGGCTCCTGTCCTGGGCTCTCTGTCTGCCTGGGCAATTTGGCAGGTGGTGAAGAGACAGATGGCTGCTCTCCAGTGCTCTGTGTCTGAGAGGATGTGGCACTAATGGAAGTTGATGCATTAGCTGCCATCCATCCGACAACAGCTTCAATTTGTTCTTCACGCAGCAGCGGTGTACGGCGCTCGGACACAAAGCTTCGCATGAACGACTGTTGCCTGGTGAAAGTGGGTGCTGATGAGTCACCGGTGCCCGCAGCAGGCACAGAATCCCCACGTCCCCTCCCTGCTCCGCGACGGCTCCCACGCCCCCGTGCCTTACTCACTGCCTTCTTCATCTTGGTTGACTGATAAAGATAAGCAGAAAAGTACTAACGGATTTGTGTGCTTATTCCTGAGCAACTCCTCCTAACAGGTATAAGAAGCACTAATTATCTAAAGTGTGGACTAGACACAAATATGAGCTAATGTGGCCTACAGAAATGTAAAGTGGAGTAACTGGTGTGTTTGGTGAACTTTATTATTTATTTATTTTTTTGGGGCTGAACTGACAACAGATAGAGCTGCAGTCACACGGAGTCCGTGCAGACAGACGTAAACGGCGCTACAAGGCCCAAAAACCCTCCTCTACTTTATCCTATGTAGTGTTTTTCCACAAATTAGCTGGAGACGGGTGGAAAGACACTAATAGGATTTTTTTGAATAAATTAGCAGCAGACTACACTATTTTGAAAAAAAAGAAAATTGATTTGGCGGTATGACGCAGTGAAAAACCCTGAGCTGGAGACAACCAGGCTATAGCTGCTCACAGATTACAGGGCGAGCTGCAGTCACACGGAGACCGTGCAGACAGCCGTAAACGGCGCTGCAAGGCCCAAAAACCCTCCTCTACTTTATCCTATGTAGTGTTTTTCCACAAATTAGCTGGAGACGGGTGGAAAGACACTAATAGGATTTTTTTAAATTAATTAGCAGCAGACTACACTACTTTGAAAAAAAAGAAAATTGATTTGGCGGTATGACGCAGTGAAAAACCCTGAGCTGGAGACAACCAGGCTATAGCTGCTCACAGATTACAGGGCGAGCTGCAGTCACACGGAGACCGTGCAGACAGCCGTAAACGGCGCTGCAAGGCCCAAAAACCCTCCTCTACTTTATCCTATGTAGTGTTTTTCCACAAATTAGCTGGAGACGGGTGGAAAGACACTAATAGGATTTTTTTAAATTAATTAGCAGCAGACTACACTACTTTGAAAAAAAAGAAAATTGATTTGGCGGTATGACGCAGTGAAAAACCCTGAGCTGGAGACAACCAGGCTACGGCTGCTCACAGATTACAGGGCGAGCTGCAGTCACACGGAGACCGTGCAGACAGCCGTAAACGGCGCTGCAAGGCCCAAAAACCCTCCTCTACTTTATCCTATGTAGTGTTTTTCCACAAATTAGCTGGAGACGGGTGGAAAGACACTAATAGGATTTTTTTAAATTAATTAGCAGCAGACTACACTACTTTGAAAAAAAAGAAAATTGATTTGGCGGTATGACGCAGTGAAAAACCCTGAGCTGGAGACAACCAGGCTACAGCTGCTCACAGATTACAGGGCGAGCTGCAGTCACACGGAGACCGTGCAGACAGCCGTAAACGGCGCTGCAAGGCCCAAAAACCCTCCTCTACTTTATCCTATGTAGTGTTTTTCCACAAATTAGCTGGAGACGGGTGGAAAGACACTAATAGGATTTTTTTGAATAAATTAGCAGCAGACTACACTACTTGGGAAAAAAAAAAAAAAAAGGAACAGTATGAGGCAATGAACCACCCTCCCTGAACTGAATACAACCAACTATGGATGGCCTATGTGGCTGCACTCAGACTGGAGACTGGGCTGCACTCACACACACACACACACAGACCCTGCAGATCGCTGTGAAAACAGCGCTACAAGGCAAAAGCAAGGTGAATAGTAGGTGAACACAGCGGTTGCTAAATTAGCCTTTGGAAAGCACAAAGAAGCAAATCGCTATCTCTAAACTGTCCCTCAGTCAGCAAACAGCGTCCTGTCACTAACTGAATTCACAGCAGAGTGATCGCAAAATGGCGCCAGCGACTTTTAAACTGCATCATGACATCATTACACCAGCCAATCACAGCCTTGCCAGTAGTTTCATGCCCTCCATGCTAAACAGGATGTGCCCACACTTGGAATCAATCTCATTGGCTGAATTTCTGCTTTTTGAATCTTAGAACTTCCGATTCCGGTATCCGATACGCGGCAAGTATCGGAATCCCGGTATCGGAATTCCGATACCGCAAGTATCGGCCGATACCCGATACTTGCGGTATCGGAATGCTCAACACTACCGGTGAGTAATACTGGGCCTTTTTTTGGGGGGGTAAATTCTCCCTGTAAAAAAAAAATTAATAGTGGGAGATAAAGATTGGCAAGTCTGCCTCTGTGCAAGTCCTGTGTGTGGCATCTGTCTCTCCTTGTGTGCCACCGAAAACCAGTGTGTAATACTGGGCCATTTTTTTTTTTGGGGGGGGTAAATTCTCCCTGTTAAAAAAAAAATTAATAGTGGGAGATAAAGATTGGCAAGTCTGCCTCTGTGCCAGTCCTGTGTGTGGCATCTGTCTCTCCTTGTGTGCCACCGAAAACCAGTGTGTAATACTGGGCCATTTTTTTGGGGGGGGTAAATTCTCCCTGTTAAAAAAAAAATTAATAGTGGGAGATAAAGATTGGCAAGTCTGCCTCTGTGCCAGTCCTGTGTGTGGCATCATTCTTTCCTTGTGTGCCACCGAAAACCAGTGTGTAATACTGGGCCATTTTTTGGGGGGGGGTAAATTCTCCCTGTTAAAAAAAAAAATTAATAGTGGGAGATAATGATTGGCAAGTCTGCCTCTGTGCCAGTCCTGTGTGTGGCATCTGTCTCTCATTGTGTGCCACTGAAAACCAGTGTGTAATACTGGGCCATTTTTTTGGGGGGGGTAAATTCTCCCTGTTAAAAAAAAAAATAATAGTGGGAGATAAAGATTGGCAAGTCTGCCTCTGTGCCAGTGCTGTGTGTGGCATCTGTCTCTCATTGTGTGCCACCTAAAACCGGTGAGTAATACTGGGCCTTTTTTGGGGGGGGTAAATTCTCCCTGTTAAAAAAAAAATTAATAGTGGGAGATAAAGATTGGCAAGTCTGCCTCTGTGCCAGTCCTGTGTGTGGCATCTGTCTCTCATTGTGTGCCACTGAAAACCAGTGTGTAATACAGGGCCATTTTTTTGGGGGGGGTAAATTCTCCCTGTTAAAAAAAAAATTAATAGTGGGAGATAAAGATTGGCAAGTCTGCCTCTGTGCCAGTACTGTGTGTGGCATCTGTCCCTCATTGTGTGCCACTGAAAACCAGTGTGTAATATTGGGCCATTTTTTTGGGGGGTAAATTCTCCCTGTAAAAAAAAAAATTAATAGTGGGAGATAAAGATTGGCAAGTCTGCCTCTGTGCAAGTCCTGTGTGTGGCATCTGTCTCTCCTTGTGTGCCACCGAAAACCAGTGTGTAATACTGGGCCATTTTTTGGGGGGGGGGTAAATTCTCCCTGTTAAAAAAAAATTAATAGTGGGAGATAAAGATTGGCAAGTCTGCCTCTGTGCCAGTCCTGTGTGTGGCATCTGTCTCTCATTGTGTGCCACCGAAAACCAGTGTGTAACACTGGGCCATTTTTTTTGGGGGGGGGGTAAATTCTCCCTGTTAAAAAAAAAATTAATAGTGGGAGATAAAGATTGGCAAGTCTGCCTCTGTGCCAGTGCTGTGTGTGGCATCTGTCTCTCATTGTGTGCCACCTAAAACCAGTGTGTAATACTGGGCCATTTTTTTTGGGGGGGGGTAAATTCTCCCTGTCAAAAAAAATTAATAGTGGGAGATAAAGATTGGCAAGTCTGCCTCTGTGCTAGTGCTGTGTGTGGCATCTGTCTCTCATTGTGTGCCACTGAAAACCAGTGTGTAATATTGGGCAATTTTTTTTTTTGGTAAATTCTCCCTGTAAAAAAAAAAATTGATAGTGGGAGATAAAGATTGGCAAGTCTGCCTCTGTGCCAGTCCTGTGTGTGGCATCTGTCTCTCATTGTGTGCCACCGAAAACCAGTGTGTAATACTGGGCCATTTTTTTGGGGGGGTAAATTCTCCCTGTTAAAAAAAAATTAATAGTGGGAGATAAAGATTGGCAAGTCTGCCTCTGTGCCAGTCCTGTGTGTGGCATCTGTCTCTCATTGTGTGCCACTGAAAACCAGTGTGTAATACAGGGCCATTTTTTTGGGGGGGTAAATTCTCCCCGTTAAAAAAAAAATTAATAGTGGGAGATAAAGATTGGCAAGTCTGCCTGTGTGCCAGTGCTGTGTGTGGCATCTGTCCCTCATTGTGTGCCACTGAAAACCAGTGTGTAATATTGGGCCATTTTTTGGAGGGGGTAAATTCTCCCTGTAAAAAAAAAAATTAATAGTGGGAGATAAAGATTGGCAAGTCTACCTCTGTGCTAGTGCTGTGTGTGGCATCTGTCTCTCATTGTGTGCCACTGAAAACCAGTGTGTAATATTGGGCCATTTTTTTTTTGGTAAATTCTCCCTGTAAAAAAAAAATTAAAAGTGGGAGATAAAGATTGGCAAGTCTGCCTCTGTGCCAGTCCTGTGTGTGGCATCTGTCTCTCCTTGTGTGCCACCGAAAACCAGTGTGTAATACTGGGCCATTTTTGGGGGGGGGGTAAATTCTCCCTGTTAAAAAAAAAATTAATAGTGGGAGATAAAGATTGGCAAGTCTGCCTCTGTGCCAGTCCTGTGTGTGGCATCTGTCTCTCATTGTGTGCCACCGAAAACCAGTGTGTAATACTGGGCCATTTTTTTGGGGGGGGGTAAATTCTCCCTGTTAAAAAAAAATTAATAGTGGGAGATAAAGATTGGCAAGTCTGCCTCTGTGCCAGTGCTGTGTGTGGCATCTGTCTCTCATTGTGTGCCACTGAAAACCAGTGTGTAATATTGGGCCATTTTTTTTTTTTGGTAAATTCTCCCTGTAAAAAAAAAAAATTAATAGTGGGAGATAAAGATTGGCAAGTCTGCCTCTGTGCAAGTCCTGTGTGTGGCACCTGTCTCTCCTTGTGTGCCACCGAAAACCAGTGTGTAATACTGGGCCATTTTTTTGGGGGGGTAAATTCTCCCTGTTAAAAAAAAAATTAATAGTGGGAGATAAAGATTGACAAGTCTGCCTCTGTGCAAGTCCTGTGTGTGGCATCTGTCTCTCCTTGTGTGCCACCGAAAACCAGTGTGTAATACTGGGCCATTTTTTGGGGGTGGGGTAAATTCTCCCTGTTAAAAAAAAAATTAATAGTGGGAGATAAAGATTGGCAAGTCTGCCTCTGTGCCAGTCCTGTGTGTGGCATCTGTCTCTCCTTGTGTGCCACCGAAAACCAGTGTGTAATACTGGGCCATTTTTTTGGGGGGGTAAAATCTCCCTGTTAAAAAAAAAAATTAATAGTGGGAGATAAAGATTGGCAAGTCTGCCTCTGTGCCAGTGCTGTGTGTGGCATCTGTCTCTCATTGTGTGCCACCTAAAACCAGTGTGTAATACTGGGCCATTTTTTTTTTTGGGGGGGGGGTAAATTCTCCCTGTCAAAAAAAATTAATAGTGGGAGATAAAGATTGGCAAGTCTGCCTCTGTGCTAGTGCTGTGTGTGGCATCTGTCTCTCATTGTGTGCCACTGAAAACCAGTGTGTAATATTGGGCAATTTTTTTTTTTGGTAAATTCTCCCTGTAAAAAAAAAAAATAATAGTGGGAGATAAAGATTGGCAAGTCTGCCTCTGTGCCAGTCCTGTGTGTGGCATCTGTCTCTCATTGTGTGCCACCGAAAACCAGTGTGTAATACTGGGCCATTTTTTGGGGGGGGTAAATTCTCCCTGTTAAAAAAAAATTAATAGTGGGAGATAAAGATTGGCAAGTCTGCCTCTGTGCCAGTCCTGTGTGTGGCATCTGTCTCTCATTGTGTGCCACTGAAAACCAGTGTGTAATACAGGGCCATTTTTTTGGGGGGGGTAAATTCTCCCTGTTAAAAAAAAATTAATAGTGGGAGATAAAGATTGGCAAGTCTGCCTGTGTGCCAGTGCTGTGTGTGGCATCTGTCCCTCATTGTGTGCCACTGAAAACCAGTGTGTAATATTGGGCCATTTTTTGGAGGGGGTAAATTCTCCCTGTAAAAAAAAAAATTAATAGTGGGAGATAAAGATTGGCAAGTCTGCCTCTGTGCTAGTGCTGTGTGTGGCATCTGTCTCTCATTGTGTGCCACTGAAAACCAGTGTGTAATATTGGGCCATTTTTTTTTTGGTAAATTCTCCCTGTAAAAAAAAATTAAAAGTGGGAGATAAAGATTGGCAAGTCTGCCTCTGTGCCAGTCCTGTGTGTGGCATCTGTCTCTCCTTGTGTGCCACCGAAAACCAGTGTGTAATACTGGGCCATTTTTTTGGGGGGGTAAATTCTCCCTGTTAAAAAAAAAATTAATAGTGGGAGATAAAGATTGGCAAGTCTGCCTCTGTGCCAGTCCTGTGTGTGGCATCTGTCTCTCATTGTGTGCCACCGAAAACCAGTGTGTAATACTGGGCCATTTTTTTTGGTGGGGGGTAAATTCTCCCTGTTAAAAAAAAATTAATAGTGGGAGATAAAGATTGGCAAGTCTGCCTCTGTGCCAGTGCTGTGTGTGGCATCTGTCTCTCATTGTGTGCCACTGAAAACCAGTGTGTAATATTGGGCCTTTTTTTTTTTTTGGTAAATTCTCCCTGTAAAAAAAAAAAATTAATAGTGGGAGATAAAGACTGGCAAGTCTGCCTCTGTGCAAGTCCTGTGTGTGGCATCTGTCTCTCCTTGTGTGCCACCGAAAACCAGTGTGTAATACTGGGCCTTTTTTTTGGGGGGGGTAAATTCTCCCTGTTAAAAAAAAAAATTAATAGTGGGAGATAAAGATTGGCAAGTCTGCCTCTGTGCCAGTGCTGTGTGTGGCATCTGTCTCTCATTGTGTGCCACCTAAAACCAGTGTGTAATACTGGGCCATTTTTTTTTTTGGGGGGGGGGTAAATTCTCCCTGTCAAAAAAAATTAATAGTGGGAGATAAAGATTGGCAAGTCTGCCTCTGTGCTAGTGCTGTGTGTGGCATCTGTCTCTCATTGTGTGCCACTGAAAACCAGTGTGTAATATTGGGCAATTTTTTTTTTTGGTAAATTCTCCCTGTAAAAAAAAAAAATAATAGTGGGAGATAAAGATTGGCAAGTCTGCCTCTGTGCCAGTCCTGTGTGTGGCATCTGTCTCTCATTGTGTGCCACCGAAAACCAGTGTGTAATACTGGGCCATTTTTTGGGGGGGGTAAATTCTCCCTGTTAAAAAAAAATTAATAGTGGGAGATAAAGATTGGCAAGTCTGCCTCTGTGCCAGTCCTGTGTGTGGCATCTGTCTCTCATTGTGTGCCACTGAAAACCAGTGTGTAATACAGGGCCATTTTTTTGGGGGGGGTAAATTCTCCCTGTTAAAAAAAAATTAATAGTGGGAGATAAAGATTGGCAAGTCTGCCTGTGTGCCAGTGCTGTGTGTGGCATCTGTCCCTCATTGTGTGCCACTGAAAACCAGTGTGTAATATTGGGCCATTTTTTGGAGGGGGTAAATTCTCCCTGTAAAAAAAAAAATTAATAGTGGGAGATAAAGATTGGCAAGTCTGCCTCTGTGCTAGTGCTGTGTGTGGCATCTGTCTCTCATTGTGTGCCACTGAAAACCAGTGTGTAATATTGGGCCATTTTTTTTTTGGTAAATTCTCCCTGTAAAAAAAAAATTAAAAGTGGGAGATAAAGATTGGCAAGTCTGCCTCTGTGCCAGTCCTGTGTGTGGCATCTGTCTCTCCTTGTGTGCCACCGAAAACCAGTGTGTAATACTGGGCCATTTTTTTGGGGGGGTAAATTCTCCCTGTTAAAAAAAAAATTAATAGTGGGAGATAAAGATTGGCAAGTCTGCCTCTGTGCCAGTCCTGTGTGTGGCATCTGTCTCTCATTGTGTGCCACCGAAAACCAGTGTGTAATACTGGGCCATTTTTTTTGGTGGGGGGTAAATTCTCCCTGTTAAAAAAAAATTAATAGTGGGAGATAAAGATTGGCAAGTCTGCCTCTGTGCCAGTGCTGTGTGTGGCATCTGTCTCTCATTGTGTGCCACTGAAAACCAGTGTGTAATATTGGGCCTTTTTTTTTTTTTGGTAAATTCTCCCTGTAAAAAAAAAAAATTAATAGTGGGAGATAAAGACTGGCAAGTCTGCCTCTGTGCAAGTCCTGTGTGTGGCATCTGTCTCTCCTTGTGTGCCACCGAAAACCAGTGTGTAATACTGGGCCTTTTTTTTGGGGGGGGTAAATTCTCCCTGTTAAAAAAAAAATTAATAGTGGGAGATAAAGATTGGCAAGTCTGCCTCTGTGCCAGTCCTGTGTGTGGCATCTGTCTCTCCTTGTGTGCCATCGAAAACCAGTGTGTAATACTGGGCCATTTTTTTGGGGGGGGGTAAAATCTCCCTGTTAAAAAAAAAAATTAATAGTGGGAGATAAAGACTGGCAAGTCTGCCTCTGTGGCAGTGCTGTGTGTGACATCTGTCTCTCATTGTGTGCCACTGAAAACCAGTGTGTAATATTGGGCCATTTTTTTGGGGGGGTAAATTCTCCCTGTAAAAAAAAAATTAATAGTGGGAGATAAAGATTGGCAAGTTTGCCTCTGTGCCAGTCCTGTGTGTGGCATCTGTCTCTCCTTGTGTGCCACCTAAAACCAGTGTGTAATACTGGGCCATTTTTTTTGGGGGTGGAAATTCTCCCTGTTAAAAAAAATTAATAGTGAGAGATAAAGATTGGCAAGTCTGCCTCTGTGCCAGTCCTGTGTGTGGCATCTGTCTCTCATTGTGTGCCACCGAAAACCAGTGTGTTATACTGGCACATTTTTTTTTTTTTAAATTCTCCCTGAAAAAAAAAAATAGTGGGAGATTAAGATTGGCATTTCTGCTTGAGTGCTGGTCCTGTGTGTGCCATCTGTCTCAAATTATTGGGGCACAGAAAACCTAGTGTGTAACATTGGGCCTGATTTTCCTTTCAGTGTCAGGCACCTATAAAGCTATATATAAATCCTACAGAAGTTTGAGTTCACCTTATAAGTTGTTTTACAGTAACAAATACCGTTACTTTGGTTACGTTTTGCAAACAATGAGGAAGTCTAGTGGAAGAGGTCATGGCCGTGGGCGGTCATTGTCAGCTGGTAATGATGGTAGTGGTGGTGGAGCATCAGGTGGTCGTGGTAAAAGCAGTACAGCACCTAAGTCTCGAGTTGTTGAGCCAGGTTCGTTGTCTGGCTACACAAGGCCTCGAACGCTCTCTTTTCTGGGAGTAGGAAAACCACTTTTGAAGCCGGAGCAGGAGGAACAAGTATTGGCTTTCATTGCTGACTTTGCCTCTAGCTCTTTCGCCTCCTCCTCGGATAGTGCCAAATGTCAGAGCAGTGCATCGTCAGTGGATGCTCCCGGTCAGGAACAAGTCGCTTCCTTGTGTCCTTCACCCAGAACAACAGTAAAGGATGCGTCAGTCGACACAACAGGTTACTCCATGGAGCTCTTTACACATACCGTTCCTGGGCTAGACAGTGAAACAGTTAACAGGCCATGCCCATTAGAAGTCGAATCGGACATGGAGTGCACAGATGCACAGCCACAGCCAGATTACTATGCTGTTCCTTTGACTCAGACCAGAACATTGCCCTCGCAGTGTAGTGAGGCAGAATCAAACCCAGCGGAGACTATGGTGCCCCATCACGAACGCTATACCACCAGCTTACACGGTGACACAGACGAAGTTGCACACGACATAGAAGAGGAGGTCATAGATGACCCAGTTGTTGACCCCGATTGGCAGCCATTGGGGGAACAGGGTGCAGGCGGCAGTAGTTCTGAAGCGGAGGAGGAGGAGCCACAGCAGGCATCAACATCACAACAGGTTCCATCTGACGGGCTCGTATCTGGCCAAAAACGCTTGGCAAAACCAAAACCAGTTGGAGGACAGCGTGGCCATCCGGTTAAAGAAGCTCAGCCTGCAATGCCTGAAAAGGTATCCGATAGTAGAAAGAGCGAAGTCTGGCATTTTTTTAAACAACATCCAAATGATCAGCGCAAAGTAATCTGTCAAAAATGTTCAACTACCTTAAGCAGAGGTCAGAATCTTAAAAGTCTAAATACAAGTTGCATGCATAGACATTTATCCACCATGCATTTGCAAGCCTGGACTAACTACCAAACGTCCCTAAAGGTTGCAGCACCCTCGGCCAATGAAGCTAGTCAGCAACGCTACATCCCTTCCCTTACTGTAAACACACCATTTCCCGCACCACCTGCAGTATCTGTGCAGCTTTCGTCGCCAGGCCAAAGCAGTCAGGGAATCACCAGGTTTGCAGTAGGAAACACTGCATGTAGGGCACCGGCAAGAATACCATCTCCAACCCTCTCTCAGTCACCCATGTCCACCGGCACCACCGCTAGTTCCACGATCTCCAGTCCAGCTCACCCTACATGAGACTCTTGTTAGGAAAAGGAAGTACTCATCCTCGCATCCGCGTACACAGGGTTTGAACACCCACATTGCTAGACTAATCTCATTAGAGATGATGCCCTACCGGTTAGTTGAAAGCGAAGCTTTCAAAGAACTGATGGACTACGCTGTACCACGCTACGAGCTACCCAGTCGACACTTCTTTTCTAGAAAAGCCATCCCAGCCCTCCAACAGCATGTTAAAGATCGCATCGTCCATGCACTCAGGCAGTCTGTGACTACAAAGGTGCACCTGACAACAGATGCATGGACCAGTAGGCATGGCCAGGGACATTATGTGTCCATCACGGCACACTGGGTGAATGTGGTGGATGCAGACTCCACAGGGGACAGCAATATTGGGACAGTTCTGCCTAGCCCATGGTCAAGGAAAGAGTTGGCTGTAGGCGTTCACCCCCCTCCTCCTCTTCCTCCTCCTCCTGCAGAAGCGAGAGCTCGTCCACAGACCACAGTCGCACATCCACTCCATCCGCAGCTGCCACTGTTGCACACCAGGTGTGCCATTATGGGACAGCTAGTGGCAAGCGTCAGCAGGCTGTATTGGCAATGAAGTGTTTGGGCGACAACAGACACACCGCGGAAGTTCTGTCCGAGTTCTTGCAGAAAGAAACTCAGTCATGGCTGGGCACTGTACATCTTGAGGCAGGCAAGGTAGTGAGTGATAACGGAAGGAATTTCATGGCTGCCATAGCCCTTTCCCAACTGAAACACATTCCTTGCCTGGCTCACACCTTAAACCTGGTGGTGCAGTGCTTCCTGAAAAGTTATCCGGGGTTACCCAACCTGCTCCTCAAAGTGCGCAGACTTTGCTCGCATATCCGCCGTTCGCCTGTACACTCCAGCCGTATGCAGAACTATCAGCGGTCCTTGAACCTTCCCCAGCATCGCCTAATCATCGACGTTGCAACAAGGTGGAACTCCACGCTGCATATGCTTCAGAGACTGTGCGAACAGAGGCGTGCTGTTATGTTTTTGTGGGAGGATACACATACACGGGCAGGCAGTTGGATGGCAGACATGGAGTTGTCAGGTGTGCAGTGGTCGAAGCTACAAGACCTGTGTCAAGTCCTTCAGTGTTTTGAGGAATGCACACGGCTGGTTAGTGCAGACAACGCCATAATAAGCATGAGCATCCCCCTAATGCGTCTGCTGATGCAAAGTTTGACGCACATAAAGGAGCAGGCGTCTGCAGCCGAGGAAGAGGAAAGCCTTGATGACAGTCAGCCATTGTCTGGTCAGGGCCATGTAGAGGACGCGGTAGTGGGCGAAGAGGAGGAGGAGGACGAGGAGGATGATGGGGATGAGTACTTTTTTAATGAGGAAGCTTCTCCTGGGCCAACCGAAATTAGTGGCGTTGCAAGGCCGGGTTCTGTTTTTTTAAGGGAGAAAAGTATATGGGGGTGCTACACTGTATGGGGGCACAATGTTTGGGCACTATACTAGCATATTTGCAATTCTTCAGAAAAAAAGCCTGTAGTGGATGTTACAAAGTACCGTATATACTCGAGTATAAGCCAAAATTTTCAGCCCATTTTTTTGGGCTGAAAGTCCCCCTCTCGGCTTATACTCCAGTCATACCCAGGGGTCGGCGGGGGAAGGGGAGCGGGGGCTGTGTAATTATACTTACCTGCTCCCGGCATGGTCCCTGCACGTCCCTGCACGTCCCTGCTTCCAGCGCTGCATCTTCTTCCTGTACTGAGCGGTCACATGGTACCGCACATTACAGTAATGAATATGCGGCTCCACCTCCCATAGGGGTGGAGCCGCATATTCATTACTGTAATGTGCAGTACCATGTGACCACTCAGTACAGGAAGAAGATGCAGCGCTGGAAGCAGGGACATGCAGGGATGTGCAGGGACCGTGCCTGGAGCAGGTAAGTATACAGGGAGGGGGAGCGCTGCACGATAATCACCTCTCCTCCGTTCCGGTGTGGCTCCGTCTTCGGCGTCCTCTGGCTGTGACGCTCAGGTCAGAGGGCGCGATGACGTGGTCAGTGCGTGCCATCTGCCTGAACATCAGTGTGGAGAACGCTGAAGACGGAGCCACACAGGAAAGAGGAGCAGGTAAATATTAAAAGTGCGGGGGCCTGAGCGACAGAGAGGTGAGTATGTGATTTTTTTTTATCGCAGCCACAGCATATGGGGCAAGTGCCTGTATGAAGCATCTATGGGGCCATAATGTTTGTGCAGCACTATAAGGGGCAAGTGTCTGTATGGAGCATCTGTGGGGCCCTAACGTTTGTGCAGCACTATAAGGGGCAAGTGTCTGTATAGAGCATCTTATGGGGCCATAATGTTTGTGCAGCACTATATGGGGCAAGTGCCTGTATGGAGCATCTATGGAACCATAATGTTTGTGCAGCACTATAATGGGGCAAGTGCCTGTATGGAGCATCTATGGGGCCCTAACATTTGTGCAGCACTATAAGGGGCAAGTGTCTGTATAGAGCATCTTATGGGGCCATAATGTTTGTGCAGCACTATAACGGGGCAAGTGCCTGTATGGAGCATCTATGGGGCCATAATGTTTGTGCAGCACTATAAGGGGCAAGTGTCTGTATGGAGCATCTATGGGGCCATTATTAACCTTTATGCGGGATTATATGGGGCATATTTTAATATGGAGCATCTAATGGGGCCCATCAAACTTTATGGAGCATTATATTGGACTCCTGATTCAATATCGATATTCAAAAACACTTAACCTACTGATGTCTCAATTAATTTTACTTTTATTGGTACCTATTTTTACTCTTGAAATTTACCGGTAGCTGCTGCATTTTCCACCCTAGGCTTATACTCGAGTCATTAAGTTTTCCCGATTTTTTGTGGCAAAATTAGGGGGTCGGCTTATACTCGGGTCGGCTTATACTCGAGTATATACGGTAGTCACTGCAGCGTTAGATTAATCCATTCAGAGGAACAATTTCTACAATTGGGTCACTTTGGGGATTTCTCTGTTGTTCTGGCAACTTAGGGACTCAGCACCTGTTGCATGCAAACCATTCTAGGGCTCCTAAAGCTAAATAGTGCTCCTTCCTTCTCAACCATGGTCACACAAAAGTTTCTGATGTTATATTTCCATGTCCCAGTATTATAAAATGCTGTGAAGGGCCTATGGGTTCAAAATACTAATCATACCCCTAGATGAATTCCTTAAACAGTGAAATTTCCAATACAGGGTCACTTGTGCTTTTTTTCTGCTACTTTAGAACCTGAAGGGCTTGGCTAATGGCACTCACAATCTATTCAAACAAAATCTGCTTTCAAAAAAGCCATCTGATACCAGCCATATGCTCAAACAGTAGTGTACAATCACATATAGAGTACAGCAACATTCAGTAAAATTTGAATAACAAACTAAAAAATCCATTTAGTCCTATTAGTCCTTGTATAAATTATAAAATTTATTATATAACAGTATTTTTGTTGGAAAAATTTAATTTTTTGTTTTCACTTCTAAATGTTATAAACTTTTGTGAATTAGCTGTATTTTAAAATGCTCAGTTCACCCCTATATGAATTCCTTCATTATGTTTAGTCTCCCAAATGTGGTCTCATCTGGGGAGTTTCTGCTGTTTTGACATGTCAGTGGCTCTGCAAATGTGACATGGCATTCACAATCTAATCCAGTCAAATTTATGCTCTTTTCCGTGCCCAGCATGTGTCCAAACAGCAGTTTTTGACCACATATTTGGTATCTCCGTATTCAGAAGAAATTGTGTAACAAATTAGGGAATCCATTTTTCTTATTATCCATTGTAAAAAGTACAAATTTGGGACTAAAACAAGATTTTAGAGGAAAAAATGTAATTTTCGATTTCACATGCACATTTTTTAAAGTTCTGGGAATCACCTCCCCCCCCATCCAAGGGGAATTCCTTGATGGGTCTAGTGTCCAAAATGCGGTCACTTGTGGGGGTTTCTGCTGTTTTGTTTCCTTAAAGTGAGACATGTCTGTTAAACATTTTTACTACATCTGGATTATTGCCATACTCAGAAGAAAGTGATAACAAATTGTACAGTACTTTTTTCATGTTAGCTCTTCCCAAAGTGAAAAACTTGGAGCTAAAGCACCATTTTTGTGAGAAAAATGAACATTTTCATTATGACAACCTAATAATAGCAATTTATGTGTTGTACCCGTGGGTACTATATCCCTGGATAAAATTCTTGAGGGGTGTAGTTTCCAATAATTTTCTGTTATTTGTGTGCCTGCAAATGTGACATGGCGCCCACAATCTATTTCAGCCAAATTTGTAGTCCAAAATTGAAATGGTGCTTCAGCCCTGTCGTTTGTGCAAACAGAGGTATCTGACCACATGATGGATATCAGCGCGCTCAGAAGAAATTAGGTTCCAAATTGTGGAGTCCATTTTTTTGTGATATTCCTTGTAAAATGTTGGTAAATTTGCAATATATAGGCCCCTCAATGTCCATTTAAATCTGAATACGTCCCTCTTTATAAAATGAGAAATTGCTGCAAAACTTTTAACCCTTATAACATCCTTATAACCCTTATAACATCCTAACTAGTGTTGAGCGATATCTTTCCGATATCGGAAAGTATCGGTATCAGAAAGTATCGGCCGATACCGTCAAAATATCGGATCTAATCCGATACCGATACCCGATCCCAATGCAAGTCAATGGGACGAAAATATCGGAATTAAAATAAACCCTTTTATAAACTTGTAGGTTCATTCTACATGAAGGAAAACAACTAAGAATAATGTAGGATGTATTGGGGGACGTGGCGGAGACATTAAAGGCACAGAGGTTTAGCCCAATGTAATAGAATAGCAGGATTTTGTTTTTTTTATGACGTTCGGCGGTAGAAAGACTTTGACTATGTTAATTTTTTTTTTATTTTGTCAGATATTGATGTTTCACTACTTCCACGCCCTTCACCTTCTTTTTTACTTCTCCCACACTTTCTTCTTCATTATCCTCATCATCAGCTTCTTTGACATCAACTTCTTCACCTTATTCATCTTCTTCTTCATCTTCTACCTATTATTTTTTTGGTTACATTGTTCATATTCTTTTTATTTTACTATTATCTTCATCATATTCTACTTCTTCATCATATTCTTATTTGTGAAAGGCATTCCCGTAGTTGTTATCTATAAAAGTTTGAAGATTACACCTTCCGTTCTGCCTGTCACAAAAGAGTTACATTTGTCCGCGTTCAGTTTGGCCTGCAGCATCAGGCTTTATCCAGGGGCACCACGAGGAGGAACGGACTCACCCCCATACACTGCTTAGTCTTCTTCTGCTTATAATTTAGATAATATTTTTTGCTCTGATATTTAGTGTTATGCTTAATGTTCTTCTGCTCTTTGTTCTGCAGCCTCTTGTTCTTCTGCTTCTCGGTCTTCCAGGTCGTCGTCGTCTCCAGGGTCGTCGTCTCCGGGGTCGTCGTCATCGGGGTGGTCTTCAGGGTCGTCGTCTCCGGGGTCGTCGTCATCGGGGTGGTCTTCAGGGTCATCGTCTCCAGGGTCGTCGTCATCACGGTGGTTGTCGTCTCTGGTGTCGTCGTCATCTTAGGGGTGGTCTTCCGGGTCATCGTGTTTAGTCTCTTGAACTTGGAAATGTAGCAGAAGGTACAAGAAGGCTGAGAAAATGCCGAGAACCAGCTGATGGAACTGGAACTCGGATGGCTACCCGAAGGTCCAAGAGCCAATGGAACTACCGAGGACCAGCTGACGTTACTGGAACCCGGTTACTAAGCAGGAGGTACCCGTGCCTGAAAGCACTACCAAGGACCACCTGACGTTGGTGGAACTCGGATACCCAGAGGGAGGCACCTAAGCCAAAGGCTCTGCCCGGAACCAGCTGACGGTACTGGAACCAGGATGGGGAGCAGAAGGTACAAGAGCAAAAGACACTGCCGAGAACCAGCTGACGGTGCTGGAACCCGGATGGGTAGCCGAAGGTCCAAGAGCCAATGGAACTACCGAAGACCAGCTGACGTTACTGGAACCCGGTTACTAAGCAGGAGGTACCCGTGCCTGAAAGCACTACCAAGGACCACCTGACTTTGGTGGAACTCGGATACCCAGAGGGAGGCACCTAAGCCAAAGGCTCTGCCTGGAACCAGCTGACGGTACTGGAACCAGGATGGGGAGCAGAAGGTACAAGAGCAAGTGTCTGCGTGGCTTTTGCAGGACACGATGCCGGCTGCACAGCAGGGGAACAGCTGGCGGTGCTGAACCCCACTGACACATTGGCTGGTGTTTTTCTCTGTGCAGCTAGCAGTACCGGGCCCCAACTGGCGGTGTTGGAGCCCGGGCTCTGCAGGGGGAGCAGAGTGTAGGCCGAAGCCTAATTGAACCAATTTCAAAGGTAACCTTTAACCCCCCCTCAGGGGTTACAAAGTAGAAGAGCCACAGCTTATGCAGCAGTAGTGCTGCACAAGTCAAAGGTTGCTCTTTTACGTTTGCTCCTTGCACACGCTGAATGAAACACGTATAACATTTAGCCCTTTATACAGTCAAACTGTGTTGGAGGCGCGAGTTCCCTTTGTAATGAGACGCAGCACAGATGTCAAGAATCCCACCTTGGTGCTGGGTGCAGCCTCCTGAGCGTTGTTATTTGCTGTACAGGAGTCTGCGCTGTCGTGTTATCCCCTGGCCTAGCGCTGTTAGCGCTGCCCATCTTCTGACCTCATTTAATGTCGGCCGCTGCGGTTCGCGATGACCATGAATCCCAGCCCCGCGGTGTCTTAACATTGTTAAAACACTGCGGGGCTGTGATTCATGGCCTGGCGCAGCACATATGTTCGCCTCTCGCACTCGGGTCCTTACACCCGCTGCAGACTGTGCGGCGTCAGCTGATCCCTTATCGCATGCCACGGCCATGAAGCCGCACAGTCTGAAGAAGGCGGAAGGAGATGAGGGACAGGTGAACTGATGCACTGCTCATGCCCATCAATCACACCCTCGCAGTCCCAATAAATAAGACACCGAGGGGCGTTGTGTGGGTCAGGGCGGCCGCAGAGGCGCAGGCAGCCAAACAATGATGCCAGAAGACGGGCAGCGCTACCAAGGGGGTTGCAGCGTGTCATTACAAAGGAAAGTCACACCACCGGGACGGTTAAATGGTCACACAGAGGACACATTTCAGACGTGTTTTCATTTCCACATGTGCGAGGAGAATACGTTTATGAGCCACCTTGCACACATGCAGCATTACCGCTGTACAAGGTGGCTGTAAAACGTACAAACGCCTGGGGGAGGGGGGACAGGTTCCCTTCAATTTCAGTTCTTGTGTCTGCGTGGCTTTTGCAGGACACGATGCCGGCTGCACAGCAGGGGAACAGCTGGCGGTGCTGAACCCCACTGACACATTGGCTGGTGTTTTTCTCTGTGCAGCTAGCAGTACCGGGCCCCAACTGGCGGTGTTAGAGCCCGGGGTCAACAGGAGGAGGAGATGGAGCAGAGTGTAGGCCGAAGCCTGCACTGGCGGCAGCTTTGGGTCTGTTGTGCCTGCGTGGCTGTTGCAGGACACGTTGCCGGCTGCACAGCAGGGGAACAGTTGGCGGTGCTGAACCCCACTGACACATTGGCTGGTGTTTTTCTCTGTGCAGCTAGCAGTACCGGGCCCCAACTGGCGGTGTTGGAGCCCGGGCTCTGCAGGGGGAGCAGAGTGTAGGCCGAAGCCTAATTGAACCAATTTCAAAGGTAACCTTTAACCCCCCCTCAGGGGTTACAAAGTAGAAGAGCCACAGCTTATGCAGCAGTAGTGCTGCACAAGTCAAAGGTTGCTCTTTTAATTTTGCTCCTTGCACACACTGAATGAAACACGTATAACATTTAGCCCTTTATACAGTCAAACTGTGTTGGAGGCGCGAGTTCCCTTTGTAATGAGACGCAGCACAGATGTCAAGAATCCCACCTTGGTGCTGGTTGCAGCCTCCTGAGCGTTGTTATTTGCTGTACAGGAGTCTGCGCTGTCGTGTTATCCCCTGGCCTAGCGCTGTTAGCGCTGCCCATCTTCTGACCTCATTTAATGTCGGCCGCTGCGGTTCGCGATGACCATGAATCCCAGCCCCGCGGTGTCTTAACATTGTTAAAACACTGCGGGGCTGTGATTCATGGCCTGGCGCAGCACATATGTTCGCCTCTCGCACTCGGGTCCTTACACCCGCTGCAGACTGTGCGGCGTCAGCTGATCCCTTATCGCATGCCACGGCCATGAAGCCGCACAGTCTGAAGAAGGCGGAAGGAGATGAGGGACAGGTGAACTGATGCACTGCTCATGCCCATCAATCACACCCTCGCAGTCCCAATAAATAAGACACCGAGGGGCGTTGTGTGGGTCAGGGCGGCCGCAGAGGCGCAGGCAGCCAAACAATGATGCCAGAAGACGGGCAGCGCTACCAAGGGGGTTGCAGCGTGTCATTACAAAGGAAAGTCACACCACCGGGACGGTTAAATGGTCACACAGAGGACACATTTCAGACGTGTTTTCAGTTCCACATGTGCGAGGAGAATACGTTTATGAGCCACCTTGCACACATGCAGCATTACCGCTGTACAAGGTGGCTGTAAAACGTACAAACGCCTGGGGGAGGGGGGACAGGTTCCCTTCAATTTCAGTTCTTGTGTCTGCGTGGCTTTTGCAGGACACGATGCCGGCTGCACAGCAGGGGAACAGCTGGCGGTGCTGAACCCCACTGACACATTGGCTGGTGTTTTTCTCTGTGCAGCTAGCAGTACCGGGCCCCAACTGGCGGTGTTAGAGCCCGGGGTCAACAGGAGGAGGAGATGGAGCAGAGTGTAGGCCGAAGCCTGCACTGGCGGCAGCTTTGGGTCTGTTGTGCCTGCGTGGCTGTTGCAGGACACGTTGCCGGCTGCACAGCAGGGGAACAGTTGGCGGTGCTGAACCCCACTGACACATTGGCTGGTGTTTTTCTCTGTGCAGCTAGCAGTACCGGGCCCCAACTGGCGGTGTTGGAGCCCGGGCTCTGCAGGGGGAGCAGAGTGTAGGCCGAAGCCTAATTGAACCAATTTCAAAGGTAACCTTTAACCCCCCCTCAGGGGTTACAAAGTAGAAGAGCCACAGCTTATGCAGCAGTAGTGCTGCACAAGTCAAAGGTTGCTCTTTTAATTTTGCTCCTTGCACACACTGAATGAAACACGTATAACATTTAGCCCTTTATACAGTCAAACTGTGTTGGAGGCGCGAGTTCCCTTTGTAATGAGACGCAGCACAGATGTCAAGAATCCCACCTTGGTGCTGGTTGCAGCCTCCTGAGCGTTGTTATTTGCTGTACAGGAGTCTGCGCTGTCGTGTTATCCCCTGGCCTAGCGCTGTTAGCGCTGCCCATCTTCTGACCTCATTTAATGTCGGCCGCTGCGGTTCGCGATGACCATGAATCCCAGCCCCGCGGTGTCTTAACATTGTTAAAACACTGCGGGGCTGTGATTCATGGCCTGGCGCAGCACATATGTTCGCCTCTCGCACTCGGGTCCTTACACCCGCTGCAGACTGTGCGGCGTCAGCTGATCCCTTATCGCATGCCACGGCCATGAAGCCGCACAGTCTGAAGAAGGCGGAAGGAGATGAGGGACAGGCGAACTGATGCACTGCTCATGCCCATCAATCACACCCTCGCAGTCCCAATAAATAAGACACCGAGGGGCGTTGTGTGGGTCAGGGCGGCCGCAGAGGCGCAGGCAGCCAAACAATGATGCCAGAAGATGGGCAGCGCTACCAAGGGGGTTGCAGCGTGTCATTACAAAGGAAAGTCACACCACCGGGACGGTTAAATGGTCACACAGAGGACACATTGCAGACGTGTTTTCAGTTCCACATGTGCGAGGAGAATACGTTTCTGAGCCACCTTGCACACATGCAGCATTACCGCTGTACAAGGTGGCTGTAAAACGTACAAACGCCTGGGGGAGGGGGGACAGGTTCCCTTCAATTTCAGTTCTTGTGTCTGCGTGGCTTTTGCAGGACACGATGCCGGCTGCACAGCAGGGGAACAGCTGGCGGTGCTGAACCCCACTGACACATTGGCTGGTGTTTTTCTCTGTGCAGCTAGCAGTACCGGGCCCCAACTGGCGGTGTTAGAGCCCGGGGTCAGCAGGAGGAGGAGATGGAGCAGAGTGTAGGCCGAAGCCTGCACTGGCGGCAGCTTTGGGTCTGTTGTGCCTGCGTGGCTGTTGCAGGACACGTTGCCGGCTGCACAGCAGGGGAACAGCTGGCGGTGCTGAACCCCACTGACACATTGGCTGGTGTTTTTCTCTGTGCAGCTAGCAGTACCGGGCCCCAACTGGCGGTGTTAGAGCCCAGGGTCAGCAGGAGGAGGAGAGGGAGCAGTGTTGTGAATTTGGTTTCTGGGCTCCCCCGGTGGTTTCTGGTGGTACTGCACTTGTGTGCTTCATCTCCTCTGTTCACCTGTTTTCCATCTGGATGTGGGAGTTTTCTATTTAGCCTTGCTCCTCAGTCATTTCTATGCCGGCCAACAATGTTACCAGAAGCCTTTCTGTTGCATGTTCCTGCTCCTAGACAACTATCAGCTAAGTTGGACTTGTTGTCCTAAGTTTGTTTTGCATTTTTGTTCCAGTTCTCTGTGATTGAATATTTCTGAGGCTGGAAGCTCTTGTGAGCTGAAATTGCCACTCTGGTGTCATGAGTTGATATTAGAGTCTTAAAGTAATTTCAGGATGGTATTTTGAAAGGGTTTTCAGCTGACCGTGAAGTTCCCTTTTCTGTCTTCCTACTATCTAGTAAGCGGACTTCAATTTGCTAAACCTATCTTCATACTTCGTATGTCAATTTCCTCTAAAATCACCGCCAATATATGTGGGGGCTACTGTCTGCCTTTTGGGGAAAATTTCTCTAGAGGTAAGCCAGGTCTGTATTTTCCTCTGCTAGGGTCAGTCAGTTCTCCGGCTGGCGCTGGGCGTCTAGGGATAAAACGTAGGCACGCTACCCGGCCACTGTTAGTTGTGCGGTAGGTTTAGCTCATGGTCAGCTCGAGTTCCCATCTTCCAAGAGCTAGTCCTTTTGTATGCTTTATTACGTTCTCTTGCCATTGAGAACCATGACAGTTTGGCCGGCCAAGAGATTTTTTTTTTTTTTTTTCCTGAGTTTGCTCATTAGTTGATTCACTAGCATCTCTGCTTACTGCAGCCTTCGTCTCTCTCTCCTTCTAATCCTTGAATGGTTCTGATTTCACCTGATTAATATGGATCCTCAGAGTTTAGCTACAGGTTTGAATAATCTCGCTATGAAGGTTCAAAGCTTACAGGATTTCGTTATTCATGCTCCTACATCTGAACCTAGAATTCCTTTACCTGAATTTTTCTCTGGGGATAGATCTCGCTTCCAGAATTTCAAACATAATTGTAAATTGTTTTTGTCTCTGAGATCTCGCTCCGCTGGAGATCCTGCACAGCAGGTCAGGATTGTAATTTCCTTGCTCCGGGGCGACCCTCAGGATTGGGCATTTGCTTTGGCACCAGGGGATCCTGCGTTGCTCAATGTGGATGCGTTTTTCCTGGCTTTGGGGTTGCTTTATGAGGAACCTCATTTAGAAATTCAGGCTGAAAAAGCCTTAATGGCCCTGCCTCAAGGGCAAGATGAGGCTGAAATATACTGCCAAAAATTTCGTAAGTGGTCTGTGCTTACTCAGTGGAATGAGTGCGCCCTGGCGGCGAAATTCAGAGAGGGTCTCTCTGATGCCATTAAGGATGTTATGGTGGGGTTCCCTGTGCCTACAGGTCTGAATGAGTCCATGACAATGGCTATTCAGATTGATCGGCGTTTGCGGGAGCGCAAACCTGTGCACCATTTGGCGGTGTCTACTGAGAAGACGCCAGAGATTATGCAATGTGATAGAATTCTGTCCAGAAGCGAACGACAGAATTTTAGGCGAAAAAATGGGTTATGCTTCTATTGTGGTGATTCAACTCATAGAAAAAAGAAAGCAGCAAAGGCCATAAAGAAAATGGGGATCACCAAACAGCAGGAATGTATACAAAAAATCACATTATTTTATTAAGGTATAACACAGGAAAACAATTTAAAAACATTTAAAAACAGTACATGCCCAGAATAGGGCCACATGCCTGAAAACAAAATACAAGGGGAACAATATATGAATAGGTGTACACCTGGTCCCAAGAATCCTATGTGGACAGCATATTGATGAGCAAATATGGTATGAAAAACACCCACATGGGCATAGTGGGAACCATAGATGGAAGCGTGGTGCTATAGAAGTATAAATATAAATACATGCAAACCCAGCAAGTCACAAAAGGACGAATGATAGAACCTCAAAGATAGTAACAATAGAAGGTGTGCCGGCAGTATTTAAAAGCACAAAAATATATACATAGGTAAAACCCACAAGCATATATATATGCATCAATAAATAAATAGTCCTATTTCCAAGATGGTACACATGGACCAAGATTCAACCATCATTATTATCACACAGCTTAAGCAAGCTGACATGAACACCGAGTCTATCACTCTAAGTGATCAAGCTGCCCATATACAGACCAGGCGAAAAAGTGGCACACCAAACAATCCCCCATAGACAAAAAGGATCAAATAGTCCTCAGATAACCACAAGCATGTAACAAAGTGAAAACCCGACGCGTGTCGCCATTAGGATGGCTTCATCAGGGGTATGATTTTCACTGACAATACCCATGTTTAAATACCTTACATAGTGGCATATTGATAGACGCAGCTGTAGAAGTTCTCCCACGTGTAACAAGGAGAAATCAGGCAGTGGCGTGCAACACGATCATTGCGCATGCTCCAGCTCATTCTGGCCGGAAAACACCGTTACCTAGCAGCAGTAAACATGAGCTAGGATAGGCTCACACTTCAAGTATACCAGCTGAAGATTGCCGTCAATAGTACACACATCGGCATCAAACAGCTCAGCAGATAGTAAACAGTAGGTTTTGTTTTACACATCTCTGAGTTTTCTGAATAAGAAGCCGCCTATCCCTAGTAACAGTAGATCATAATTATACAGACATTTCGGCGGTAGAAAATGACATATTGCTCACCGCAGCCCAATGTGTGCAGGTATCGGCGTCCCAGCATAGAGCGATCAGCCCAGAGCACCAGTCTCTGGTAAATAATACCCACTGCGCAGGCGCCGGCGCCAGCATGTTTAAACCGGGAAGCACAGTTTCTAAGCAACAGTAAACATAGGCGAAGATTCGCTCAGAGGTGAGGGCAGTATATAGTGATCACCCGCACAATGCTGCGCATGTATCAGTTTAAAGGTATAATGCACTGTATTCTGCTCATTCTGGCCGAAAAACCGTTACCTATCGGCAGTAAACATGAGCTAGGATAGGCTCACACTTCAAGTATACCAGCTGGAGATTGCCGTCAATAGTACACACATCGGCATCAGACAGCTAAGCAGATAGTGGACAGTAGGTTTTGTTTTACACATCTCTGAGTATTCTGAATAAGAAGCCGCCTATCCCTAGTAGCAGTATATCATAATTATACAGACATTTCGGCGATAGAGAATCACATATTACTCACCGCAGCCCAAATGTGTGCAGGTATCGGCGTCGCAGCATAGAGCGATCAGCCCATAACACCAGTCTCTGGTAAATAATACCCACTGCGCAGACGCCGGCACCAGCATGTTTAAACCGGGAAGCACAGTTGCTAAGCAACAATAAACATAGGCAAGAATTCACTCAGAGGTGAGGGCAGTGTATAATTATCACCCACACAATGCTGCGCATGTGTCAGTTTAGAGGTATAATACGCTGCATAGAACCGGATATTCCGGTAAAAGCACCAAAGGAGATATGTAGGGGGCATAGAGGACATGATACCCATCAGGTTACGCGGTTGTCAGCCTTGCACTGAAGGACGCCAGAGCAAACCAATCGCTCCAGACTACCCAATGCAGAGAAAAGCATGCAACAGCCAGATTATGCCATAACCAAAAGTAATAATAATGATGAGTAAGTCCAAATAATACCTGTATTAAGACACCTAAATAAGGAAAACATTGCAGAAAAATCATCATTAAGTATGAGGCTTTTAATAGAGTCACACAACTCTCATGTTGTGAATTTATCCAGTCAAGTTACTGTAAGGATCACAAAAAGAGATACCATTGAACAGTGTACATTTATACATAGTATGCCAAGGTGGATGATGAGGGCTTCCTCAATCCACATTAAGGAGGATAAGGGGTATACCGAAGAAAGAGAGTGAAACCACATAATTTCCAGGAATCACCCAGAAGTGGGGGGTATATCTCATTAAAGGCTTGGCAAACAAAGAGATTGTCCGCTAGCCCTATTAGAAATACCACGTCCCGAGGAAGGTAACATACTACTACTAAGGGACATGTATTAGGTGGAAAAATAGCATAGTGGGAATATCAGATAACTTATAGACACATCCTTTGAGAATCAGGCAAACCCCCAACACTCATTATCAAATCTCATCACTCAAGTAATGTATCATAATGGAGGTTATGCAAGCCGACCAAACAGATGGGAATGAAGGAACATTCTCTAAAATGCAGACCTCCTGCCTAAAAATGCAATATGCTGTCCATATAGGTAGAAAAAACCTAAAGAGAAGGCCGTGTAGTATATACATAGCTCTCTTCCCTATAAAGGCAATATACTCCATAAAGATATAAATAACAATAAGGACATCATATAGGCATAAACTCAAGGCATGATCAAAAGTATGGAGACCAGATGCCCCAAATTGACAGAACTTGCACATAAACAAAAGATACAGATAAATGTATGTTATCCCTTCCCCCACACACGCATGGAGTCATATACATTTGTAAAAGCCAGTAAACAAAAGGTCCTCATTCAAGCCCATCGGGGCCACAGAGTTCATATTGAAAATCCATTTCGATTCCCGTCTGAGTAGTTCTGAAATTATGTTGCCACCTCTGATATTTACGGGGACCTTGTCCAAACCCAAAATCTTCGTTCCCTTCCATAGGGAGTTGTGCTCCACAAGGTAATGTGAGGCTACTGACGTGAGGGCCTTCCCTTTTATCTTGTCCTTCTTCGCCGTGGTGATGTTAGAGAAATGTTGTTGGATTCTCTTTCTTAGTTCCTGTGTTGTTTGCCCCACGTACACCTTTGGGCACGGACACACCAAAGCATACACAAGATTTTTAGTCTTACAATTGAAGTATGTTCTGGGGGCAACCTGAAATGGCAAAGAAGGCAATGTAACATCAATATCTCCAGCCGTAAAAGGACATATGTTACAATTTCCACATGGGAAAGTGCCTCGGAGACGAAACCCACCATTGGTACTCACAGTAGGACGTTGGAAATGACTATGGCTAAGGCAATCTTTAAGATTCCTAGCTCTCCTTGCTATTAAATTAGGCCTGGACGAAAGATGTGGTACTAACTTAGATTCACTTAATAGTAATCCCCAGTACCTAGACAGAATATTTCGTACATCATGCCATTGATTGTTATAGGATGTAATTATCCCCAAAGGTCTACCAGGGGTCTTGACACGAGGGTATAATAACTTGGCCCTATCCTGATCCCTAGCATCTATATAGGCACGCGAGATTACCTTTTTAGGGTATCCTCTTTCTTTGAACCTTGATGTTAGTTCACGAGAGTGTTTCAAGAAGTCCTCCTGTCGGGTACAGTTTCTTTTGAGTCTATAGAACTGGCCCTTTGGTATCCCCTCTTTAAGGTGCTGTGGATGGAAGCTGTTAAAATGTAACAGACTATTCGTCGCGGTAGGCTTACGGTACAAACTTGTAGTGATCTTGGAATTCATCAAATGAAGTTTCAAGTCAAGAAATTCAATGTCCGTTTGTGACATGTGTGAAGTAAGGCGGATATTCCACGGATTGTCATTCAGGATGCCGATGAAGTGTTGACATTGGTCCAGGGTGCCTGTCCAGAGGAATAAAATGTCGTCAATATAGCGTAACCATTTGACAATATAGGTGGAAAATCCCTCCAGACAGTACACCCTGGTTGCCTCCCACCAACCCAAAAATAGGTTGGCGTAAGATGGAGCACACCGGGCACCCATGGCAGTCCCCCTAACTTGCCTGTAATACGCACGGTCAAAGGTAAAGTAATTTTGGTCCAAGATGAACCGAAGAAGATCCAATAGAAAGGAATCATGTTTTCTATCCCCAGACGTGTTTTTATCGAGAAAATAGGATACGGCTTGTATCCCTAAATCATGTCCAATAGAGGTGTAGAGTGACTCTACATCGAGAGTCACTAACCACGTCCCAGCGGGGAGTGTCAAATCTTGGACTTGCTGTATCAGGAAGGTAGAGTCTCTGACAAAGGATTGAAGAGAGACGACCAGGGGCTGCAGAAAGAAATCAACATAAATACACGGTCTTTCCAGAAGTCCTCCTATCCCAGATATTATGGGCCTACCCGGTGGGGCTGCAAGGGACTTATGCACCTTCGGGAGCATATAGAAGGTGGGAAGTTTCGGATGACTATTGAACATAAAGTCCCTCTCCCGTTTGTTAATGATGTTATTCATGAAGGCGGCCTCTAGGAGGCGAAGCAATTTAGCCTGAAATATATTAGAGGGGTCAGAAGGAAGGGTCTGATAACACTCTTGATTTAGCAGTTGACATCTAGCTTCCTTCAGATATAAACCAATTGGCCAAATGACCAAATTACCCCCCTTATCCGCTTCCCGGATAACAAATTCCCGATTAGAACCTAATCTGGTGATAGCGGCCTGCTCAGCCTTACTGATATTTCTATTTCTATTAGGGTCCAATCTCAACTGCTGTATATCACGAACCACAGCATTGAAGAAATTTTGTACCACTGGGAACAATGAAAAGGCTGGAGTGGCTTGTGAAAGCAACCTACCAGTAAATCTTTTTCTTCTAGGACAACTCTCGTCACCTTCCTCAAGTAAATCCAAGAGATCCCTAAGGACCAATCTATCAGCCATGGAATGTTCATCCAAAACGGAAGGTTGGTGGAATAGCAACTTAAAAGTGAGTTGTCTGCAAAAAAGATAGACATCTTTAATGACAGTAAATTTGTCGAGACTACTGGTAGGGCAAAAGGACAAGCCCTTCTCCAAGACGGTAATTTCCAATTCAGACAAAACATATTCAGATAAATTCAGAATTTGCAGCTTACCCGGGTCCACCCCTGATTCAACCGGAATATCCGTGGCTAGTATCTCTTGTTCGATCGGGTCTTCCTCCCATAACGAGGGGACCAAGCTCTGTAATTCCCGGACTGCTTTTTCCGTACCGTACCTCCTCCTGCGGCACCTCCTATTGCGCCTTCGATGTCGCTTAGATCCGAAGATAAAAAATCGTCACTAGAGGGTTGTTCTGGTGGTGTATTGGTATTTCCTTCAATGGATGCTTTTTCACCAGTGGATCTGTTGTTGCCTCTGTGTACCCATTTAAAGGCCCGTCCTTGTTTGAAGTCAAGCTGATCCCTTCTAAATTTTAACTTTTTTCTATTAATCACATCTTTCTCAAAGATGTCAATAGTAGACTTCAACTGAGCCTGAAAAGGCTCCACCACGGATTTTTTATCAAATTTGTCCAATTTGCCTTCACATGTCTTGATCTTGTTCTTTAGGGAATCTAGAACTCCCCGATCATGTATCAACAACATGTCAATAATGATATTTGAACAAGTCAATAAACCATTTTCCCAAGTCCTCTGAAACTCCCCATCAGCCTCCCAGGCTGGGAAGATCTGTACTCTAAGTCCCCTAGGGACAATCCGTACCTTCTTATACTCTTCTAGTGTTTTTACATTCCACCATGATTTAGTGAGGGATTTATGTAAATTAGTCAACTCCCTAGCCACCTGTTGGAAATCACTCTCACCACCAGTATTACTTATCTCCTCAAAACCACCAGAGAAAATGCCACTGGCCTGGCTGCTCCATGCAGCCTCCCTAGCTGCCAAATCCATACTGTAAAAATTAAACAATCCAACTATATCAAAATACTAAGATAGAATACAAAGTATAGATCCGTGTGCCAACACCCTGAAAATGTAGTGAAAAAAAGCAACTACATATACAACAAGCACAAAATATATACATGTATGGGGGCACCACAGATATATAGTTTTGGGATCCAACCTAGGCCTTAGAATATGAAGATACAAAGAAAAAAGAAAGCAGCAAAGGCCATAAAGAAAATGGGGATCACCAAACAGCAGGAATGTATACAAAAAATCACATTATTTTATTAAGGTATAACACAGGAAAACAATTTAAAAACATTTAAAAACAGTACATGCCCAGAATAGGGCCACATGCCTGAAAACAAAATACAAGGGGAACAATATATGAATAGGTGTACACCTGGTCCCAAGAATCCTATGTGGACAGCATATTGATGAGCAAATATGGTATGAAAAACACCCACATGGGCATAGTGGGAACCATAGATGGAAGCGTGGTGCTATAGAAGTATAAATATAAATACATGCAAACCCAGCAAGTCACAAAAGGACGAATGATAGAACCTCAAAGATAGTAACAATAGAAGGTGTGCCGGCAGTATTTAAAAGCACAAAAATATATACATAGGTAAAACCCACAAGCATATATATATGCATCAATAAATAAATAGTCCTATTTCCAAGATGGTACACATGGACCAAGATTCAACCATCATGGTTGCTTTTTTTCACTACATTTTCAGGGTGTTGGCACACGGATCTATACTTTGTATTCTATCTTAGTATTTTGATATAGTTGGATTGTTTAATTTTTACAGTATGGATTTGGCAGCTAGGGAGGCTGCATGGAGCAGCCAGGCCAGTGGCATTTTCTCTGGTGGTTTTGAGGAGATAAGTAATACTGGTGGTGAGAGTGATTTCCAACAGGTGGCTAGGGAGTTGACTAATTTACATAAATCCCTCACTAAATCATGGTGGAATGTAAAAACACTAGAAGAGTATAAGAAGGTACGGATTGTCCCTAGGGGACTTAGAGTACAGATCTTCCCAGCCTGGGAGGCTGATGGGGAGTTTCAGAGGACTTGGGAAAATGGTTTATTGACTTGTTCAAATATCATTATTGACATGTTGTTGATACATGATCGGGGAGTTCTAGATTCCCTAAAGAACAAGATCAAGACATGTGAAGGCAAATTGGACAAATTTGATAAAAAATCCGTGGTGGAGCCTTTTCAGGCTCAGTTGAAGTCTACTATTGACATCTTTGAGAAAGATGTGATTAATAGAAAAAAGTTAAAATTTAGAAGGGATCAGCTTGACTTCAAACAAGGACGGGCCTTTAAATGGGTACACAGAGGCAACAACAGATCCACTGGTGAAAAAGCATCCATTGAAGGAAATACCAATACACCACCAGAACAACCCTCTAGTGACGATTTTTTATCTTCGGATCTAAGCGACATCGAAGGCGCAATAGGAGGGGCCGCAGGAGGAGGTACGGTACGGAAAAAGCAGTCCGGGAATTACAGAGCTTGGTCCCCTCGTTATGGGAGGAAGACCCGATCGAACAAGAGATACTAGCCACGGATATTCCGGTTGAATCAGGGGTGGACCCGGGTAAGCTGCAAATTCTGAATTTATCTGAATATGTTTTGTCTGAATTGGAAATTACCGTCTTGGAGAAGGGCTTGTCCTTTTGCCCTACCAGTAGTCTCGACAAATTTACTGTCATTAAAGATGTCTATCTTTTTTGCAGACAACTCACTTTTAAGTTGCTATTCCACCAACCTTCCGTTTTGGATGAACATTCCATGGCTGATAGATTGGTCCTTAGGGATCTCTTGGATTTACTTGAGGAAGGTGACGAGAGTTGTCCTAGAAGAAAAAGATTTACTGGTAGGTTGCTTTCACAAGCCACTCCAGCCTTTTCATTGTTCCCAGTGGTACAAAATTTCTTCAATGCTGTGGTTCGTGATATACAGCAGTTGAGATTGGACCCTAATAGAAATAGAAATATCAGTAAGGCTGAGCAGGCCGCTATCACCAGATTAGGTTCTAATCGGGAATTCGTTATCCGGGAAGCGGATAAGGGGGGTAATTTGGTCATTTGGCCAATTGGTTTATATCTGAAGGAAGCTAGATGTCAACTGCTAAATCAAGAGTGTTATCAGACCCTTCCTTCTGACCCCTCTAATATATTTCAGGCTAAATTGCTTCGCCTCCTAGAGGCCGCCTTCATGAATAACATCATTAACAAACGGGAGAGGGACTTTATGTTCAATAGTCATCCGAAACTTCCCACCTTCTATATGCTCCCGAAGGTGCATAAGTCCCTTGCAGCCCCACCGGGTAGGCCCATAATATCTGGGATAGGAGGACTTCTGGAAAGACCGTGTATTTATGTTGATTTCTTTCTGCAGCCCCTGGTCGTCTCTCTTCAATCCTTTGTCAGAGACTCTACCTTCCTGATACAGCAAGTCCAAGATTTGACACTCCCCGCTGGGACGTGGTTAGTGACTCTCGATGTAGAGTCACTCTACACCTCTATTGGACATGATTTAGGGATACAAGCCGTATCCTATTTTCTCGATAAAAACACGTCTGGGGATAGAAAACATGATTCCTTTCTATTGGATCTTCTTCGGTTCATCTTGGACCAAAATTACTTTACCTTTGACCGTGCGTATTACAGGCAAGTTAGGGGGACTGCCATGGGTGCCCGGTGTGCTCCATCTTACGCCAACCTATTTTTGGGTTGGTGGGAGGCAACCAGGGTGTACTGTCTGGAGGGATTTTCCACCTATATTGTCAAATGGTTACGCTATATTGACGACATTTTATTCCTCTGGACAGGCACCCTGGACCAATGTCAACACTTCATCGGCATCCTGAATGACAATCCGTGGAATATCCGCCTTACTTCACACATGTCACAAACGGACATTGAATTTCTTGACTTGAAACTTCATTTGATGAATTCCAAGATCACTACAAGTTTGTACCGTAAGCCTACCGCGACGAATAGTCTGTTACATTTTAACAGCTTCCATCCACAGCACCTTAAAGAGGGGATACCAAAGGGCCAGTTCTATAGACTCAAAAGAAACTGTACCCGACAGGAGGACTTCTTGAAACACTCTCGTGAACTAACATCAAGGTTCAAAGAAAGAGGATACCCTAAAAAGGTAATCTCGCGTGCCTATATAGATGCTAGGGATCAGGATAGGGCCAAGTTATTATGCCCTCGTGTCAAGACCCCTGGTAGACCTTTGGGGATAATTACATCCTATAACAATCAATGGCATGATGTACGAAATATTCTGTCTAGGTACTGGGGATTACTATTAAGTGAATCTAAGTTAGTACCACATCTTTCGTCCAGGCCTAATTTAATAGCAAGGAGAGCTAGGAATCTTAAAGATTGCCTTAGCCATAGTCATTTCCAACGTCCTACTGTGAGTACCAATGGTGGGTTTCGTCTCCGAGGCACTTTCCCATGTGGAAATTGTAACATATGTCCTTTTACGGCTGGAGATATTGATGTTACATTGCCTTCTTTGCCATTTCAGGTTGCCCCCAGAACATACTTCAATTGTAAGACTAAAAATCTTGTGTATGCTTTGGTGTGTCCGTGCCCAAAGGTGTACGTGGGGCAAACAACACAGGAACTAAGAAAGAGAATCCAACAACATTTCTCTAACATCACCACGGCGAAGAAGGACAAGATAAAAGGGAAGGCCCTCACGTCAGTAGCCTCACATTACCTTGTGGAGCACAACTCCCTATGGAAGGGAACGAAGATTTTGGGTTTGGACAAGGTCCCCGTAAATATCAGAGGTGGCAACATAATTTCAGAACTACTCAGACGGGAATCGAAATGGATTTTCAATATGAACTCTGTGGCCCCGATGGGCTTGAATGAGGACCTTTTGTTTACTGGCTTTTACAAATGTATATGACTCCATGCGTGTGTGGGGGAAGGGATAACATACATTTATCTGTATCTTTTGTTTATGTGCAAGTTCTGTCAATTTGGGGCATCTGGTCTCCATACTTTTGATCATGCCTTGAGTTTATGCCTATATGATGTCCTTATTGTTATTTATATCTTTATGGAGTATATTGCCTTTATAGGGAAGAGAGCTATGTATATACTACACGGCCTTCTCTTTAGGTTTTTTCTACCTATATGGACAGCATATTGCATTTTTAGGCAGGAGGTCTGCATTTTAGAGAATGTTCCTTCATTCCCATCTGTTTGGTCGGCTTGCATAACCTCCATTATGATACATTACTTGAGTGATGAGATTTGATAATGAGTGTTGGGGGTTTGCCTGATTCTCAAAGGATGTGTCTATAAGTTATCTGATATTCCCACTATGCTATTTTTCCACCTAATACATGTCCCTTAGTAGTAGTATGTTACCTTCCTCGGGACGTGGTATTTCTAATAGGGCTAGCGGACAATCTCTTTGTTTGCCAAGCCTTTAATGAGATATACCCCCCACTTCTGGGTGATTCCTGGAAATTATGTGGTTTCACTCTCTTTCTTCGGTATACCCCTTATCCTCCTTAATGTGGATGGAGGAAGCCCTCATCATCCACCTTGGCATACTATGTATAAATGTACACTGTTCAATGGTATCTCTTTTTGTGATCCTTACAGTAACTTGACTGGATAAATTCACAACATGAGAGTTGTGTGACTCTATTAAAAGCCTCATACTTAATGATGATTTTTCTGCAATGTTTTCCTTATTTAGGTGTCTTAATACAGGTATTATTTGGACTTACTCATCATTATTATTACTTTTGGTTATGGCATAATCTGGCTGTTGCATGCTTTTCTCTGCATTGGGTAGTCTGGAGCGATTGGTTTGCTCTGGCGTCCTTCAGTGCAAGGCTGACAACCGCGTAACCTGATGGGTATCATGTCCTCTATGCCCCCTACATATCTCCTTTGGTGCTTTTACCGGAATATCCGGTTCTATGCAGCGTATTATACCTCTAAACTGACACATGCGCAGCATTGTGTGGGTGATAATTATACACTGCCCTCACCTCTGAGTGAATTCTTGCCTATGTTTATTGTTGCTTAGCAACTGTGCTTCCCGGTTTAAACATGCTGGTGCCGGCGTCTGCGCAGTGGGTATTATTTACCAGAGACTGGTGTTATGGGCTGATCGCTCTATGCTGCGACGCCGATACCTGCACACATTTGGGCTGCGGTGAGTAATATGTGATTCTCTATCGCCGAAATGTCTGTATAATTATGATATACTGCTACTAGGGATAGGCGGCTTCTTATTCAGAATACTCAGAGATGTGTAAAACAAAACCTACTGTCCACTATCTGCTTAGCTGTCTGATGCCGATGTGTGTACTATTGACGGCAATCTCCAGCTGGTATACTTGAAGTGTGAGCCTATCCTAGCTCATGTTTACTGCCGATAGGTAACGGTTTTTCGGCCAGAATGAGCAGAATACAGTGCATTATACCTTTAAACTGATACATGCGCAGCATTGTGCGGGTGATCACTATATACTGCCCTCACCTCTGAGCGAATCTTCGCCTATGTTTACTGTTGCTTAGAAACTGTGCTTCCCGGTTTAAACATGCTGGCGCCGGCGCCTGCGCAGTGGGTATTATTTACCAGAGACTGGTGCTCTGGGCTGATCGCTCTATGCTGGGACGCCGATACCTGCACACATTGGGCTGCGGTGAGCAATATGTCATTTTCTACCGCCGAAATGTCTGTATAATTATGATCTACTGTTACTAGGGATAGGCGGCTTCTTATTCAGAAAACTCAGAGATGTGTAAAACAAAACCTACTGTTTACTATCTGCTGAGCTGTTTGATGCCGATGTGTGTACTATTGACGGCAATCTTCAGCTGGTATACTTGAAGTGTGAGCCTATCCTAGCTCATGTTTACTGCTGCTAGGTAACGGTGTTTTCCGGCCAGAATGAGCTGGAGCATGCGCAATGATCGTGTTGCACGCCACTGCCTGATTTCTCCTTGTTACACGTGGGAGAACTTCTACAGCTGCGTCTATCAATATGCCACTATGTAAGGTATTTAAACATGGGTATTGTCAGTGAAAATCATACCCCTGATGAAGCCATCCTAATGGCGACACGCGTCGGGTTTTCACTTTGTTACATGCTTGTGGTTATCTGAGGACTATTTGATCCTTTTTGTCTATGGGGGATTGTTTGGTGTGCCACTTTTTCGCCTGGTCTGTATATGGGCAGCTTGATCACTTAGAGTGATAGACTCGGTGTTCATGTCAGCTTGCTTAAGCTGTGTGATAATAATGATGGTTGAATCTTGGTCCATGTGTACCATCTTGGAAATAGGACTATTTATTTATTGATGCATATATATATGCTTGTGGGTTTTACCTATGTATATATTTTTGTGCTTTTAAATACTGCCGGCACACCTTCTATTGTTACTATCTTTGAGGTTCTATCATTCGTCCTTTTGTGACTTGCTGGGTTTGCATGTATTTATATTTATACTTCTATAGCACCACGCTTCCATCTATGGTTCCCACTATGCCCATGTGGGTGTTTTTCATACCATATTTGCTCATCAATATGCTGTCCACATAGGATTCTTGGGACCAGGTGTACACCTATTCATATATTGTTCCCCTTGTATTTTGTTTTCAGGCATGTGGCCCTATTCTGGGCATGTACTGTTTTTAAATGTTTTTAAATTGTTTTCCTGTGTTATACCTTAATAAAATAATGTGATTTTTTGTATACATTCCTGCTGTTTGGTGATCCCCATTTTCTTTATGGCCTTTGCTGCTTTCTTTTTTCTTTGTATCTTCATATTCTAAGGCCTAGGTTGGATCCCAAAACTATATATCTGTGGTGCCCCCATACATGTATATATTTGGTGATTCAACTCATGTTATATCAGCATGCTCTAAACGTACTAAGAAGGTTGATAAGTCTGTTTCAATTGGCACTTTACAGTCTAAGTTTATTCTATCTGTGACCCTGATTTGCTCTTTATCGTCTATTACCGCGGACGCCTATGTCGACTCTGGCGCCGCTTTGAGTCTTATGGATTGGTCCTTTGCCAAACGCTGTGGGTTTGATTTAGAGCCTCTGGAAGTTCCTATACCTCTGAAGGGTATTGACTCCACGCCATTGGCTAGTAACAAACCACAATACTGGACACAAGTAACTATGCGTATTAATCCGGATCACCAGGAGATTATTCGCTTCCTTGTGTTGTATAATCTACATGATGTGTTGGTGCTTGGATTGCCATGGCTGCAATCTCATAACCCAGTCCTCGACTGGAAAGCAATGTCTGTGTTAAGCTGGGGATGTCAGGGGACTCATGGGGACGTACCTTTGGTTTCCATTTCGTCATCTATTCCCTCTGAGATTCCGGAATTTTTATCTGATTATCGTGACGTTTTTGAGGAGCCTAAACTTGGTTCACTACCTCCGCACAGAGATTGCGATTGTACTATAGATCTGATTCCGGGCAGTAAGTTTCCAAAGGGTCATTTATTTAATCTATCTGTGCCTGAACATGCTGCTATGCGGGAATATATTAAGGAGTCCTTGGAAAAGGGACATATTCGTCCTTCGTCATCTCCCTTAGGAGCCAGTTTTTTCTTTGTAGCTAAAAAAGATGGCTCTTTGAGGCCGTGTATTGATTATCGGCTTTTGAATAAAATCACGGTTAAATATCAGTATCCTTTGCCACTGCTTACTGATTTGTTTGCTCGAATAAAGGGGGCCAAGTGGTTCTCTAAGATTGATCTTCGTGGGGCGTATAATTTGGTGCGAATTAAGCAGGGGGATGAGTGGAAAACCGCATTTAATACGCCTGAGGGCCATTTTGAGTACTTAGTAATGCCTTTTGGTCTTTCAAATGCCCCTTCAGTCTTTCAGTCCTTTATGCATGACATTTTCCGTGATTATTTGGATAAATTTTTGATTGTGTATCTTGATGATATTTTGATTTTTTTTGGATGACTGGGACTCTCATGTCCAACAGGTCAGGAGGGTTTTTCAGGTTTTGCGCTCTAATTCCTTGTGTGTAAAGGGTTCTAAGTGCGTTTTTGGGGTTCAAAAGATTTCGTTTTTGGGGTACATTTTTTCCCCCTCTTCCATTGAGATGGACCCTGTCAAGGTTCAGGCTATTTGTGATTGGACGCAACCCTCTTCTCTTAAGAGTCTTCAGAAGTTTTTGGGCTTTGCTAATTTTTATCGTCGATTTATAACTGGTTTTTCTGATGTTGCTAAACCGTTGACTGATTTGACTAAGAAGGGTGCTGATGTTGCTGATTGGCCCCCTGCTGCTGTGGAGGCCTTTCGGGAGCTTAAGCGCCGCTTTTCCTCCGCCCCTGTATTGCGTCAGCCTGATGTTACTCTTCCTTTTCAGGTTGAGGTTGACGCTTCAGAAATCGGAGCTGGGGCGGTTTTGTCGCAGAAAAGTTCCGACTGCTCCGTGATGAGACCTTGTGCGTTCTTTTCTCGTAAATTTTCGCCCGCTGAGCGAAATTATGATATTGGTAATCGGGAGCTCTTGGTTATGAAGTGGGCTTTTGAGGAGTGGCGTCATTGGCTTGAGGGGGCTAGACATCAGGTGGTGGTATTGACCGACCACAAGAATTTGATTTATCTTGAGTCTGCCAGGCGCCTGAATCCTAGACAGGCGCGCTGGTCGTTATTTTTCTCTCGGTTTAATTTTGTGGTTTCTTACCTACCAGGTTCTAAAAATGTGAAGGCGGATGCCCTTTCTAGGAGTTTTGAGCCTGATTCCCCTGGTAATTCTGAACCTACAGGTATCCTTAAGGATGGAGTGATATTATCTGCTGTTTCCCCAGACTTGCGACGGGTCTTGCAGGAGTTTCAGGTGAATAGACCTGATCGTTGCCCGCCTGGTAGAATGTTTGTTCCTGATGATTGGACCAGTAGAGTCATCTCGGAGGTCCATTCTTCTGCGTTAGCAGGTCATCCTGGAATCTTTGGTACCAGGGATTTGGTGGCTAGGTCCTTCTGGTGGCCTTCCCTGTCGCAAGATGTGCGAGGTTTTGTGCAGTCTTGTGATGTTTGTGCTCGGGCCAAGCCTTGTTGTTCTCGGGCTAGTGGATTGTTGTTATCCTTGCCTATTCCGAAGAGGCCTTGGACTCACATCTCCATGGATTTTATTTCTGATCTCCCTGTTTCTCAGAAGATGTCTGTCATCTGGGTGGTGTGTGACCGTTTCTCTAAGATGGTCCATTTGGTTCCCTTGCCCAAATTGCCTTCCTCATCCGAGCTGGTTCCTCTGTTTTTTCAAAATGTGGTGCGCTTGCATGGTATTCCGGAGAATCTCGTTTCTGACAGGGGAACCCAATTCGTGTCTAGATTTTGGCGAGCGTTCTGTGCTAGGATGGGCATTGATTTGTCTTTTTCGTCTGCTTTCCATCCTCAGACTAATGGCCAGACCGAGCGAACTAATCAGACCTTGGAGACTTATTTGAGGTGTTTTGTGTCTGCGGATCAGGATGATTGGGTTGCCTTTTTGCCCTTGGCGGAGTTTGCCCTCAATAATCGGGCTAGTTCTGCCACCTTGGTTTCTCCTTTCTTCTGTAATTCGGGGTTTCATCCTCGTTTCTCTTCCGGTCAGGTGGAGTCTTCGGATTGTCCTGGAGTGGATGCTGTGGTGGAGAGGTTGCATCAGATTTGGGGGCATGTGGTGGACAATTTGAAGTTGTCCCAGGAGAAGACTCAGCATTTTGCCAACCGCCGTCGTCGTGTTGGTCCTCGTCTTTGTGTTGGGGACTTGGTGTGGTTGTCTTCTCGTTTTGTCCCTATGAAGGTTTCTTCTCCTAAGTTTAAGCCTCGGTTCATCGGCCCATACAAGATATTGGAGATTCTTAACCCTGTGTCCTTTTGTTTGGACCTCCCTGCATCTTTTTCTATTCATAATGTCTTCCATCGGTCATTGTTGCGCAGGTATGAGGTACCGGTTGTGCCTTCCGTGGAGCCTCCTGCTCCGGTGTTGGTTGAGGGTGAGTTGGAGTACGTTGTCGAGAAGATCTTGGACTCCCGTGTTTCCAGATGGAGACTTCAGTATCTGGTCAAGTGGAAGGGCTACGGTCAGGAGGATAACTCTTGGGTGACAGCCTCTGATGTTCATGCCTCCGATTTGGTCCGTGCCTTTCATAGGGCTCATCCTGATCACCCTGGTGGTTCTGGTGAGGGTTCGGTGCCCCCTCCTTGAGGGGGGGGTACTGTTGTGAATTTGGTTTCTGGGCTCCCCCGGTGGTTTCTGGTGGTACTGCACTTGTGTGCTTCATCTCCTCTGTTCACCTGTTTTCCATCTGGATGTGGGAGTTTTCTATTTAGCCTTGCTCTTCAGTCATTTCTATGCCGGCCAACAATGTTACCAGAAGCCTTTCTGTTGCATGTTCCTGCTCCTAGACAACTATCAGCTAAGTTGGACTTGTTGTCCTAAGTTTGTTTTGCATTTTTGTTCCAGTTCTCTGTGATTGAATATTTCTGAGGCTGGAAGCTCTTGTGAGCTGAAATTGCCACTCTGGTGTCATGAGTTGATATTAGAGTCTTAAAGTAATTTCAGGATGGTATTTTGAAAGGGTTTTCAGCTGACCGTGAAGTTCCCTTTTCTGTCTTCCTACTATCTAGTAAGCGGACCTCAATTTGCTAAACCTATCTTCATACTTCGTATGTCAATTTCCTCTAAAATCACCGCCAATATATGTGGGGGCTACTGTCTGCCTTTTGGGGAAAATTTCTCTAGAGGTAAGCCAGGTCTGTATTTTCCTCTGCTAGGGTCAGTCAGTTCTCCGGCTGGCGCTGGGCGTCTAGGGATAAAACGTAGGCACGCTACCCGGCCACTGTTAGTTGTGCGGTAGGTTTAGCTCATGGTCAGCTCGAGTTCCCATCTTCCAAGAGCTAGTCCTTTTGTATGCTTTATTACGTTCTCTTGCCATTGAGAACCATGACAGAGCAGAGTGTAGGCCGAAGCCTGCACTGGAGCAAGTTGAAAGGGAAACTTTAACCCCCCCCCCAGGCGTTTGTAGCTGAAAGAGCCATCGTGTACAGCACTAATGCTGGAAAAGGTAAACTTAGCTCTTTTAATTATGGTCCTTGCACATGCTGAACCTAACACTTATAAAAAGTGTCCCCTCCTACCGTGATACCGTCCGGTAGGTGGAACTTTCCTTTGTGATGTGACGCAGCACAGCCGTCATTCTTACCCCCTTGGCGCCGTGCGCCGCCTCCTCAGCGTTGTTTGAATCAGTCCCGGAGCCTGCGCTGTTAGGTTAGCCCTTGGCCATGCACACATTTTGCGCTGCCCGTCTTCTGACATCATTTGGTGTCAGGCTGGCTGCGCCTGTGCGGCCGCGCTGGCCGAGAGCCCGCCTCGTACTGTCTTCTGATTTAATCCCACTGGGGGCCTGAGATCCATGGACATGCGCAGTGCATATCTGAACCTCCACCTCTCACTCATCTCCCTACGGCTTCTTCTGACTGTGCGGTGTCACGGCCGTGGCATGCTATTAGGGACCAGCTGACACCGCACAGTTTGAAGAAGCCGTAGGGAGATGAGTGAGAGGTGGAGGTTCAGATATGCACTGCGCATGTCCATGGATCTCAGGCCCCCAGTGGGATTAAATCAGAAGACAGTACGAGGCGGGCTCTCGGCCAGCGCGGCCGCACAGGCGCAGCCAGCCTGACACCAAATGATGTCAGAAGACGGGCAGCGCAAAATGTGTGCATGGCCAAGGGCTAACCTAACAGCGCAGGCTCCGGGACTGATTCAAACAACGCTGAGGAGGCGGCGCACGGCGCCAAGGGGGTAAGAATGACGGCTGTGCTGCGTCACATCACAAAAGAAAGTTCCACCAACCGGACGGTATCACGGTAGGAGGGGACACTTTTCATAAGTGTTAGGATCAGCATGTGCAAGGAGCACCACGAAAAGAGGCACTTTTTCCCTTTGCATCATTACTGCTGCACAAGGTGGCTCCTTCAGTAACAAACGCCTGGGGGGGGGGGGACAGGTTCCCTTAAATTTAACTTGTTGTGCCTGCGTGGCGGTCGCAGTACACGTTGCCGGCTGCACAGCAGGGGAACAGCTGGCGGTGCGGAACCCCACTAACACATTGGCGAGGTGTTTGGCTCTGTGCGGACAGCACTTCTGGATGGCAACCAGCGGTGTTGGAGCGTTTGTGCATATCCTCGCCTCTCACTCCCCTCCCTACGGCTTCTTAAGACTGTGCGGTGTCACGGCCGTGGCATGCTATTAGGGACCAGCTGACACCGAACAGTCTGAAGAAGCCATAGGGAGATGAGTGAGAGGTGGAGGTTCAGATATGCACTGCGCATGTCCATGGATCCCAGGCCCCCAGTGGGATTAAATCAGAAGACACTGCGAGGCGGGCTCTCGGCCAGCGCGGCCGCACAGGCGCAGCCATCCTGACACCAAATGATGCCAGAAGACGGGCAGCGCTAAGTGTGCCTGGCCACGGGATAACATAACAGCGCAGGCTCCGGGACGGAATCAAACAACGCTGAGGAGCCGGGGCGCGGCGCCGGGGGGGAGGAATGACGGCTGTGCTGTGTCATATTACGAAGGAAAGTCCCACCTCCGGGACGGTTTTACGGTATCAGTGGACACATTTTATAAGTGTTAAGTTCTGCGTGTGCAAGGAGCTAAAACAAAATAGCTACCTTTTCCTTGTGCAGCATTACTGCTGCACAAGGTGGCTCTTTCAGTAACAAACGCCTTGGGGGGGGGGGACAGATTCCCTTACATTTCAGTTGTTGTGTCAGCGTGGCGGTCGCATGACACATTGCCGGCTACACAGCTGGGGATCAGCTGACGTTACTGAAACCCAATAACACTGGGTCGTATGTTTTGACTGTGCAGACGGCACTTCTGAGCCTCAACTGGCGGTGTTGGAGCCCAGGAATTTAAGTTCAGGTGGTAGAAAGATGAACACAACAGGAGACCTGGATAACGTATACAGTGACCTAATTATTTAATCAGGAGGAGGAGTGGCAAATTCCTGCGAGATTCAGGCCTTGTTCATTTTCAGGAAAGTAAGCCGGTCAACGTTATCGGAGGATAGTCGCATGCGACGGTCAGTTAGTACACCACCTGCAGCACTAAAGACACGTTCCAATAATACACTGGCCGCAGGGCAAGACAGCACCTCCAATGCATACTGGCTTAGCTCTGGCCATGTATCCAGCTTTGAGACCCAAAACTTGAAAGGGGAAGAGCCGTCTGGGAGTACAGCAAGAGGGCAAGACATGTAGTCTGTCACCATCTGACGGAACCGTTGCCTCCTGCTGACTGGAGCCGTCTGTGATGGTGTAGACTTTTGTGGGGGGCACAGAAAACTGTGCCACAGTTGGGCCATACTGGTCTTGCCTTGGGCAGAGGCACTGCTTCTGCTCCCTCTTTGTGCAGAGCCTCCACCACTGCCTGGACGCACTGAGCTGCTTTGGAATGCACTAGCAGCACTTCTCTCAGTTGGAATGGAGAAGATGATGGAATTGACCAGTGTGTCTTGGTACTCCCGCATTTTTCGCTCCCGGTTCAACGGTGTGATGAGGCTTTCTACGTTGTCCCGGTAGCGAGGATCGAGGAGGGTGAACACCCAATAATCAGACATGTTGAGAATGTGGGCGATGCGGCGGTCGTTTCTCAGGCACTGCAGCATGTAATCCACCATGTGCTGCAGACTGCCAACTGCCCAAGAAATGCTGTCCCCTGCTGGAGGCGTGATCTCTGCCCGCTCGTCATCACCCCAGCCTCGCTGTACACACTGAGTACTGGACAATTCGGTAACTCCCTCCTCTGGACGGATGTCTTCCTCCTCCATTGACTCCTCCTCATCCTCCTCACAAACTGTCCCCTGCCTACGCGTTTGTGAGGAACCACGTGGCGCTGACTGTCCAGAAGATGATGGAAATGGTGAATCCTCATCCTCCACCTCTTCCACAACATCATCCCTTAGCGCTTGCAGTGATTTTTCAAGCAGGCAGATAAGGGGGACAGTCATGCTGACTAGTGCATCATCTGCACTCGCCATCCGCGTGGAATAATCAAAGGGACGCAAAACCTGGCAGACGTCATTCATAGTGGCCCACTCTGTGGTTGTGAAGTCTGTACGGCGCTGACTGTGACTTCTTTGCGCCTGAAGCAGCTGGTACTCCATTACAGCTTGCTGCTGCTCACACAACCGCTCCAACATATGTAACGTGGAATTCCACCTGGTAGGTAGGTCACATATGATGCGATGTTCCGGCAGGCGGTGTCGGCGCTGCAGAGCCGCAATGCGCGCTTTTGCCGTGCTGGAACGCCGCAAGTGAGCACACTCTAGGCGGACCTTGTGCAGCAGTGCATCAAGATCCAGATAGTCCCTCAAAAAGCTCTGCACGACCAAATTGAGCACATGTGCCAGACATGGGATGTGAGTGAGGTTGCCGAGGCCCAGAGCTGCCACCAGATTTCGGCCATTATCACACACTACCATGCCTGGCTGGAGATTCGCTGGCACAAACCACACATCGCTCTCCTGCTTGATGGCATTCCAGAGGTCCTGCGCTGTGTGGCTACGATTCCCCAAAAAAATTAATTTCAAGACGGCCTGTTGACGTTTGGCCACGGCTGTGCTCATGTCGGTCGTAACAGGTACACGTTCATCACGGGTCCATGTGGAGGTGGACTGTGACGGCTCCTGCAGCGATGATTCTGAGGAACTGGTGTAAGAGGAGGAGTCAATGCGTACAGAATGGATTCCTGCAATCCTTGGAGTGGACAGGACACGTCCTGCGCCACTCGCACGGTCTGTACCCGGCTCAACGACATTAACCCAATGGGCAGTGAGGGAAAGGTATCGCTCCTGTCCATGTTGACTGGTCCACGCATCGGTGGTGAGGTGGACCTTGCTACTGACGGCGTTCAGTAGCGCATGTTTTATGTGTCCCTCCACATGCTTGTGCAGGGCAGGGACGGCTTGCCTGCTGAAGTAAAAGCGGCTGGGCACATTGTACTGTGGGACTGCCAATGACATCAAGTCACGGAAGCTGTCAGTCTCCACCAGCCTGAATGACAGCATTTCCAGTGACAGAAGTTTGGCAATGCCTGCAGTCAGAGCCTGTGCTCGTGGGTGGTTTGACAAGAAAGGCCGCCTTTTCTCCCATGCCTGTACTACCGATGGCTGTAGACTGGGCTGCGAGTGTGTGGATGACTGGGAAAGTGGTGCTGCGGGTGGAATTACAGCGGGTCTCTGGACAACAGGGCCAGAGGTTCTTCCACGGCGATCCTGGGAGGAAGCCGAACCAGCTGCGTGTGAGCTAGAGGAAGAGGCAACACGAGCTGAAGAGGTGGTAGCTGCCGCTGTTGGTTGGCCTAGCTCTTCAGTGTGTTTTTCTAACTCCGCCGGGTGCCTGTTGCGCACATGTTTCCACATGTTGGAGGTATTGAGGTTGCTGACATTTCGACCTCTTTTGACTTTTTGATGACACACCTTGCATCTGACATAGCAAATGTCATCTGCAACTGTGTCAAAAAAGGACCAGGCACTGCAAGTCTTGGGAGTGCCCTTTTTGGCTTTTGGAAGAGACATGCTCCTAACGGGTGCCAAAGCGGAGGCTGCAGGATCCGCAGTCTTCCCCCTCCCTCTCCCTCTTTGGGCCGTACGGGGAATCTCTTCCTCAGAGCTGCTCCCACCACCTTCCTGTCCCTCACGCCAAGATGGGTCAAGGACCTCATCATCTACACTACCCTCTGCCCCCAACTGCTCCTCCTGGGTAGTCTCAGCAGCAGAGCATGCACCAGTAAGTGCACCTGAGTGTCATCATCAGCTGATGCGGCCTGCGATGTGGTGACCGGAGCCACTGGCCCACCCGCCTCTTCAGAGGAAGAGAGAAAAAGCTGTTGGGCATCACTGCACCCTGCCTCTTCTTCCATTTCTCCAATGCTGCTTGGCTGGCCCCCTTGTTATGACCCCAATGGCGAGGGTCTCAGAGAAATAGGTAAGTCTGCGAAGTACAAAAATCCAGCTCATAGGGCAGTGGTAACTGGGTTGACCATATATCTACTCCTAACGCCAACACTAGAAGTAGCCGGGGAACATGCCTACGTTGGTCGCTAGATGTCTCGCGCCAGCCGGAGAACTAACTACCCCTAGAAGAGGAAAACAAAGACCTCTCTTGCCTCCAGAGAAAGGACCCCAAAAGTAGGATACAAGCCTCCCACAAATAATAACGGTGAGGTAAGAGGAAATGACAAACATAGAAATGAACTAGGTTTAGCAAAGAGAGGCCCGCTTACTAATAGCAGAATGTAGTAAGATAACTTATATGGTCAACAAAAACCCTATCAAACATCCACGCTGGAAATTCAAGAACCCCCGAACTGTCTAACGGCCCGGGGGGAGAACACCAGCTCCCTAGAGCTTCCAGCAAGGACAGGATACAGATTAAGTACAAGCTGGACAAAAATACAAACAAAAACAAATAGCAAAAAGCAAGAAAGCAGACTTAGCTTAATCTAGCAGGAACCAGGATCAGTAGACAAGAGCACAACAGATTAGCTCTGATTACAACGTTGCCAGGCATTGAACTGAAGGTCCAGGGAGCTTATATAGCAACACCCCTGAACTAACGGCCCAGGTGAGCATACAAGGGATGACTGACATACCCAGAGTCAAATCACAAGTAACCACTAGAGGGAGCCAAAAAGCAAATTCACAACAGTACCCCCCCCTTAGTGAGGGGTCACCGAACCCTCACCAAGACCACCAGGGCGATCAGGATGAGCGGCGTGAAAGGCCCGAACTAAATCGGCCGCATGCACATCAGAGGCGACCACCCAGGAATTATCCTCCTGACCATAGCCCTTCCACTTGACCAGGTACTGAAGCCTCCGCCTGGAGAGACGAGAATCTAAGATCTTCTCCACCACGTACTCCAACTCGCCCTCAACCAACACCGGAGCAGGAGGCTCAGCAGAAGGAACCACAGGCACAACGTACCGCCGCAACAAGTACCTATGAAATACGTTGTGAATGGCGAACGACACCGGAAGATCCAGGCGAAAGGACACAGGATTAAGGATTTCCAATATCTTGTATGGACCAATGAAGCGAGGCTTAAATTTGGGAGAGGAGACCTTCATAGGAACAAATCGAGAAGACAGCCATACCAAATCCCCAACACGAAGTCGGGGACCCACACCGCGGCGGCGGTTGGCAAAACGCTGAGCCTTCTCCTGTGACAACTTCAAGTTGTCCACCACATGATTCCAGATCTGCTGCAACCTATCTACCACAGAATCCACCCCAGGACAGTCAGAAGGCTCCACATGTCCCGAGGAAAAACGAGGATGGAAACCAGAGTTGCAGAAAAATGGCGAAACCAAGGTGGCGGAACTAGCCCGATTATTAAGGGCAAATTCAGCCAACGGCAAGAATGTCACCCAATCATCCTGATCAGAAGAGACAAAACACCTCAAATAAGCCTCCAGAGTCTGATTAGTTCGCTCCGTTTGTCCATTAGTCTGTGGATGAAAAGCGGACGAAAACGACAAATCAATGCCCATCCTACCACAAAAGGATCGCCAGAACCTGGAAACAAACTGGGATCCTCTGTCCTTCACAATATTCTCAGGAATGCCGTGTAAACGGACCACGTTCTGGAAGAACACAGGAACCAGATCGGAAGAGGAAGGCAGCTTAGGCAAAGGAACCAAAAGGACCATCTTGGAGAAACGATCACATATCACCCAGATGACAGACATGCCCCGAGACACCGGAAGATCAGAAATGAAATCCATAGAGATGTGTGTCCAAGGTCTCTTCGGGACAGGCAAGGGCAAGAGCAACCCGCTGGCACGAGAACAGCAAGGCTTAGCTCGAGCACAAGTCCCACAGGACTGCACAAAAGACCGCACATCCCTTGACAAGGACGGCCACCAAAAGGACCTGGCCACCAGATCCCTGGTGCCAAAAATTCCCGGGTGCCCTGACAACACCGAGGAATGAACCTCGGAAATGACTCTACTGGTCCACCTAGCAGGTACAAACAATCTTTCAGGTGGACAAGAGTCAGGCCTACCAGCCTGAAATCTCTGCAACACACGTCGCAGATCCGGAGAAATAGCTGACAAGATAACTCCTTCCTTAAGAATACCCACAGGTTCAGCGACTCCAGGAGCATCAGGCACAAAGCTCCTAGACAGAGCATCGGCCTTCACATTCTTCGAACCTGGTAAATACGAGACCACAAAGTCAAAACGGGAGAAAAACAATGACCAGCGGGCCTGTCTAGGATTCAGGCGTTTAGCAGACTCGAGATACATCAGATTTTTGTGATCAGTCAAAACCACCACACGATGCTTAGCACCCTCAAGCCAATGACGCCACTCCTCAAATGCCCACTTCATGGCCAACAACTCCCGATTGCCCACATCATAATTTCGCTCTGCAGGCGAAAACTTCCTAGAGAAAAAGGCACAAGGTCTCATAGTAGAGCAACCAGGACCTCTCTGAGACAAAACGGCCCCTGCCCCAATCTCCGAAGCATCCACCTCAACCTGAAAGGGCAGTGAGACATCAGGCTGGCACAAAACAGGCGCCGAAGTAAACCGGCGTTTCAACTCCTGGAAAGCCTCCACGGCAGCAGGAGCCCAGTTAGCTACATCAGAGCCTTTCTTGGTCATATCCGTCAAAGGTTTAACAACGCTAGAAAAATTAGCGATAAAACGACGGTAAAAGTTAGCAAAACCCAAGAACTTCTGAAGACTCTTAACTGACGAGGGCTGAGTCCAATCATGAATAGCTCGGACCTTGACTGAGTCCATCTCCACAGCAGAAGGGGAAAAAATGAACCCTAAAAAGGGAACCTTCTGTACACCAAAGAGACACTTTGAGCCTTTAACAAACAAAGAATTTTCACGCAAAATCTTGAAAACCATCCTGACCTGTTCTACATGCGAGTCCCAATCATCAGAAAAAACCAGAATATCGTCCAGATAAACGATCAAAAATTTATCCAGATACTTCCGGAAAATGTCATGCATAAAGGACTGAAAAACTGAAGGCGCATTAGAGAGCCCAAAAGGCATCACCAAGTACTCAAAATGACCTTCGGGCGTATTGAATGCGGTTTTCCATTCATCTCCTTGCTTAATGCGCACAAGGTTGTACGCACCACGAAGATCTATCTTGGTGAACCACTTGGCACCTTTAATCCGGGCAAACAAGTCTGACAACAGCGGCAAAGGATACTGAAATTTGACAGTGATCTTATTTAAGAGCCGATAGTCAATACAAGGCCTCAAAGATCCGTCCTTTTTGGCCACAAAAAAGAATCCCGCACCAAGAGGGGAAGAAGAAGGACGGATATGCCCCTTCTCCAGAGACTCTCTAATATATGAACGCATAGCGGTATGTTCAGGTACCGACAGGTTAAATAATCTTCCCTTAGGAAACTTACTGCCTGGAATCAACTCTATTGCGCAGTCACACTCCCTATGAGGAGGCAGTGCACTGGACCTGGACTCGCTGAAAACATCCTGATAATCAGACAAATACTCCGGAACTTCCGAAGGCGTAGAAGAAGCAATAGACACGGGCAGGGAATCCCCATGATTTCCACGGCATCCCCAACTTGACACTGACATGGCCTTCCAATCCAAGACTGGATTATGGGTCTGTAACCATGGCAAACCCAAAACAACCAAATCATGCATTTTATGCAAAACAAGAAAACGTATAACCTCCCGATGTTCAGGAGCCATACACATGGTAACCTGTGTCCAAAACTGCGGTTTATTTTCTGCCAACGGTGTAGCATCAATACCCCTAAGAGGGATAGGATTTTCTAATGGCTCAAGAACAAATCCGCAGCGCTTGGCAAATGACAGATCCATAAGACTCAGGGCAGCACCTGAATCTACAAACGCCATGGCAGGATAAGATGACAGTGAACAAATCAAAGTTACAGATAGAATAAATTTAGGTTGCAAATTACCAACGGTGACAGGACTAACAACCTTAGTTAGACGTTTAGAGCATGCTGAGATAACATGTGTAGAATCACCACAGTAGTAACACAAGCCATTCTGGCGTCTATGAATTTTCCGCTCATTTCTAGTCAGGATTCTATCACATTGCATTAAATCAGGTGTTTGTTCAGACAGCACCATAGGTGAATTTGCGGTTTTTCTATCACATTGCCTTAAATCAGGTGCCTGTTCAGACAACACCATAAGGGAATTTGCGGTTTTGCGCTCCCGCAACCGCCGGTCAATTTGAATAGCCAGGGCCATGGAATCATTTAGACCTGTGGGAATAGGAAAACCCACCATCACATTCTTAATGGCTTCAGAAAGGCCATTTCTAAAATTTGCGGCCAGTGCACACTCGTTCCACTGAGTCAGCACGGACCATTTCCGAAATTTTTGGCAATACACTTCAGCCTCGTCCTGGCCCTGAGACATAGCCAGCAAGGCTTTTTCTGCCTGAATCTCAAGATTGGGTTCCTCATAAAGTAAACCGAGCGCCAGAAAAAACGCATCAATATCCGCCAATGCCGGATCTCCTGGCGCCAGCGAGAAGGCCCAATCCTGAGGGTCGCCCCGTAAAAAAGAAATAACAATTTTCACTTGCTGAGCAGAGTCTCCAGATGAACAGGGTCTCAGGGACAAAAATAATTTACAATTATTCCTGAAATTTCTAAACTTAAATCGGTCTCCGAAAAACAATTCAGGAATCGGTATCTTAGGTTCTGACATAGGATTTCTGGTAACATAATCTTGTATGCCCTGCACACGAGCAGCAAGCTGGTCCACACTTGTAATCAAGGTCTGGACATTCATGTCTGCAGCAAGCTTGAGCCACTCAGAGGTAAAGGGGAAAAGAAAAAAAAAAATGAGAGAGAGAAAAAAAAAACTCAGAATTTTCTTTCCTATAATCCCGCTTCTGCAATGCATATAACATTTAATACTGGCCTGGCAAACTGTTATGACCCCAATGGCGAGGGTCTCAGAGAAATAGGTAAGTCTGCGAAGTACAAAAATCTAGCTCATAGGGCAGTGGTAACTGGGTTGACCATATATCTACTCCTAACGCCAACGCTAGAAGTAGCCGGGGAACATGCCTACGTTGGTCGCTAGATGTCTCGCGCCAGCCGGAGAACTAACTACCCCTAGAAGAGGAAAACAAAGACCTCTCTTGCCTCCAGAGAAAGGACCCCAAAAGTAGGATACAAGCCTCCCACAAATAATAACGGTGAGGTAAGAGGAAATGACAAACATAGAAATGAACTAGGTTTAGCAAAGAGAGGCCCGCTTACTAATAGCAGAATGTAGTAAGATAACTTATATGGTCAACAAAAACCCTATCAAACATCCACGCTGGAAATTCAAGAACCCCCGAACCGTCTAACGGCCCGGGGGGAGAACACCAGCTCCCTAGAGCTTCCAGCAAGGACAGGATACAGATTAAGTACAAGCTGGACAAAAATACAAACAAAAACAAATAGCAAAAAGCAAGAAAGCAGACTTAGCTTAATCTAGCAGGAACCAGGATCAGTAGACAAGAGCACAACAGATTAGCTCTGATTACAACGTTGCCAGGCATTGAACTGAAGGTCCAGGGAGCTTATATAGCAACACCCCTTAACTAACGGCCCAGGTGAGCATACAAGGGATGACTGACATACCCAGAGTCAAATCACAAGTAACCACTAGAGGGAGCCAAAAAGCAAATTCACAACACCCCCTGTTTCCAAGCCAAGAGATTCAGAGAACAGAAGTAGAGACGGCTCCTGTCCTGGGCTCTCTGTCTGCCTTGGCAATTTGGCAGGTGGTGAAGAGACAGATGGCTGCTCTCCAGTGCTCTGTGTCTGAGAGGATGTGGCACTAATTGAAGTTGATGCATTAGCTGCCATCCATCCGACAACGGCTTCAATTTGTTCTTCACGCAGCAGTGGTGTACGGCGCTCTGACACAAAGCTGCGCATGAATGACTGTTGCCTGGTGAAAGTGGGTGCTGATGAGTCACCGGTGCCCGCAGCAGGCACAGAATCCCTACGTCCCCTCCCTGCTCCGCGCCCACGCCCACGCCCACGTGCCTTACTCACTGCCTTCTTCATCTTGGTTGACTGATAAAGATAAGCAGAAAAGTACTAACGGCTTTGTGTGCTTATTCCTGAGCAACTCCTCCTAACAGGTATAAGAAACACTAATTTTCTAAAGTGTGGACTAGACTTTAATATGAGCTAATGTGGCCTACACAAATGTAAAGTGGTGTAACTGGTGTGTTTGGTGAACTTTATTATTTATTTATTTTTTTTGGGCTGAACTGACAACGGATAGAGCTGCAGTCACACGGAGACCGTGCAGACAGACGTAAACGGCGCTGCAAGGCCCAAAAACCCTCCTCTACGTTATCCTATGTAGTGTTTTTCCACAAGTTAGCTGGAGACGGGTGGAAAGACACTAATAGGAATTTTTTGAAAAAATGTGCAGCAGCCTGCACTACTTAAAACAAAATGAAAATTGATTTGGCGGTATGACGCAGTGAAGAACCCTGAGCTGGAGACAACCAGGCTATGGCTGCTCACAGACTACAGGGCGAGCTGCAGTCACACGGAGACCGTGCAGACAGCCGTAAACGGCGCTGCAAGGCCCAAAAACCCTCCTCTACGTTATCCTATGTAGTGTTTTTCCACAAATTAGCTGGAGACGGGTGGAAAGACACTAATAGGAATTTTTTGAAAAAATGTGCAGCAGCCTGCACTACTTAAAACAAAATGAAAATTGATTTGGCGGTATGACGCAGTGAAGAACCCTGAGCTGGAGACAACCAGGCTATGGCTGCTCACAGACTACAGGGCGAGCTGCAGTCACACGGAGACCGTGCAGACAGCCATAAACGGCGCTGCAAGGCCCAAAAACCCTCCTCTATGTTATCCTATGTAGTGTTTTTCCACAAATTAGCTGGAGACGGGTGGAAAGACACTAATAGGAATTTTTTGAAAAAATGTGCAGCAGCCTGCACTACTTAAAACAAAATGAAAATTGATTTGGCGGTATGATGCAGTGAAGAACCCTGAGCTGGAGACAACCAGGCTATGGCTGCTCACAGACTACAGGGCGAGCTGCAATCACACGGAGACCGTGCAGACAGCCGTAAACGGCGCTGCAAGGCCCAAAAACCCTCCTCTACGTTATCCTATGTAGTGTTTTTCCACAAATTAGCTGGAGACGGGTGGAAAGACACTATTAGGATTTTTTTGAATAAATTAGCAGCAGACTACACTACTTGAAAAAAAAAAAAAAAAAGAACAGTATGAGGCAATGAACCACCCTCCCTGAACTGAATACAACCAGCTATGGATGGCCTATGTGGCTGCACTCAGACTAGAGAGTGGGCTGCACTCACACACACACACACACAGACCTTGCAGATCGCTGTGAAAACAGCGCTACAAGGCAAAAGCAAGGTGAACAGTAGGTGAACACAGCGGTTGCTAAATTAGCCTTTGGAAAGCACAAAGAAGCAAATCGCTATCTCTAAACTGTCCCTCAGTCAGCAAACAGCGTCCTGTCACTAACTGAATTCACAGCAGAGTGATCGCAAAATGGCGCCAGCGACTTTTAAACTGCATCATGACATCATTTCAGCAGCCAATCACAGCCTTGCCAGTAGTTTCATGCCCTCCATGCTAAACAGGATGTGCCCACACTTGGAATCATTCTCATTGGCTGAATTTCTGCATTTTGAATCTTGGAACTTCCGATTCCGGTATCCGATACGCGGCAAGTATCGGAATCCCGGTATCAGAATTCCGATACCGCAAGTATCGGCCGATACCCGATACTTGCGGTATCGGAATGCTCAACACTAATCCTAACATAATAAAATGATGTTTGAAAAATGATGGATGCAGATGTAAAGTAGACATATGGGAAATGTTATTTATTAATTACTATGTACAGTATGTGTAACTGTGTCAAGTATATAAAGATGGGAAAATTTCGATCTTTACAAGATTTTTTCCAAAATTCAGATATTTTCATAATTAAATGCAAAACTTATTAATCTAAATTTACCAATAAAAAATATCATGGAATATCTGGGATCCATTGAACTGTTCCAGATTTATCACCACATGAAGTGATACTGGTCAGAAATTAAAAAAATTTGGCTTGGTCATTAAAATCAGTCACTAAGAGAATCTGTTACCAGGTCAAAAGTGGTGAGTTGTTCTCATTTTTTCTGCTGCTACCCATGGTATGCTGTTTTCTTGATCTTTTGAACAACTGTCACATTGTTCCAGAGATAATTTTATTTTATGCTCTTATTTATGATTTTTACCAAGGGGCCTTGGCTCACAAAGAAATTTTGCAGAGAAACCCAAAGCCATGTTCCAAGAGAATCCTTGGTACTCCCCCCTAATAAAGACTACAAGATTAGATCCAAATAAAAAAGACCCATCTCTGGAACTGTATGGTGGTCTATGAAAATTGGGCAAAACAAAAAGCCTGCATACTCAGGGAAGGAGTGGGAATAGAATAAACAGCAAAAACTGGCCTTTTTTAATTTCTATTTGTGATGGCCTCTTAAGGGGCCAGTGCCATAGTTGTATAGCAATGGCAAAACTACTGCTACAGAGAGTGACAGACTATTACCATCAGGGGCGGGCTGGGCCGGGTGGCAAAGATGCAAATGCCCCCCGGTCCGCTCCCCCAGCAGCTGCTCAGCGCCGGCCGCCTGGTGGTGGCTGTGCAGCCACACATCAATTTGTGTACGGCCGTGTGCGCTGCACTGTGACGCGGCCGGCAGCAGTCACAGTCAGCGCACATGTCCACGCCGGGTCCGGGAGCTGTGCGCGGCTGTCACCTTGATGGCTGCACAGCTCCTGCTCCCTCCATGATCTCTCTATGCTTCCGGGTCAGATGTCGGGCTTTCGCAATGACGTCATTGCGCACACGCCGACATGTCCCGACCAGGACGCTAGAAGCAGAGAGGCGCTGCAGGGGAGCAAGTGGTGATGTGAGTATAAAAAAAACTTTTTTTTTTATTAAATGGTGGGTAACTGCAAATGAAGAAGTGGGGAGGGGTGAAAGGAGGACTTCACATGATGGAATTTAGGGGGTTAAAGGAGGCTGCACATGATGGAATTTGGGGGGTTAAAGGAGGCAGCACATGATGGAATTTGGGGGGTTAAAGGAGGACTGCACATGATGGAATTTGGGGGTTAAAGGAGGCTGCACGTGATGGAATTTGGGGGGTGAAAGGAGGACTGCACATGATGGAATTTGGGGGGTGAAAGGAGGATTGCACATGAAGGAATTTGGGGCGTTAAAGGAGGCTGCACATAATGGAATTTGGGGGTTAAAGGAGGACTGCACATGATGGAATTTGGGGGGATAAAGGAGGCTGCACATCATGGAATTTGGGGGGTTAAAGGAGGCTGCACATGATGGAATTTGGGGGGTTAAAGGAGGCTGCACATGATGGAATTTGGGGGGTTAAAGGATGCTGCACATGATGGAATTTTGGGGGTTTAAAGGAGGACTGCACATGATGGAATTTGGGGGTTAAAGGAGGCTGCACATGATGGAATTTGGGGGGTTAAAGGAGGCAGCACATGATGGAATTTGGAGGGTTAAAGGAGGACTGCACATGATGGAATTTGGGGGTTAAAGGAGGCTGCACGTGATGGAATTTTAGGGGTGAAAGGAGGACTGCACATGATGGAATTTGGGGGGTGAAAGGAGGATTGCACATGAAGGAATTTGGGGCGTTAAAGGAGGCTTCACATGATGGAATTTGGGGGTTAAAGGAGGACTGCACATGATGGAATTTGGGGGGATAAAGGAGGCTGCACATCATGGAATTTGGGGGGTTAAAGGAGGCTGCACATGATGGAATTTGGGGGGTTAAAGGAGGCTGCACATGATGGAATTTGGGGGGTTAAAGGATGCTGCACATGATGGAATTTTGGGGGGTTAAAGGAGGACTGCACATGATGGAATTTGGGGGTTAAAGGAGGCTGCACATGATGGAATTTGGGGGGTTAAAGGACTACTGCACATGATGGAATTTGGGGGGTGAAAGGAGGACTGCACATGATTTAATTTGGGGGGATAAAGGAGGCTGCAATGATGGAATTTGGGGGGGTTAAAGGAGGCTTCACATGATGGAATTTGAGGGGTTAAAAGAGGCTGCACATGATGGAATTTGGGGGTTAAAGGAGGCTGCACATGATGGAATTTGGGGGGTTAAAGGAGGCTGCACATGATGGAATTTGGGGGTTAAAGGAGGCTGCACATGATGGAATTTGGGGGGTTAAAGGATGCTGCACATGATGGAATTTGGGGGGTTAAAGGAGGACTGCACATGATGGAATTTGGGGGTTAAAGGAGGCTGCACATGATGGAATTTTGGGGGGTTAAAGGAGGACTGCACATGATGGAATTTGGGGGTTAAAGGAGGCTGCACATGATTGAATTTGGGGGGTGAAAGGACTACTGCACATGATGGAATTTAGGGGGTGAAAGGAGGACTGCACATGATGGAATTTGGGGGGGTTAAAGGAGGCTGCACATCATGGAATTTGGGGGGTTAAAGGAGGCTGCACATGATGGAATTTGGGGGGTTAAAGGAGGCTGCACATGATGGAATTTGGGGGGTTAAAGGATGCTGCACATGATGGAATTTTGGGGGGTTAAAGGAGGACTGCACATGATGGAATTTGGGGGTTAAAGGAGGCTGCACATGATGGAATTTGGGGGGTTAAAGGACTACTGCACATGATGGAATTTGGGGGGTGAAAGGAGGACTGCACATGATTTAATTTGGGGGGATAAAGGAGGCTGCAATGATGGAATTTGGGGGGGTTAAAGGAGGCTTCACATGATGGAATTTGAGGGGTTAAAAGAGGCTGCACATGATGGAATTTGGGGGTTAAAGGAGGCTGCACATGATGGAATTTGGGGGGTTAAAGGAGGCTGCACATGATGGAATTTGGGGGTTAAAGGAGGCTGCACATGATGGAATTTGGGGGGTTAAAGGATGCTGCACATGATGGAATTTGGGGGGTTAAAGGAGGACTGCACATGATGGAATTTGGGGGTTAAAGGAGGCTGCACATGATGGAATTTTGGGGGGTTAAAGGAGGACTGCACATGATGGAATTTGGGGGTTAAAGGAGGCTGCACATGATTGAATTTGGGGGGTGAAAGGACTACTGCACATGATGGAATTTAGGGGGTGAAAGGAGGACTGCACATGATGGAATTTGGGGGGGTTAAAGGAGGCTGCAATTATGGAATTTGGGGGGGTTAAAGGAGGCTGCACATGATGGAATTTGAGGGGTTAAAGGAGGCTGCACATGATGGAATTTGAGGGGTTAAAGGAGGCTGCACATGATGGAATTTGGGGGGTTAAAGGAGGATGCACATGATGGAATTTGGGGGTTATGGAGACAGTATATGATGAAGGGGAGTGGGGCCACACATGATGGAATTTGGGGGTTAAAGGAGGCTGCACATGATGAGGGGAGTGGGACCGCATATGATGGAATTTGGGGGTTAGGGAGACTGCAAATGATGAAGGGAATTGGGGCCAAACATGATGGAATTTGGGGGTTAAGGAGAATGCACATGATGAAGGGGAGTGGGGCCGCACATGATGGAGTTTGGGGGTTAAAGGAGGCTGCACATGATGAAGGGAAGTGGGGCTGCACATGATGGAGTTTGGGGGTTAAGGAGACTGCACATGATGAAGGAGGAGTTGGGCTGCACATGATGAAGTGGGGGAGTTGGGCTGCACATGATGAAGTGGGGGTAAGGGGGACTGCACATGAAGTGGGAGGTAAGGGGGACTGCACATGATGGGGGACTCATAAGCTTGCAATATATGAGGTTGCATAATAACCAATTATATATTGATTGTGGGTGGACCTCTGTATTCAGATGTGTAGTGTAGAAGAAAGGGAAAAAGTGGGGAATGTGCTCTGGAAGTGGTGCTCTAGGTAGCTGTGTTATTTTATGCAGAGGCGAGTCCTGGCTGGAAGAAACGATGGTGGTCTGTGCTGCATGAATGAGAAAAGCAAAGATGAAGGACTTCAGCTAGAGATGTCACTGGTGAGTCAGTGTATTACCTGTACACTAACACTATACACTGTATACTATATACAGAGCTCCTGTGTATAATGTCACTGGCAGTGGTGATCACTGTATTACCTGTACACTGGCACTTTTTACAGAGCTCCTGTTTATAATGTCACTGGTGATCTCTGTATTACCTGTACACAGACACTATATACAGAGCTCCTGTGTATAATGTCACCAGTGATCACTGTATTACCTGTACAATGACAGTAAATACAGAGTTCATGTATACAAAAGCACTTAGTATTGTGGGGTTTTTTTTATTACTGATCAATATTCATCATGTGGTGGTAATATGTGGTCTGGACATGGTGCATTAGTATTTGTTTAGTGATGAGTGAGCATACTCGTTACTCGAGATTTCCTGAGTACGCTCGGGTGCCCTCCGAGTAATTTTTAGTCCTCGGAGATTTAGTTTTCAGCGCCGCAGCTGAATGATTTATATCTCTTAGCCAGCATAAGTACACGTGGGGGTTGCCTGGTTTGTAGGGAATCCCCACATGTACTTATGCTGGCTAACAGATGTAAATCATTCAGCTGCAGCGCTGAAAACAAAATCTCCAAGCACTAAAAAATACTCAGAGGATACCCGAGCGTGCTTGGGAAATCTTGAGTAACGAGTATACTCGCTTATCACTATATTTGTTCCTTGTAAGTGGTATTATTCAGTCACTATGTGCTGGTAATATGTGGTCTGGTCATGGTGTGGTGGTATTTGTTACTTGTATGTGGTATTATTCGGTCACTGTGGTGGTAATGTGTGGTCTGGTCATGGTGTGACGATATTTGTCCCTTGTACTGTAATGTAGTATTTATGGTTGTTTAAAACAAAATGTAAATGTATGTCACTCATTCCCTTAAAGAAAAATCCATAAAAATATATTTATTTTTAATAGTTTAGAGTAGAGTAGGGCTCGGCCGAAAGAGTCTACCATGTCGTGGTGTCAACTTAAAAATTCTTTTGGCCAGAACAAAAGCTGCTGGTTATTAATGTGATCTGGTGTTTGATGGGAACTGTTAATATCTGATTGGTGTGAACATGGTGGAGAAGTTGCGTTTTTCCAAGAATGAGCAGTGGGACAGTAGAGGTGGAGCCTTGGCAGAGTCTCAAGGGAACCTGAAAATGTTGCCAGTATGGGGAGTAGTAGGCACTGTGTAGCCATATTGTATGTATGTTTGTAAGTAAGCTCCATTATAGCACCATATCTAAGCAGTAAACTTAGTTCTAGTACTGAATTAATGTAGTAATCTAGATTATGGTACCGTATGTTTGCCGTAATCTCGGTTCTGCTCCAGTTTCTATGTAGCAGGCTTGGTTCCATGTAGTAGACTTATTAAGCTCGGTTCTGTTCCCTTATCTCTGTAGTAAGCTCTGTTCTACTCCATTATCTCTGTAGTAAGCTTGGTTCTGCTCCCTTATCTCTGTAGTATGCTCTGTTCTACTCCATTATCTCTGTAGTAAGCTTGGTTCTGTTCCCTTATCTCTGTAGTAAGCTCTGTTGTGCTCCCATATCTCTGTAGTAAACTCCGTTCTGCTCCCATATCTCTGTAGTAAGCTCTGTTTTGCTCCCATATCTCTGTAGTAAGCTCTGTTCTGCTCCCATATCTCTGTAGTAAGCTCCGTTCTGCTCCCATATCTCTATAGTAAGCTCTGTTTTGCTCCTATATCTCTGGAGTAAGCTCGGTTCTGCTCCCATATCTCAGTAGTAAGCTCGGTTCTGCTCCCATATCTCCGGAGTAAGCTCGGTTCTGCTCCCATATCTATGCAGCAAGCTCAGTTCTGTTCCCATATCTATGAACCAGCCTGTTTTTAAAGCCTGTTATCTCTGCTACTTTAAGGGTATGTGCACACGTTGCGGATTTCTTGCAGAAATTTCCTGAAGAAAACCGGAAATTTTCTGCAAGAAATCCGCATTTTTTTTTTTTTGCGTTTGTTTTCCGTTTTTTTCGCGTTTTTTTAGCATTCTGCAAGCGTAATTAGCTTGCAGAATGCTAAAGTTTTCCAAGCGATCTGTAGCATCGCTTGGAAAACTGACTGACAGGTTGGTCACACTTGTCAAACATAGCGTTTGACAAGTGTGACCAACTTTTTACTATAGATGCAGCTTATGCAGCATCTATAGTAAAAGATAGAATGTTTAAAAATAATAAAAAAAATAAAAAAATGCTTATACTCACCCAGACATCTCCTCAGCGGCGTCCGTTCCTCTTCCTATAGCTGGTCTGTGCGCACAGGACCTTCCGTGACGTCACGGTCACGTGAGCGGTCACATGACCGCTCACGACCAATCACAGGACAGTGACGTCATCGGCAGGTCTTTCACCGCACACCAGCTACAGGAACCGAAGCGACAGCGTGCAGTGGAGGCGGGAAGACATCGAGGGTGAGTATAGGACTGTTTTTTATTTTAATTCTTATTTTTTGACCACTTATATGGTGCCCAGTGCGTGGAGGAGAGTCTCCTCTCCTCCACCCTGGGTACCAACCGCACATAATCTGCTTACTTCCCGCATCGTGGGCACAGCCCCGTGCGGGAAGTAAGCAGATCAATGGACCCCTAGGTGTGCGGAATCCCCTGCAATTCCGCATTTTAATGAACATGTTGCTTTTTTTTCCGCGATGCGATTTTTTCGCGGAAAAAAAGGCTACATTTGCACAAAAAATGCGGAATACACTTAAAATAATAGGAGGCATATGTAAGCGCTTTTTTCGCGTTTTTATCACGTTTTTATAGCGAAAAAACGCTAAAAAAACGCGAAAAATACTTAACGTGTGCACATGGCCTTATGCAGTGGCCAGAGATTATTAGGGAAAAGGAGGGTCACCGCAACTGAAAGGCCACTGCCTTGTGATTGCCCCCCAGGCTGAAAAATGTCAGCCAGCCCCTGATTACCAAACTTTAATTTTGTGATTTTGCCAGCAGCAATACCATGGATTTAGCACACATTGGTATAGCATTCGAAATCAGAAAAACCCTGATCCCGGTTGTTTAATCCCAAAGATCACAGGGCCAATAACAACTTTAGCATCTTAGCGGTTAGACAGAAAGGAGAAGAGTCCATCAGTCATATTTTCACACCTCTTGATTGTCATGGCAGCTGGGCTCTCAGGTCTGTTATCTTAGAATGCATATTAGGCCCTGTCCGATACTGGATTATAGGATCTGTTAGGAGTATGTCTGTAGAGAACCTTGGTGACCAGCTTCCTAGCACAAACATTCACATTTCTTTGTGATATTACTGTTGTGGCTGTATGACTACTTGATCTCTCTGAATGAATTTCAGATATATGGTTAGCTACCATGGCCACATTAAATGAAATATTGTGGAAGAAATTCTACTTAAAAACCTTATGTCAAGATTAAAAATAAATGTAATTTTAATTGTTTTTAGCTCAATTGAAATGTATGTATATTGACAAAAAGAATCTGACTTTAACCTTCAGCAGACTTTGTAATGTAAATGTGTAATAATAAATAATTTATCTAAATGGGTTATGTCAGGAAAACAAGTCTTACAAAAGAAATCAAATTATTTGGTGCACACTAGTATTACAAACTTAGAATTGTGACAGTAATTGAAGGTGATTAAGTCCATTGCTCTCTTGTTGTGACAGTTGTTAAAATAAATAAAGAAGCACACATGGAAAGTTGATTTTTAATCTTAATCATACGTGGTTGAGTTTTAAGCACTTTACCAGAGGGAATATATGTGCTAATATATTATGTAAACAAGTACAAATCTATCATATTCAGACTAGAAAATTATCATTCATCTTGAAACTGCTATTCTTTCCTGCAGACTTTTGTTGTATTTTCTTCACTTCACAAGTATAAATGAGGAAAAAAGAAAAGTATGTGTAACATGCTGTGTCAGGCCTTAAGTTCACGACACATCAATTTAACTTTTTTACACCTTAATGATATCTATATGCATAAATATGGCGGCCGTTAATGGGCTTTAATCCCTCATCGCCATTTTAATACAGCGATCGAGAATAATAGTGCCGGTACACAGCTGAAATCCTTGTGTGTGACAGCTTTACATGACAGTTGACATCTTGCAATATTGAACCTGGTAGGTTTAGGAGCTGATCGGGCCTATTAACCCATTAAATACAGCAGTAAATCGTGACAGCGATATCTAAGTGGTTAAATGCAGGTTTAAAGACCCCTTTGAAGACCCCTTGTGGCTGGATCGACCCCTGCAATAGTAATCACGGGTGTCGATCATTGTCATGATACTCTGAGGTCAATTGATTACCCCAGAGTATTGTAGCCTGTGATATCTTTTTCACTGATTGTTCCTCACCTGGTTTTGGCTTCAAAATACTGATGCAAAATACTGACCAAATACTGACAGTGTGACTGTAGCCTAAAAGTGAGGCACAGAAAGGTCTGACACTGGAGTGCATGAGTACTGCAGTACAAGACACTAGAGATCAAGGTAAAAAGTTTACATGTCCCAGATTGGGACTGCGTGAAAAAGTTAACAATACATAAAATGTATAAAACAGTAAAAAAAAACACACACAAAGAAAGCACATACAAATCACAAAAATAAAATGTTGCCACTAAAAATGCAGTTTGAGTTACAACAAAATAAAGAAAACATGCACATACAATTTGTATCACAGCGTTAAAACCTACCCGATCTATAAAACTAGCATATTTATTCTGTACGGCGAATTCCGTAAAAAAAAAAAAAAAACACACCAAAAATGTCACTTTTTCATGATACTGACATGCAAAAAAAGTGATCAAAAAGTCATCATAAAAAACTTTTTTAGAAATCTGCTTTCAAAAAGCTAAGCAGCGCTTCTTCCCATCCGATCCCTGTTGTGAGCTCAAATAGCAAATAGTAGTGTGCAACCGCATATGGGATATTACCTCATTCGGTAAAAATTGCCTAACAAATTATGAGGTTCAATTTTTCCTATTACTCCTCATGGAATATATACATTTTGTGGCAAAACAGTATTTTATTGGAAAAAATGTCAATTTTTATTTTTACATCTAAATATTGTAAAGTTTTGAGAACCACCTGAAGGTTAAAAATGTTCAATATACCACTAAATAAAATCTTTGAGTGATGTAGTTTCCAAAATGGGTATTTGAGGGGTGCAGTTTTTAAAATAGTATCACTTTTTGGGAGTTTCCAATTTATAGACCCCACAAAGTTCATTTAAATCTGAGTAAGTCCCTAAAGAAACATGTTTTGTAAATTTATTGAAAAAATTAGAAATTGCTGCTAAATATTCAACCCTTCTGACATCCTTACAAAATAACATGACACTTGAAAAATTATGCAGATGTAAAGTAAACATTTTTTTATTAATTATTTTGTACAGCTTGACTAACTGGTTTAAGGATATAAAGATTAAAAGCTTGAAAATTATGAATTTTTCAAAATTTTCAGCAAAATTCCTAGATCTTCACAAATAAACGCAAAACATATTGACCTAAATTTACCACTAGCATTAAATTACAATGTGTCTTGAAAAAAAATTCTCTGAATCACTGGGATACGTTATTGTGTTCTAGAGTTATTACGACATGAAATGACACTGGTCAGATTTAAAAAATTTGGCCTGGTCATTCATATTAAAATTAGCTTAGTCACTAAGTGGTTAACCTTAAGTGAAACCTTTTTGATAGCTATAACATCTTTGTATTCTGCAAGTGTTGTTGAATGAAATTTAGAATTTTTTTTTATGAAATGCAGTGTTATAAAAAAAATGTAATTTATATTCTATATGTGTGTAATGATGAGTAAATCTGAACTGTAAAGTTTCAGGGTGCATAATCAACACCTAGTGTCCGGTACCGAACCATGAACACGGACTTTTTACTGTATGCCCGGTTTCCTGTTTGGGTTCACAAGTCTATTAAAGCTTGTTGAATGGCTGCATCACAGCCAATCAACAAGCTTTTAGACTGTGAGCAGTTCCGGAGCCATCACGGCCATGTCAAGCATTGGCATGGCTGTGATGGGCCGGCACAGCACAGCCAATATAAAGGCCAGATCATGAGTACCACCACCATTATGCTCTCATTAGTGTAGGGATAGGATGCAGCTGGTATGACGAAGATAGAAACTGTGGACCCTGCAAAAAATGCTGCATCGACCAGGGTCGGCATCAGCACCCAGCGCACCCGGGCAAGCACCGGGGCCCTGGCGAGATGGGGGGCCCCACTCATGCTGTCTGGGATACAGGCGACTCACTTTTATGGAGGGCTGTATTACATAACATTCTATGGGGGAGGGCTGTATTATACTCTATAGGGGGCTGCATTACATTCTGGGGGGCTGTATTATATTATAGGGGGGCTGTATTATATTCTATGGGGGGCTGTATTATATTCTATGGGGGCTGTATTATATTCTGTGGGGGGTGTATTATATTCTATGGGGGCTGTATTACATTCTATGGGGGCTGTATTATATTCTGTGGGATGCCGTGCTGTATTATATTCTATGGGGGGCTGTATTACATTCTGTGGGGGGCTATATTATATTCTATGGGGGCTGTATTATATTCTATAGGGGGCTGTATTACATTCTATCGGGGGATGTATTACATTCTATGGGGGCTGTATTACATTCTATGGGGTGCTGTATTATATTCTATGGGGAGCTGTATTACATTCTATGGGGGCTGTATTACATTCTATGGGGTGCTGTATTATATTCTATGGGGGGCTGTATTACATTCTATGGGGGATGTATTATATTCTATGAGGGAGGATTGCATCATACTCTTTTATGGGGCTACATTATATTCTATGGGGAGGTGGGCTCTATTATATTCTATGTATTAAATGTATTCTATGTATTATATTTATTATACTCTATGAGGGGGCTACATTATTTTTTATGAGGGGCTGCATTATACTATATGAGGAGGGTTGCATTGTATTCTATGGAGGGGTTACATTATATTCTATGGGGGGCTGCATTATACTCTATGAGGGTGCTACCATATATTATATATGCAGGGGCTGCACTATACTATATGAGGAGGCTGCATTATATTCTCTGTGGGGTTACATTATACTCAGGGGCTACAATATATTCTGTGGGGTGGCAGCATTATACTATATATGGGTTGCATTATACTGTATCGAGGACAATGGGGAATACATTATACTATATGAAGAACTATGGGGTGCATTATACTATGGGAAATGAATTGTACTACATGGATTACTATGGCATACTATACATTATACTATATGGAGCACTATGAGGAGTGTATTATACTATATGGAGTACTCAGCAGTGTATTTTAATATATGGAGGACTATGAGGAGTGTATTATGCTATATGGAGCAGTGAGGAGTGTATTATACTATATGGAGGACTGATGAGTGTATTATACTATATGGAGGACTGAGGAGTGTATTATACTATATGGAGAACTGTGGTGAACATTACAATATATGGAGGACTATGGGGTGTATTATACTAAACAAACAAAATGCTGCCTATTCATCAAGTTGTATGCATACAGGTCCTGCTCACAAAATTAGAATATCATCAAAGTTAATTTATTTCAGTTCCTCAATCCAAAAAATGAAACTCTGTATTATATAGTCATTACACACATAATGATCTATTTCAAGTGTTTATTCCTGTTAATGTAGATGATTATGGCTTACAGCCAATGAAAACCCAAAAGTATTCTATAATGTGATTTGCCTTTAATATTACAGGTACTGGTACCCTGAGATCTGTGGACCTTAGATCACCAGAGTTAGCCATCTGTTAAAGCACAGGATCTACATGTCACCTACTCCAAGAGTGACCCAGTGCAGAAACACCACTATCAGGACTTATTTTCCAGAACACCCACGTGGACTAGTAAGTGACTAAGTGACCAATCATTGCTATATATTAGGCCGGACTCAGAGTTCCACTTGCGAGAGCCTTGCATCACTTCACCCTGCACAGCCTCCCGTTCTTTGGACAGGAGTGTGCAGCTGCATAGAAATACGGACGTTTCGGGTGATGCAATGCAAGGCTTCCGCGTCGCTCTCGCATAATTGGCATATAAGGGGTTGACTTATATAAAGCCCCTCTGCTTTATGGTATTGTAGAATTTACAATAGCTATCACTCATGTAAGAAGTGAAGTCTGGCATTGTACTATAACTATATTTCACTGCTGTATCTGTGCATCATGAATCGTGGTATGTGTTAAAGGAAGGCACTGAGACTCTTTCGCCCGGGGCCCTCAAAAACCTGGAGTCGACCTTGGTATCGACTCTGCATCCCCCGTCTTTGGGAGTACTGTCCTTTAGGCAGCTGTGTATACTTTTTACCCCATATGTGTTGCAACATTGCACTAGTACTGAACCGAAAGCTGCTGTGTGTACTCTGCACCCATATCTGATAGAGTACTCCTTTAAGTAGCTGTGTGTACTCTACACCCCCCTACCTGTGGGAGTACTGTCCTTTAAGACTCAGTGTGTACTCTTCAACCCCCACCTGTAGGAGTACTGTCCTTTAAGCCACTGTGTGCTCTGCACCTCCTCCTGCCTGTGTAAGTACTGTCATTTAAGCAGCTGTGTGTACTCATAGTGACATAGTATTTAATGTTGAAGGGAGGCTTTAAGTCCATCTAGTTCAACCCAAAGGCTAACATGTTGATCCAGAGGAATGCAAAAAAAACCCATGCGGCAAACACTAAGCTCCACATTGGGGAAAAAAATTCCTTCCTGACTCCACATGCAGCAATCAGACTACCGTATTTTCCTGCGTATAAGACGACTTTTTAACCCCTAAAAATTGTCCCAAAAGTCGGGGGTCGTCTTATACGCCATGTACGGCATGTGCAGGGAGCGATCCTGGATGTTCCCAGGGTCTGAAGGAGAGGAAACTCTCCTTCAGGCCCTGGGATCCATATTCATGTAAAAAATAAAGAATAAAAATAAAAAATATGTATATACTCACCCCTCCGAGAAGCCTGGCTGTCACCGCTGCAAGCGTCTGCCTCCATTCCTAAGAATTGCAGAGCGTGAAGGACCTTCGATGACGTCACGGTCAGGTGACCGGTCACATGAGCGGTCACGGACCAATCTCAGGACTGCGACGTCATCGAGGGTCCTTCATGCTCTGCAATTCTTAGGAACGGAGGCAGACGCTTGCAGCAGTGACAGCCAGGCTTCTCGGAGGGGTGAGTATATACATATTTTTTATTTTTATTCTTTATTTTTAACATGAATATGGATCCCAGGGCCTGAAGGAGAGTCTCCTCTCCTTCAGACCCTGGGAACCACACGCCGTATAAGATGACTGGGCGTATAAGATGACCTCTGTCTTATAGAGCGGGCATATCCCAAATTTCATATTTTATATGGAAAAGTTGGGGGTCGTCTTGTACGCCCAGTCGTCTTATACACCAGAAAATACGGTAGTTCCCTGGATCAACGCCCTATCAAGGAATCTAGTGTATATACCCTGTAACATTATACTTTTCAAGAAAGGCATCCAGTCCCCTCTTAAATTTTAGTAAGGAATCACTCATTACAACAAAATACGGCAGAGAGTTCCATAGTCTCGCTGCTCTTACAGTAAATAATCCGCGTCTGTGATTATGCTTAAACCTTCTTTCCTCCAGACGTAGAGGATGCCCCCTTGTCCCCGTCTCAGGTCTCAGAGTAAAAAGATCATTAGAAAGGTCTTTGTACTGTCCCCATATATATTTATACATTATATAAGATAACCCTTTAACTCCAAACAAAATAACCCCAAGTGTAATAACCTATCTTGGTATTGCAGACCCCCCAGTCCTCTAATAACCTTGGTCGCTCTTCTCTGCACCCGCTCTAATTCATACCGGAGACCAGAACTGTACACTGTATTCGAAATGTGGTCACACTAGTGACATGGATAAAGGTAAAATGATGTTCTCCTCATGAGCATCTATGCTTTTTTAATGCATCCCATTATTTTATTTGCCTTTGCAGCAGCTGCCTGAAACTGGCCACTAAATGTGTTTGTGTTTGTCATCCACCCATACACCCAGGTCTTTTTCAGTGATAGTTTTGCCCAGAGTTTTACAATTAAGCTCATAATTATACATCTTATTTCTTCTGCCCAAGTGCATGACCTTACATTTATCCCCATTAAATCTTCCTCTGATATTAAATTGTCCTCCTCTGTATTCATTACCCTGCAGAGGTCGGCGATGCTTCTCCATTGTAACCATAGAGGTCCTTGAGACCTCTATGGTTACTGATCGCCGGTAGCTGTGAGCGCCACCCTGTGGTCGGCGCTCACAGCACACCTGCAATTCTGCTGCATAGCAGCGAACATCAGATCGCTGCTATGTAGCAGAGGCGATCGGGTTGTGCCTGCTTCTAGCCTCCCATGGAGGCTATTGAAGCATGGCAAAAGTAAAAAAAAAAAGTAAAAAAAAAATGTGAAAAAAATAAAAAATATATAAAAGTTTAAATCACCCCCCTTTCGCCCCATTCAAAATAAATCAATAAAAAAAATCAAATCTACACATATTTGGTATCACCGCATTCAGAATCGCCCAATCTATCAATAAAATAAAGCATTAACCTGATCGCTAAATAGCGTAGCGAGAAAAAAATTCAAAATGCCAGAATTATGTTTTTTTGGTCGCCGCGACATTGCATTAAAATGCAATAACGGGCAATCAAAAGAATGTATCTGCACCAAAATGGTATCATTAAAAACGCCAGCTAGGCACGCAAAAAATAAGCCCTCAACTGACCCCAGATCATGAAAAATGGAAACGCTACGGATATCGGAATATGGCACTTTTTTTTTTTTTAGCAAAGTTTGGAATTTTTTTCATCACTTAGATAAAAAAGAACCTAGTCATGTTAGGTGTCTATGAACTCGTACTGACCTGGAGAATCATAAAGGCAGGTCAGTTTTAGCGTTTGGTGAACCTAGCAAAAAAGCCAAACAAAAAAACCAGTGTGAGATTGCACTTTTTTGCAAATTCACCGCACTTGGAATTTGTTTCCAGTTTTCTAGTACACGACATGATAAAACCAATTATGTCATTCAAAAGTACAACTCGTCCCGCAAAAAATAAGCCCTCACATAGCCATATGGACGGAGAAATAAAAAAAGTTATGGCTCTGGGAAGGAGGGGAGTGAAAAACGAACACGGAAAAATGGAAAATCCCAAGGTCATGAAGGGGTTAAACAATATGTTAAAAAGAAGCGAGCCCCACACCGACCCCTGTGGTACCCCACTGCTAACTGCCACCCAGTCCGAGTGTGCTCCATTAATAACCACCCTTTGTTTCCTATCCCCGAGCCAGCTCTCAACCCACTTGCACATATTTTCCCCTATCCCCATTGTTCTCATTTTATGTATCAACCATTTGTGTGGCACCATATTAAAAGCTTTTGAAAAGTCCACATACATCACATCCACTGCGCTTCCTTGGTCCAGTCCGGAACTTACCCCTTCATAGAAGCTTCATAGAAGCTTCATAGAAGCTTATCAATTAGTCTGACATGAACGGTCCCTAGTAAACCCGTGCTGATACTGGGTCATGAGGTTATTCCTCTTCAGATACTCCAGTATAGCATCCCTTAGAATGCCCTCCAGGATTTTACCCACAGTAGAGGTTAAACTTACTGGCCTATAATTTCCAAGTTCAGCTTTTGTCCCCTTTTTGAATATTGGCACCACATTTGGTTTACGCCAGTCCTGTGGTACAGACCCTGTTATTATGGAATATATAAGATTAAAAATAATGGTCTATCAGTAACTGTACTTAATTCCTGCAGTACTCGAGGGTGTATCCCATCCAGGCCCGGAAATTTGTCAACTTTAGTGATTTTTAGACACCGCCGTAATTCCTGCTGGATTAAGCAGGTGGCATTTAATCTAGAATTTTTGTTATCACTGATCATGTTGTCTGTGATGGGATCTTCTTGTGTAAATACTGTTGAAAAAAGTCATTTAGCATATTGGCTTTTTCCTCATCCTCATCCACCATTTCACCCAGACTATTTTTAAGGGGGGCAACACTATCATTTTTTAGTTTCTTACTATTTATGTAGTTAAAGAATATTTTGAGATTATTTTTACTTTCTCTGGCAATGAGTCTGTCTCAATTTTTACTGACTTAATTTGCTTTTTACAGAAGTTATTTAATTTTCTGTATTTCTTTAATGCCTCATCACACCCTACTTGCTTTAATTCTTTAAATGCTTTCTTGTTGTCACTTATTGCGCCCCTTACAGCTCTATTTAGCCATAGTGGTTTCCTCTTATTTCTAGCATGTTTATTCTCATAGGGTATATACTTTGCACAGATGTTATTCAGGATGGAATAAATGTCTCCCATTTTCTTTGTGTACTTTTATGTTTCAGAATATCATCCTAGTTTACTGCACTTAAGATCATCTCTCAATCATTGGAAATTTGCCTTCCTGAAGTTTAGTGTCCTTGTAACCCATCTTCTACACAGCTTTTTAAATGATACATGAAAACTTATTATTTTGTGATCACTATTACCCAAGTAACCCCCAACCTTTATATCTGACATGCGGTCTGGACTGTTGGTCAATATTACATCTAGCAGTGCCCCTCTTCTTGTTGGGTCCTGAATCAGTTGTGAAAGGTAATTTTCACCATGTGACCCGACCAGGGCCGTATTTAGAGTTTCTGCTGCCCTAGGCACTTTTAGTGCTGATCCCCCCCCCCCCCCCATCGGTGAGTATGACACTATTGGCAGGGACTTTGGCAAGAATCGCTGATCTGAAAGTCGCCTTTTGCAGCAGATGGGGCAGTTTTTCTGCATCTGCCACGTAATGGATCACTTATGGCAACACTGCGGTCGGCCTCATTAATTCCCTATGGTATCTGCGGCACTTGCCATGGTCTGGCAAATGTGGTACTATACCTCCCAACTTTTGAAGAAGGGAAGGAGGTATAAAGTGTGCGGCGCGCGTAGCGCGCCGCGGCAAATTTTAGGCCACGCCTCTGACCACACCCATTTCACAACTAGTCACACCCATATCCACGTCCCAACCACAGCCATTTAGCACTGCTGATCACAATGTTTTTTATACAATAACTATAAACGAAAAAATATGGCCACACAGTGCTCCATACTGTATAATGGCCACACATGATGCTCCATACTGTATTATGATCCCACATGATGCTCAATACTGTATAACGGCCACACATGATGCTCCATACTGTATAACGGCCACACACAGTTCTCCATACTGTATAACGGCCACACATGATGCTCCATATTGTATAATTGCCATGGGCCACACATGATGCTCCATACTGTATAACGGCCACACATGATGCTCAATACTGTATAATGGCCACACACAGTTCTCCATGATACTGTATAATGACCCCCCTCCTGTATGCATGGCTTACACTCCCCCCCCTGTATGCATGGCTCACACTCCCCCCCCTGTATGCATGGCTCACACTCCCCCCTGTATGCATGGCTCATATTCACACACCCCCCTGTATGCATGGCTCATATTCACCCCCCCCCCTGTATGCATGGCTCATATTCACCCCCCCTGTATGCATGGCCCATATTCACCCCCCTCTGTATGCATGGCTCATATTCACCCCCCCTGTATGCATGGCCCATATTCACCCCCCCCTGTATGCATGGCTCATATTCACCCCCCCCCTGTATGCATGGCTCATATTCACCCCCCCCCCCGTATGCATGGCTCATATTCACCCCCCATGTATGCATGGCTCATATTCACCCCCCCCTGTATGCATGGCTCATATTCACCCCCCCTGTATGCATGGCTCATATTCACCCCCCCTGTATGCATGGCCCATATTCACCCCCCCCTGTATGCATGGCTCATATTCACCCCCCCCCCTGTATGCATGGCTCATATTCACCCCCCCCTGTATGCATGGCTCATATTCACCCCCCCCGTATGCATGGCTCATATTCACCCCCCTGTATGCATGGCTCATATTCACCCCCCCCTGTATGCATGGCTCATATTCACCCCCCCCTGTATGCATGGCTCATATTCACCCCCCCTCTGTATGCATGGCTCATATTACACCCCCCCTTATGCATGGCTGATGCCTGATGGCCCATCAGCCATGCATACGGGGGGGGGGATGGAATATGAGCCATGCATATGGCTCATATATTCCCCCGTAGGACCAGGTATATACCATGCCTGCAGCCCTGGCATACACAGGGGTGCCAGAGCAGGACTTGGATGGCGTGTGGGGTGTTTGCCAGTTAGCCAGACCGGGACCGCTCGGCTCTGCTACATCTGCGCAGCACTCACCTTTAGGTGCCCGTTCAAGTCGTGCGGTCCCGGTCCGGCTGACTGTCATGCGATTTCTCCAGCGTCAGCATCGGGGCAGAGGAGGGGCTGAACTCGTCCATGAAGATGCGAGCGTCAGCCTCCTCCTTCTCTAGCCCCATGCCTCCTCCGAGCTGCAGCGCGAGAAGACACTTCCTGGATGGTGCAGCTGCTCTCCACGCCCCACCCCCTCCTATCCGCCCGGTGTGAGTTGTGAGTATTGTCTTCAAGGAGGGCAGGTGGGACTCGGAGGAGGGGGGCGGGGGGCGGGAGGCGGGGGGGCGGGGCGGTCGGTCGCTTGTAACCTGGGGCTAAAAAAAAAAAAAAAAAAAAAAAAAAAAAAAACTTGCTCAGGTGCCGCCCCCCACAATGTCGCCGCCCTAGGCACGTGCCCTCGAGTGCCTAGTGGCAAATACGGCCCTGGACCCTGTCCCTGCACTCCCCTAATGCCCTATGCGGGTCCTTCCACCTGCCACCATCAAGATACCTCATCCCTAGTAGTCACCTATTACAGCCCTGGCTAATGCACTAGCCAGCATGGAGCACTAGCCTCATCTCTGCAGATAATACACACAGGGGGAAGTGACAAACACCAAAGGGACAAGGTAACAAAAACACCACACTTAACTTATGAACACCGCTGCTAAGCTCCACACCACAGATAACAACAGCAACTGGACTCCAATAACCAGACGTGGCTAACACCAGAGAGCTTCTCCTGCTTGGCTGGTCTCCAGAAAGAAACTGTATCACCATCAGTCAGCTGATACATCAGGTGACCTTTTATAGGATGGTGGGAGTGGTCACCACTTGCATCAGCTGACCCAGCAGCACTGTAGTAACATCAGATTGCCAGTGGGGGGAAAGAAACTGATTAACCCCTGATAGTCCAAAAGGAAAAAAGTTTTAAACTGAGTGGAACCAATGCTGCCACAAATTCAAAAATGGATTGTGACAGTAATTGTCTTTTCTAGTTGTCAAAAACCTATTACCTTTGCTAGAACTGCAGGTTTCTGTTAACCAATGTATTTCAGGGTAGTTGAAGTCGCCCATAATAATGACTTCTCCTTGAGTCGCTGCTTCATATTTTTGTTTTACGATGACATTCTCCATGGCTTCCATTATTTTTGGAGACTTACACCAAACTCCTATCAGTAATTTATTATTTTTCCCCCTCCCCTTATCTCCACCCACAGCGACTGTACATTATCATTAGATTCACATATATTATCACGCAGGATGGGTTTTAAGGATGATTTTACATATAAACACACACACCCTCTTGCTTATCTGTATGGTCATTCCTGAACAGACTATAGCCCTGTAAATTAACATCCCAGTCATGGCTCTCGTTCAGCTATGTCTCAGATATCCCCACCATGTCATAATTATGTTCCACAGTTGCCTGTGGAAGTGCTGTCCTTTAAGCCTGTTGTGAATTCCGTTCTGGAGCTCCCTCCTGTGGTTGCTAATGGTATTTTTGTGAGTTCTGCCCTTGGGCTCCCTCTGGTGGTTTCGCTTTTAGGTGGCTGTAGCAGCTTCCTTCACTAATCGCCTTGCCTGGGTTTGTTATTTAAACCTGCTCTGGGCTTTAGTTCATGCCAGCTGTCAATGGGGGGCTGTCTTTCCTTTGGGGTTTTCTCTGAGGCAAGATAGCTTTCTATTTCCTTCTTTAGGGGTAGTTAGTTCTTAGGCTGTGAAGAGGTGTCTAGGGAGAGTCAAGAACATCCCACGGCTATTACTAGTGTTGTTGTTAGGATTAGGGACTGCGGTCAGTAGAGATACCACCTTCTCAGAGCTCGTCCCATGTTGCATTTTAGCCACCAGGTCATATCAGTGCGGCCTCTTAACCACCAGGTCATAACAGTACAGCTGGCCCACAATGTGTTAAATGCATCTCGAAAGAGGGAAAAGAAAGTTCTGAGTCATTTTTTTTTCCTTTGTACCTTGTTTTGTCTTTTTTTCCCCTTAATCTCTGGGTGGTTCAGGATTTTGGTGCTGATATGGAGGTTCAGGGTCTGTCCTTGCGCGTGGATCAACTTGCTGCAAGGGTACAGAGTATCCAAGATTATGTTGTCCAGACTCCGGTATTAGAGCCTAGAATTCCTATTCCTGATTTATTTTCTGGGGATAGATCGAAATTTTTGAACTTTAAAAATAATTGCAGATTGTTTTTTGCTCTGAGACCCCGTTCCTCTGGTGACCCTGTTCAGCAGGTGAAGATTGTTATTTCCTTGCTGCTTTGCGACCCACAGGACTGGGCATTCTCCCTTGAGCCAGGAAATCCTGCATTGCTCAATATTGACGCATTTTTTCAAGCGCTCGGATTGCTGTATGACGAGCCTAATTCTGTGGATCTGGCAGAAAAAACTTTGCTGGCTCTGTGTCAGGGTCAGGAAGAAGCAGAAGTATACTGCCAGAAATTTAGAAAGTGGTCTGTGCTCACAAAATGGAATGAGTATGCCCTGGCAGTGATTTTCAGAAAGGGTCTTTCTGAAGCCCTTAAAGATGTTATGGTGGGGTTTCCCACGCCTGCTGGTCTGAATGAGTCAATGTCTTTGGCCATTCAGATTGATCGGCGCCTGCGTGAGCGCAAGGTGGTGCACCATATGGCAGTGTCCTCTGAGCAGAGTCCTGAGCCTATGCAATGTGATAGGATTTTGACTAGAGCAGAAAGGCAGAAATTCAGACGTCAGAATGGCCTGTGTTTTTACTGTGGTGATTCTGCTCATGCTATTTCTGATTGCCCTAAGCGTACTAAGAGGGTCCCTAGGTCTGTTACCAATAGTACTGTACAGCCTAAATTTCTCTTGTCTGTTACCCTGATTTGCTCATTGTCGTCCTTTTCTGTTATGGCATTTGTGGATTCTGGCGCTGCCCTGAACTTAATGGACTTAGAATTTGTCAAGCGCTGTGGTTTTTCCTTGGAGCCTTTGCAGAGTCCTATTCCCTTAAGGGGGATTGATGCTACGCCATTGGCCAAGAATAAACCTCAGTACTGGACACAGTTAACCATGTACATGGCTCCAGCACATCAGGAAAATATTTGATTTTTGGTGTTGCATAATTTGCATGATGTTGTTGTGCTGGGTTTTCCATGGTTACAGGTACATAATCCAGTGCTGGATTGGCGATCTATGTCTGTAACTGGTTGGGGTTGTCAGGGGATACATAGTAATATTCCTTTGATGTCCATTTCCTCATCCCCTTCTACTGAAGTTCCTGAGTTTTTGTCGGATTTCAAGGATATATTTGATGAGCCCAAGTCCAGTTCCCTGCCTCCTCATAGGGACTGCGATTGTGCCATTAATTTGATTCCTGGCAGTAAGTTCCCTAAGGGCCGACTTTTCAATCTGTCTGTGCCAGAGCATGCCGCTATGCGGAGTTATGTAAAGGAATCCTTGGAGAAGGGGCATATTCGCCCATCTTCGTCACCGCTGGGAGCGGGATTTTTCTTTGTTGCCAAGAAGGATGGCTCCTTGAGACCCTGTATAGATTATCGCCTTCTCAATAAGATCACGGTCAAATTCCAGTACCCTTTACCTTTACTTTCTGATTTGTTTGCTCGGATTAAGGGTGCCAGTTTGTTTACTAAAATCGACCTTCGAGGGGCGTATAATCTCGTGCGTATTAAACAAGGTGATGAATGGAAAACAGCATTTAATACGCCCGAAGGCCACTTTGAATATCTTGTGATGCCATTCGGGCTCTCTAATGCTCCATCGGTATTTCAGTCCTTTATGCATGATATCTTCCGGGATTATCTGGATAAATTCATGATTGTGTATTTGGATGATATTTTGGTGTTTTCCGATGATTGGGAGTCTCATGTGAAGCAGGTTAGGATGGTATTTCAGGTCCTTCATGCTAATGCGTTGTTTGTGAAGGGGTCTAAGTGCCTCTTTGGAGTTCAGAAGGTTTCTTTTTTGGGTTTCATTTTTTCTCCCTCGGCTATTGAAATGGACCCTGTTAAAGTCCAGGCCATTCATGATTGGACTCAACCCACATCTGTAAAGAGCCTTCAGAAACTTTTGGGCTTTGCTAATTTTTATCGCCGCTTTATTGCTAATTTTTCTAGTGTGGTGAAGCCTCTGACCGATTTGACGAGGAAGGGCGCTGATGTGATGAGTTGGTCCTCTGCGGCTGTTGAGGCCTTTCAGGAGCTTAAACATCATTTTACTTCTGCCCCTGTGTTGCGTCAGCCAGATGTTTCTCTCCCTTTTCAGGTTGAGGTTGATGCTTCTGAGATTGGGGCAGGGGCCATTTTGTCTCAGAGAAATTCTGATGGCTCTTTGATGAAACCATGTGCTTTCTTCTCCAGAAAGTTTTCGCCTGCTGAGCGTGATTATGATGTCGGCAATCGGGAGTTGTTGGCTATGAAGTGGGCATTTGAGGAATGGCAACATTGGCTTGAGGGAGCCAAGCATCGCGTGGTGGTCTTGACTGATCATAAGAATCTGATTTACCTCGAGTCTGCTAAGCGGTTGAATCCTAGACAAGCTCGGTGGTCTCTGTGTTTCTCCCATTTTGATTTTGTGGTCTCGTATATTCCGGGATCTAAGAATGTAAAGGCTGATGCCCTTTCTAGGAGTTTTTTGCCTGATTCTCCGGGAGTTCTTGAGCCGGCTGGGATCCTCAAGGAGGGGGTGATTCTTTCTGCCATCTCTCCTGATTTGCGGCGGGTACTTCAGGAGTTTCAGGCTGATAAACCTGACCGCTGTCCAGTGGGGAAACTGTTTGTTCCTGATAGATGGACTAGCAGGGTAATTTCTGAGGTTCATTGTTCGGTGTTGGCTGGTCACCCTGGGATTTTCGGTACCAGAGATTTGGTGGCTAGGTCCTTTTGGTGGCCTTCCTTGTCGCGGGATGTGCATTCGTTTGTGCAGTCCTGTGGGACCTGTGCTCGGGCTAAGCCTTGCTGTTCCCGTGCCAGTGGGTTGCTTTTGCCTTTGCCTATTCCTGAGAGGCCCTGGACGCATATTTCCATGGATTTTATTTCTGGTCTTCCTGTTTCTCAGAAGATGTCTGTCATCTGGGTGGTTTGTGTTATGATCCTTAGTGGTTGAGGATCACAAATTACTCCAGCTAAGTAACAAACATAGGACAAGCTCTAGGGAGGTGGCAAACTGGACTGACCGCAAATCTGAACCTATCCAAACACACTAGAAGTAGCCGGTGAACGTGCCTAAAATCTTAGACGTCTCGAGCCAGCCTGAGGAACTAACTACCCCTAGAGAGAGAGAAAGACCTCACTTTCCTCCAGAGAAATAATCCCCAAAGATATAGAAGCCCCCAACAAATAATAACGGTGAGGTAAGAGGAAGGCACATACACAGGGGTGAAAGCAGATTCAGCAAATGAGGCCCACTAATACTAGATAGCAGAAAATAGAAAAGGGGTCTGTGCGGTCAGTAAGAAACCCTTACAAAATATCCACACTGAGATTTCCAGAACCCCCAACCAGCAAGCGAGGAAATCACATTTTAGCAAGCTGGACAAGAAACATGATGAATGCTGATAATCAAAAAATGAACAAACAAAAACTTAGCTTGTCTTGGAGAGACTGGGAGCAAGGTAGTCACAAGGAATCTGAAGAGCACTGAATACATTGATAGCAGGCAAGGAACTGAGTATCCAGGTGAGCTAAATAGGAAACCAGCCAAGGATAACGAACCAGCTGATGCTGCCAACCTGCAGAAAGACAACACTACACAGTACCGCTTGTGACCAACAGGTTTGTGACCGGTTTTCTAAGATGGTCCATTTGGTACCGTTGCCTAAGTTGCCTTCCTCCTCTGATTTGGTTCCATTATTTTTTCAGCATGTGGTTCGTTTGCATGGTATTCCGGAGAATATTGTGTCTGACAGAGGTTCCCAGTTCGTTTCTAGGTTTTGGCGGTCCTTTTGTGCTAGAATGGGCATTGATTTGTCTTTTTCTTCAGCATTCCATCCTCAGACAAATGGCCAAACGGAGCGATCCAATCAGACCTTGGAAACCTATTTGAGATGCTTCGTGTCTGCTGATCAGGATGATTGGGTGACCTTTTTGCCGTTGGCCGAGTTTGCCCTTAATAATCAGGCTAGTTCAGCTACCTTGGTTTCGCCTTTCTTTTGTAACTTTGGTTTTCATCTTCGTTTTTCTTCGGGGCAGCTTGAGCCTTCTGACTGTCCTGGTGTGGATTCTGTGGTGGACAGGTTGCAGCAAATTTGGACTCATGTGGTGGACAATTTGACGTTGTCTCAGGAAAAGGCTCAACGTTTTGCTAACCGTCGTCGGTGTGTTGGTCCCCGGCTTCGTGTTGGGGATTTGGTCTGGTTGTCCTCTCGTCATGTTCCTATGAAGGTTTCTTCCCCTAAGTTCAAGCCTCGCTTTATTGGGCCTTATAAGATTTCTGAAATTATCAATCCGGTGTCTTTTCGTTTGGCCCTTCCAGCTTCTTTTTCCATTCATAATGTGTTCCATAGATCCTTGTTGCAGAGATATGTGGTACCTATGGTTCCCTCCGTTGATCCTCCTGCTCCGGTGTTGGTTGAGGGGGAATTGGAATATGTGGTGGAGAAGATTTTGGATTCTCGTTTTTCGAGGCGGAAGCTTCAGTATCTGGTCAAGTGGAAGGGTTATGGCCAGGAGGATAATTCTTGGGTTGTTGCCTCCGATGTTCATGCTGCCGATTTGGTTCGTGCTTTCCATTTGGCTCATCCTGATCGGCCTGGGAGCTCTGGTGAGGGTTCGGTGACCCCTCCTCAAGGGGGGGTACTGTTGTGAATTCCGTTCTGGAGCTCCCTCCTGTGGTTGCTAATGGTATTTTTGTGAGTTCTGCCCTTGGGCTCCCTCTGGTGGTTTCGAGTGGAACTGCTGCTCCTTTAGGTGGCTGTAGCAGCTGCCTTCACTAATCGCCTTGCCTGGGTTTGTTATTTAAACCTGCTCTGGGCTTTAGTTCATGCCAGCTGTCAATGTTCTTGGTTGGATTTGGTTCTCTCCTTGGATTTCTCATATGGCCTGTCCTTGTCAGCAAAAGATAAGTTTTTGCTAGTCCTTGTTTGTCCATTTGTTTTGGAATTTATTGCTCTGCAAATATGTCTCTTTTTGTCCAGCTTGTCACTATGTCATATTCAGGCTAGCTGGAAGCTCTGGGAAAGCAGATTTGCCCCTCCACACCGTGAGTCGGTGTGGAGTTCATTTTTGTAAACTCTGCGTGGATTTTGTAGTTTTTAATACTGACCGCACAGTATCCTTTTCTCTCTGTCTATCAAGTTTAGTATTGGCCTCCTTTGCTGAAACCTGATTTCATTTCTGTGTACGTCATTTCCCTCTCCACTCACAGTCAATATTTGTGGGGGGCTGTCTTTCCTTTTGGGGTTTTCTCTGAGGCAAGATAGCTTTCTATTTCCTTCTTTAGGGGTGGTTAGTTCTTAGGCTGTGAAGAGGTGTCTAGGGAGAGTCAGGAACATCCCACGGCTATTACTATTGTTGTTGTTAGGATTAGGGACTGCGGTCAGTAGAGATACCACCTTCTCAGAGCTCGTCCCATGTTGCATTTTAGCCACCAGGTCATATCAGTGCGGCCTCTTAACCACCAGGTCATAACAAAGCCTCTATGTGTACCATGCATCCATATATATGGAAGTCCTGTTCTTTAATCCATTGTGTGTACTCTGCACCTCCCACCTGTAGTAGTACTGTCTGATAAGTAGCTGTGTGTAATTTGCAGCACACATCTATGGTAGTACTGTGCTAATATTGTGCTAAAAGCTGCTGTGAGTATTCCTCACCCATATCTGTGGGAGTACTGTCCTTTAAGCCGATGTGTGTACTCTGCACCTATATCTGTGAGAATACTGTCCTTTAAGCTGCTGTGTGTACTCTGCACCTCACCCTTTGACTGTGGGAGTACTGTCCTGCTGTCCTGTGAGCAGCTATGTGTACTTTGTACCCCCATGCCTGTGGGAACACTGTCCTTTAAGCTGCTCTGTGTACTATGCACCCATATCTGTGGAAGAACTGTCCTTTAAGCAGCTGTGTGTACTCTGCAACTCCCCCCGCCTGTGGAAGTACTGTTAATTTAAACCTCTGTGTGTTTTCTAGTAGTCAGAGTAATAAATAATTTGCAGCAGCCATCTCATTGCCATTAGTAGGCCAAATAAATAATTTTTCAGGACTGCTGTGTTTTTTTTTAGAAGCTTTGCAAATCATTATATTGCATCAGCCGCCTCGTTCCCATTTTTAAGTCACAAAAAATAATTTACCGTATATACCATATAAGCTGAGATTTTCAGCCCACTTTTTTGTGCTGAAAGTAACCCTCTTGGCTTATACTCGAGTCATACCCAGGGGTCAGCAGGGGAAGGGGAGCGGAGCTGTGTAATAATACTCACCTGCTCCTGACGCGGTCCCTGCGCGTCTTTTCCCCGGCGCCGGCAGCTTCTTCCTGTAGTGAGCGGTCACATGGTACCGCTCATTACAGTAATAGATATGGACCCCACTCCCATAGGGGTGGAGCAGCATATTCATTACTGTAATGAGCGATACCATGTGACCGCTCACTACAGGAAGAAGCTGCCGGCGCCGGGGAACAGACGTGCAGTGACCACGCCAGGAGCAGATGAGTATGACGTGGGCAGTGCGTGATATTCACCTGCTCCCCGCTCCACCCTCGGCGCCACTGCATTTTCCGCATCCTCTGCAGTGATGCTCAGGTCAGAGGGCACGATGACGCGATTAGTGCGCACCGCCCTCTGCCTGAACGTCAGTGCAGAGGGCGGGAAGACACAGCGGCGGTCGGCTGTGGAATGGGGAGCAGGTGAATATAGCAAGTGCTGGGGGCCTGAGAGGTGAGTATGCGATTTTTATTTTTTTTTTAATCGCAGCAACAGCATATGGGGCGAATGTCTGTATGGAGCATCTTATGGGGCTACATGCAGCATTATATGGGACAAATATCTGTATGGGGCATTGTGCAGCATTATATGGGGCAAATATCTGTATGGAGCATCTTATGGGGCCACGTGCAGCATTATATGGGGCAAATATCTGTATGGAGCATCTTATGGGGCTACATGCAGCATTATATGGGGCAATTATCTGTATGGAGCATCTTATGGGGCCATATGCAGCATTATATGGGGCAATTATCTGTATGGAGCATCTTATGGGGCCATGTGCAGCATTATATGGGACAAATATCTGTATGGGGCCATGTGCAGCATTATATGGGGCAAATATCTGTATGGGGCCATGTACAGCATTATATGGGGCAAATATCTCTATGGAGCATCTTATAGGGCCATGTGCAGCATTATATGGGGCAAATATCTCTATGGAGCATCTTATGGGCCATAATCAGCATTGGTGCAGCATTGTATGGGGCAAATGTCTGTATGGAGCATCTTATGGGGTCATAATCCACATTTGTGCAGCATTATATGGGGCATATTTTAATATTGAGCATCTTATGGAGCCCATCATGAACTGTATGGAGCATTATATGGGGCTCCTGATTCATAGTTTGTAAGCTTGCGAGCAGGGCCCTCATTCCTCCTGTTATCTGTTTTGAACTGTGATTTCTGTTATGCTGTAATGTCAATTGTCTGTACAAGTCCCCTCTATAAGTTGTAAAGCGCTGCGGAATATGTTGGCGCTATATAAATAAAAATTATTATTATTATTATTATTATTATTATATGGATATTCAAAAACACTTAAACTACTGATGTCTCAATTAATTTTACTTTTATTGGTATCTATTTTTATTTTTGAAATTTACCAGTAGCTGCTGCTTTTTCCACCCTAGGCTTATACTCGAGTCATTAAGTTTTCCCAGTTTTATGTGGTAAAATTAGGGGGTCGGCTTATACTCGAGTATATACGGTATCTTGACTCTGGTGTGTTTTTTATTAGTCTGGGAAATAAATAATTGGCATTAGAAATCTAGATGTCATTTCTAGGCCAAATAAATATTTTTTTAGGACCACTGTGTTACATCTAGTACGCTTGCAAATAAATATATCTACTCTTCCACCATCTCTTTGCAAGTAATGTTTAGAAAATCAATTTTCAAAAATGAGGAGAGCATCAAATAAGCAATGTGGACACGGCCGTGGTGGTGCAGGAGTATCTGCTGATGGTAGTGGTGGTGTAGCAGATGCAGGGAGGGGACATGGTCATTCTGTATTGCTACTTGCCCAAATACAGCACCTTCTTCTGATGCATGCAGGAGACAGGATACTATATGTCCTTTTGTAGACCCAAATACTGCTGCAAGACTGGTGAGGCCACAAGATGTATAAAAGGTCTTAGATTGGATAGCTGAGAGTGGCTCCAGTTTCTTTACATTATCTTCCTCCCGATCTAGTGCAAAAAGTGTACAGTTGGCACCTGAGAACCATGGTAATCCAGCTTCCACCTCACCCTTTTGGAAATCAGCCAAGCAGTCTGAGCCCTAAGTCATGCAGTAGTCTCTTCTGCTTTTTGATGACTCCACTGGCTGGGGTTCAGTGGCCGATCCACCTGCCCCTGCTCCAGAAGAGGAATAAAATGAGCGCACTGATGCCAAACCACTTGTTATGTTGAATTTCAGCCCTGGCATTTGAAATCACACAGGCCCATGGTGTCCCCGTCCCCAAGAACCAAATGGGATATATTACTGATGTTACCCTGGATGGAGAAAAGGAAGATTTACTACAAGACCAATGTTTCTAATTATACCACGGCATGCTGAGGTAAGTGACAGAGTGACCGGCTTTGTGCTCCGTCACAACTGTTAACAGTATGGGTGTTTTCAGAACATTGATTCTGTTAACAATGTAGCACACAAGGCAGCCCACAACCAGACTGGCCCTTCTGGCATTTGCCAGAATTGCCAAATGGCCAGTCCGGCCCTGAGCGGAGACCATCCTAGTGACATGTGCAGTTCAGAGGAAGCAAAGGTTTCCACGCTGTCACAACAGAACAGCAAAAGAGAGCAGTTTGCAAAAGGCAAAGCGAGCAGCCCCTAAGCAGTACCTCAGCTGTTAAACTCCTCTGTTTGGGGGAGAAATCCACAATGAGCAGAAGCTGCGTACTGGGATCAAACAACAGCCAGATGAGTGATTGGTGCCAGTGAACCTCAAGCCAAGCCTGGCGCATGTGCTAAACTTGATGGTGCAGAGCTTCCTGAAAAAATACCCTTGCATGTAAGAGCTTCTGCTGAAAGTGTGGATAGTTTGTGCACACTTTTGGCATTCTCAACCTGCTGCTGCTTGCCTGTCTGTGCTGCAGCGTCACTTCTGCCTTCCCAGTCAGCAGCTGATATGCGACGTACCAACAAGGTGGAACTCCACCTTGGATATGCTGAATCAGGCAATAGTGGAGTTTCAGCTGCAGCTTGTATGGCAGAGTCACAATGCAGAGCAACACCACTTCACCACCAATGACTTGGCTTGGACACGGGACTTGTGTGTCATGTTGCCCAGCTTTGAATATTCAATCAATATGGCCAACACTGATGATGCCATCATCAGCATTACTATACCACTTTAATGCCTGCAGGAAAAAAACAGTTCCGGTCTTGATGGATGAAGTGGTGGCACATGAAGAATAAGAGCAAAAAGGAGGAGCAGAGCCAATTTACACCATTATACATGTCGGCCACACAAAGCTCGGGGGGTGAATTACTGTCCTAACATTGGCCAGGTACCCAACTGTACAGCAAGGAGTCAGTTTGGGTGGATGTGGATGATGATGATGATGATGAGTAGGAGGAGGTGGGGAGGAGGAACAACCATGTTTACAGCAAAGTGGCACTCAGATCAGCTTACAGGCATCACTGGAGCATGGCTGGAGTGATACAGGGTACTAAGACGATATACTTCTCACCAACGACAGCTTGTCGTTATCTCTGGGCAGTCTGGTACATATTAGCCAATACATGCTGCAGTGACTGCAAAATGACTGCCAAGTTGGGCATGTTACTACCAGTGCTGATTATTGGGTGGCCACCCTGATGGATCCCCGCTACAAGGATAACATAGTATCATGACTTCCGTCACTGAAGAGAGATCACAAAATGCATAAATACAAGCACATGATGGTAGCAAAACTACTAATGACTTTCCCACCTGACAGTCAGGGCTCCATGGATCAACAAGGCAGAGTGGACGAAGAAGTTGCCAAAACAGCTGGGGCACCGCCAGCACCTTGTAAAGCAGGGATAGCATGGCCGAAATGTGGCAAAAGTTTATTAGCGTGCCACAATTTCCAGCACCACAATCTGATATGATCCGTATTAGCCGGAGGCAGCGCTACAATCAGGTGGAAGAGTACGTGTCCACATGTCTCCATGTATTAATAGATAGGTCTGCCCCATTTAACTTCTGGGTCTTCAAATTGAACACATGGCCTGAGCTTTCCCTTTATGACTTTGAGGTACTGGCCTGCCATGTGGCAAGTGTATTATCGGAATGTGTGTTTGGCATAGCAGGGAGTGTCATCACAGACAGGAGCATCAACTGTCCACATTCAACATGAGGAATTTAACAATCCTTAAAATGAAACAGACATAGATCAAACAGGACTTGTCCATACCTTTGGATGACTAGACAACTATAACAGACGACACCCAGCCAGTCTTTAACTCTATTTGCCATTTGCTTAATTTTTCCTCATGAAGAGGTCCTGCATTAACCTCAAAATGCGTTGACTTTGTAAATCTGTTAAAATAAAGTTTCTAAGGAAAATATTCATTTATTTCGATTATCAGCAGTGCATCCAGTGACACTTCCCCTGGATATGTTCCTGCTCAGTTAATAGCTCTTGGAAGCTCTCCTGCCTTAAGGCTCTCAGCTGTTCAATGTTGCCCACTCCCGTCCTCTATATATTCTGGGCCCTGACTAGCACTCATTGCCAGAGCACGCTTCATGCTGCACAGTTAGGAGATGGTGGTTTGTGGTTGTTGTTTGAGAAAGCGTTTGGTGGATTTATCTGAGACTGTTGCTAGGTTTTGAGTGTGTAATCATTCCCCTCCTTCTCCTACTTTGGTTTTATCCCATCATCCACTCCCCGGTGTTTTCCTCTGTTGTTTGTGTAAGTATATTTGTATGAGTGATATTTTCCTTTATCCATGTTGGTATTACCTTGTTAATCTGGTTACTCCCTTTTCCTGGGTGAGGGAATGGTACAAACTGAGGGTGGATTCAGGCGCTAACGGAAGGTACATGACCCAGGCGTCTTCAGCATCAGAAGTAATCCAGGGAACGGAGTGAGCTAGGGCGCCCCTTGCATTAGGGACAATGAAGGAGCCCCTGGTCCCGGGACACCCGACAACAGAGTCGTGATATTACCTCTGGCCTAAACCATTTTTTGATCCATTACGGATCCTATCACTGCTTTGACATTTCAACTGCAGTAACTCAGCCTGGAGGTGGCAGATCTACGCACTTTTATTTTGTAGCACTCCAACACATCAGGTTTGTGAACCGTGACTTCCATGCAATCCTTAGTAGAACCCAATACCGCTTTGCCTGACAGGTTCTCTGAGGGATATGACAAGTTTGTTTTTTTCAGGGAGTCCTGTAGGCTTTAATTTAGGTTACATCCTTGTTCTTCAGGAACCAAGGAGCAACAGGTAGGGATAATACTCAGAGGAGTATTGCTTGGAGTTTCGGAGGTGGTCCACTGACACTAAGTGGAATGACCCAGCACTCCTTAGCCAGTTCTTTCAGGGGCTAATAGTGAGGGTGAAAAATGCCCTAGCACTATATGACACTCCAGTTTACCTTGAGGCTGCCATGTGTCTGGTTATCCAGGTGTGGGAGGTCCACTGCCAAGGGAAACCTGGTCTGAGTCATCTGAGGAACACATGCAGTTGGATGGTGTGACACATTTTGGGAATAAAACTGTAGTTAGGCATAAAGTGGAGTGTGTTTTTATTGTAGGAAAAAGGGCCATTTCTAGGGTGAATTACCTTCCCTACCTCATTGTAAACAGCCGCCGGAAACTGTAAACAGTCTGTGACTTAAATATGAGTGTCTGAGCAAAGGGTCTGAATACTTATGACCATGTGATATTTCAGTTTTTCTTTTTTAATAAATTTGCAACATTTACTACATTTCTGTTTTTTTTCAGTCAAGATGGCATGCAGAGTGTACATTAATGAGAAAAAAATGAACTTTTTTGAATTTACCAAATGGCTGCAATGAAACAAAGAGTTAAAAATTTAAAGGGGCCTGAATACTTTCCATACCCACTGTACACAGTACTGGTCAAATATAAAGCAGGAGGACATTTGTCATTAAAGCCATGGGAACATAAGTGTACTGTATATAATAGGAGATTCTTCCTTCCTGACAATACATGACATATAAAGGTAAAATGCCCTCTAGGTCACATTATTAACCCCTTCATGACCTTGGGATTTTCCGTCTTTCCGTGTTCGTTTTTCGCTCCCCTCATTCCCAGAGCCATAACTTTTTTATTTTTTGGTCAATATGGCCTTGTCAGGGCTTGGTTTTTGTGAAACAAGTTGTACTTTTGAACGACATCATTGGTTTTAGCATGTCGTGTACTAGAAAACGGGAAAAAAATTCCAAGTGCGGTGAAATTGCAAAAAAGTGCAATCCCACACTTGTTTTTTGTTAGGCTTTTTTGCTAAGTTCACTAAATGCTACAACTGACCTGCCATTATGATTCTCCAGGTCGTTATGAGTTCATAGACACCTAACATGACTAGGTTATTTTTTATCTAAGTGGTGAAAAAAAATTCCAAGCTTTGCTAAAAAAAAAAAAAAAAATTGCGCCATTTTCCCGTAGCGTCTCCATTTTTCATGATCTGGGGTAGTTTGAGGGCTTATTCTTTGTGTGCCGAGCTGGCGTTTTTTTAATGATACCATTTTGGTGCAGATACGTTCTTTTGATCGCTCGTTATTGCATTTCAATGCAATCTCGCGGTGACCAAAAAAAGTAATTCTGGCGTTTCAAATTTTTTTCTCGCTACGCCGTTTAGCGATCAGGTTAATGCTTTTCTTTTATTGATAGATCAGGCGATTCTGAATGCGGCGATACCAAATATGTGTAGGTTCGATTTTTTTTTATTGATTTATTTTGGATGGGGCAAAAGTGGGGTGATTTAAACTTTTATATTTTTTTTTTTTTTTCACTTTTTTTTTTTTTTTTTACTTTTGCCATGCTTCAATAGCCTCCATAGGAGGCTAGAAGCTGGCACAACTCGATCGCTTCTGCTACATAGCAGTGATCATTATATCGCTGCTATGCAGCAGAAATGCAGGTGTGCTATGAGCGCAGACCACAGGGTGGCGCTCACAGCTAGCCAGGATCAGTAACCATTGAGGTCTCAAGGACCTCTATGGTTACTATACAGAAGCATCACTGACCCCCGATCATGTGACAGGAGTCAGCGATGCGCTCATTTCCGGCCGCCCGGCCGGAAGCGCCGGTTATATGCCACTGTCAGCGTTTGATAGCGGCATTTAACTAGTTAATATCGGCGGGTGAATCGCGATTTCACCCGCCACTATTGCGGGCACATGTCAGCTGTTCAAAACAGCTGACATGTCCCGGCTTTGATGCGGGCTCACCGCTGGAGCCCTGCATCAAAGAGGGGGATCTGACCTCGGACGTACTATCCCGTCCGAGGTCAGGAAGGGGTTAAATAAGAACAAGAATTTCAATTATAAACACTAAAAGTATAAAGCAAGTATATTAGAATTTGTTGGTAAATGTTAAGTCTTAAAAGTAGACAAAATATTTAAAAGTGCTATTAAACTTCTATGATTCTGTTATGGTCATTCTCTCGATGGATAGGTTAAAGGGACTCTGTCACCTGAATTTGGAGGGAACAATTTTTCTCCGTAGTACATGCCTGCACAAGGCAATCTTGCCTTATGCAGGCATGTACTACGGAGGACAGAGAATAAACTTCAATCCAATATTGCAGCCAGCATGCAGCCAGCGGGTAAGGAAAGGGTGAATCAAACACCCGAAAACCCCGCCTCTATGGATGAAAATTGTTCCCTCCAAATTCAGGTGACAGAGTCCCTTTAAGGAAAGTCATTAATTGTCTTCTATCTTCATATGAATCTTAATTACTTGAACAAAAGATTAGCAAAGAAAAATTGCAGATTTTTAATCTCAATTACACAATGTGAACATTTATCACATTTTTGGAGTTATACATAGGCTTTAATTTCTTACGGTTATTTCATTCTCTTTCACACCACTTTGTCGAAATGGTTAATTATATCACACTTTAAGCCACCTAGGGTCAACTGATTTCAATTGGACCAGGAAGAAGATTTAAGCAGATATTAGCAGAAAGAGCTGTCAGTGAACAATTCATTCTTCAACCTATTAATTTGTAAAAAAATTAATTACGTTTTAAAGAGAAACTATTTTATAAAATCAATATGTTCTTCATGATTTAATGTCTCATTATTACCTGACAGTTCTAGCTTAGGATACATGACTATTATTAGCTATTATAAATTTTGGGGAGGTGTCAGGTATGCAAAGCTTTAAGTCATGATTCCCACAGCTATTACTGACTTACATCAATTAATGAGGCCATAAAATCACTGACTTGCACAGAAGCAAATAAAACCAATTGCAGGCATAAACTAACTTCTAGTGCCAATATCACCATAAATGCAATACTTTTACTATGTAATTTAGGCGTTAGAGACTTGAACATGGTATTCTTTATCCAATGTATGTGCATCAGGCATAAACACAATTGGAAAACTTTCAAGGACACTTCTTTAAAAAAAATTGCTACCAATAGGATTCTATAATAAACATTTTGTTGTAAAATGATAATAAAAAAAATTACTGTAAGTGGTAAAGAAACTAGTCAATGCTCCAAGTCTCAATTCTTCTTCATCTACATGATGATGTTAAGAATGCACAGAACATAAAAGCCTTTCTAAAGTGAATGTATTATCAATTACATCTTTACAAATCACATCTTTACTCTAGCGAGAAAATATAAACATATGCCACTTTGCAATAAATCATGCATCATATATAATATATCAATTACTTATTTTCCTTCCTAGTCTTGTTTCACTCCTGGGGCATATTAATTTAATGGTGTAGATAATCCTGAGGGCTCACACTCATCTGCGGGAAAAATGGAAGAGTGCAATCCAATAAAAAAAATCGGAGTGCACTCAATCTAATATTGATCTATGAGTCCCTGCTCATCTGCAAATTTTTTCTCAGCTGAAATCGGACTGAGAAAAAAATCACACCATGCTGAGATTGTCCTCGTATATCATGCAAGACTCTCCAATGCAAGTCAAAGGGTGCGAGAAAAAAATTGCACAGCACTTGGACCATGTGAGTGTGTCCGATATTCACACACCCACGTCCTTGAAAAACCGACATTTCAGCAGCTGCGTGCAGAAAAATCAAAGAGTGACCCGACAAAATAGAATAGATATATTGTATATACTCGAGTATAAGCTGACCCGAAAGTAAGCCAAGGCGTCAAATTTTACCACAAAAAACCTGGAAAACTCGAGTATAAGTCTGGTATGCATGGCCCCCTCATCCCCATCCTTGTATGCAGGGTCCCTATCCTGGTATCCATGGTCTCCTCATCCCTATCCTAGTATGCATGGCCCCCTCATCCTTACCCTGGTTTACATGGCTCCTCATCCCTATCCTGGTTTGCATGGCCCTCATCAGAAAACATGAAAAAAGTAATCCTACTTACCTTTCCTGCACTTCCTCACAGCATCTTGTTCCAATGCCAGCAGCTGCAGCTGCCAGGAGATCACATGTGCCCACTACTAAAGGGATTGAATATTCACCGCACTCCACACTAATGGGGGTGGAGAGCAGTGAATATTCATTCCCTTAGCTAGCAGCCACACGTTATCACCTGGCCTCTGCAGGAAACTTGCGGCTGCGACAACTGTGTCTGCTATTAACCCCTTCCCGACCTCCGCTGTACTAGTACTGCGCTGCGGGAGGTGCATTTCTGACCAGCGCAGTACTAGTAGGGCGTCGCCATTTTCCGGTCACCACGCGGCATCGCGCGGTGACCGAGTTCAGATGGCTGCTGTCCATGACAGCAGACCATCTCTGCACATAGCCCCAGGGGGCTGCACCACCCCCCCACATCGGCGATCGCTGTGATTGGCTGGTCAATTCTGACCAGCCAATCACAGCAATAAAACAATAAAGTTATTTTAAAAAAAAGCATGTGACCGGCTGTGATCTGTGCTGAGTGACATAGCACCAATCACAGCCATCACAGTGGGTGGGGTGATCACCACATCACCTCACCTGATTAACCCCTTGGGCGCTGATTGGCTGAACAATAGCTTCTAGCCAATCAGCACCAAAGGGGTTAATTTAAAATACCGATCTCCACCCTGCATGCCATCTTTACCTCAGATTTGGCATGCAGAGCGGTGGTCTAAGCCTTTCTGTGTACTTTGAGAGAAAGAATCCATTGGTGGCCAGTGTGATCAACCCGGTGATCTCCTGCCTCCTTCTGCAGCGTCCTGCTCCATCTTGTGCTCTGTGCTGTGTGCTCTCTGCTGCCATCTGCCTGCTGTGTGAGGCCTGCGATCACAGCAGAGCAGCAGCACCTCCCCCACCCCTTTCCCATCCCCATCCCTGTTCCAGTACCCCCCCTCCCCCACCCTACAATTGATTTTTTGTAGCGCACTTTTTTGTGCTTTTTTCCTGTGCGAAGTGTCCTGCGTAGAGCATTCATGCTCTTCAGGTGTTCGCAGTGCTCTGACCAGTATCGCTGCTGATCAGAGACTGCGCCACGGGAATTTTTCTTTTTTCAGATAGTTAGCATAGCGGACTTCGCAGTCTAAGCGACATCCGTTTGTTTTTCTTTTAAATAATAATAGTAGTTAGTACAGTGTAGTTTTAGACGTAGCGTAGCCGGCGTCAGTGTTTGGTGACGCCCCCTTTCCCATCCCCCTCCCTGTTCCAGTATCCCCTCCCCCACCTCCAATTGAATTTTTAGCACACTTTTTTTGCCCTTTTTTTTGTGTGCGCTGCATCCTGCGCAGAGCATCTGTGCTCTTCCTGTGTCCGCAGCACTCTGATCAGTATTGCTGGTGATCAGAGACTGCACCACAGGAATTTTTCTCTTTTTAGCTAGTCAGTAGTGTTGAGCATTCCGATACTGCAAGTATCGGGTATCGGCCGATACTTGCTGTATCGGAATTCCGATACCAAGATCCGATATTTTTGTGGTATCGGGTATCGGTATCGAAACAACATTAATGTAAAAATGTGTAAAAGAAAGAATTAAAATAAAAAATATCGCTATACTCACCTCTCCTACGCAGCCTGGAACCGGCAGCGTTGTTTGTTTAAAATTCGCGCTTTTACTTGGTTACGTGAAGTCCCGGCTTGTAATTGGTCAGGGCGGCCATGTTGCCGGGACGCGGACCAATCACAGCAAGCCGTGACGAAATTACGTCACGGCTTGCTGTGATTGGTCCGCGTCCCGGCAACATGGCCGCCATTAACCAATCACAAGCCGTGACGTCACGGGAGGCTGGACTTGCGCGTTTTTTAAAAAGCGCGCGTGTCCAGCCTCCAGTGACGTCCCGGCTTATGATTGGTCACGGCGCCATGTTGCCGGGACGCGGACCAATCACAGCAAGCCGTGACGAAATTACGTCACGGCTTGCTGTGATTGGTCCGCGTCCCGGCAACATGGCCACCATTAACCAATCACAAGCCGTGACGTCACGGGAGGCTGGACTTGCGCGTTTTTTAAAAAGCGCGCGTGTCCAGCCTCCAGTGACGTTCCGGCTTATGATTGGTCATGGCGCCATGTTGCCGGGACGCGGACCAATCACAGCAAGCCGTGACGAAATTACGTCACGGCTTGCTGTGATTGGTCCGCGTCCCGGCAACATGGCCGCCATTAACCAATCACAAGCCGTGACGTCACGGGAGGCTGGACACGCGCGCTTTTTAAAAAACGCGCAAGTCCAGCCTCCCGTGACGTCACGGCTTGTGATTGGTTAATGGCGGCCATGTTGCCGGGACGCGGACCAATCACAGCAAGCCGTGACGTAATTTCGTCACGGCTTGCTGTGATTGGTCCGCGTCCCGGCAACATGGCCGCCCTGACCAATCACAAGCCGGGACTTCACGTAACCAAGTAAAAGCGCGAATTTTAAACAAACAACGCTGCCGGTTCCCTCGCTGAGGTCCCGGCTGCGTCGGAGAGGTGAGTATAGCGATATTTTTTATTTTAATTCTTTCTTTTACACATTTATATGGTTCCCAGGGCCTGAAGGAGAGTTTCCTCTCCTTCAGACCCTGGGAACCATCAGGAATACCGTCCGATACATGAGTCCCATTGACTTGTATTGGTATCGGGTATCGGTATCGGATTGGATCCGATACTTTGCCGGTATCGGCCGATACTTTCCGATACCGATACTTTCAAGTATCGGACGGTATCGCTCAACACTACTAGTCAGCGTAGGGACATCACAGTCTAAGTGACGTCTGATTTTTTTTTTTTTAGAAAAAAATAATAATAGTAGTTAGTACAGTTTAGTTTTAGACGTAGCAAGGTAGCTCAACAGGCGTCACAGTGTTAGTGACGACCAATCTTTTATAGAAAAAAAATTCTATAGAGTAGTTTTATAGGTAGTGTATTAGGTCTAGTCGGCGTCAGTGTTTGGTGACTTCCAATCTTGTTGTAGGGAAAAAAAATTGTAGAGAGTAGTTTTATAGGTAGTGTGTTAGGTTTTGCCGACGTCAGTGTTTGTTGCTATCGCCGGGTAATTTCTAGTGCATTAGGGGAGCGTACGTCACATAGTTGCTGACGTCCATTTTTCTTTTAGAAAAAAAAAAAGAATTAGTTGCATCAATTAACTTTTTAGCAAGTGCAATAGGGGAGCGTACATCACATTGTTGCTGACGTCTGTTTTTCTTTTGTAAAAAAAAAAAAATTAGTTGCGTCAATTAACTTTTTAGCAAGTGCATTAGGGGAGCGTACGTCACATTGTTGCTGATGTCCGTTTTTCTTTTGTAAAAAAAAAAGAATTAGTTGCGTCGATTAACTTTTTAGCGAGTGCATTAGGGGAGCGCACGTCACATCGTTGCTGACGTCCAATTTTCTTTTGTAAAAAAAAGTATTAGTTGCGTCGATTAACTTTTTAGCGAGTGCATTAGGGGAGCGTACGTCACATTGTTGCATTGTTGCTGACATCCATTTTTCTTTTGTAAAAATAATTATTTGTAAAAAAATTATAGGGAGGGCATTAGTGTAGTGACCATCTAATTTTTTTTTACAAACTTTTTTTTTTAACATCTGATTTTTCTTTTCATTTTTTTCTTTTCTACAATTTATCTCTCTACTTTTTTATTTTTGTTATAATAAAGAGTACCTTACTACACAAGCCCCACACATTACACGTGTAAAAGCACCACTTACACACATCCCCAGGGTTTGGGAAAAAAAATAAAAATGGCCCATTCGTCAACGAGGCGCTATTCACCAGAGGAGGCTTACACCATCCTTGCATCCAACACGGATTCGGCCAGTGAGGAAGATCCCACATTCCTCTATTCCTCATCATCCTCATCTGTAGAAAAAGGATCCCCAGCATGGCGCCCTAGGACCCAGGCAACTCCTGCAGCAATCGATCCTGTATGGATTGCACCCCCTGAAAATTTTCAGCCCGTCATTCCGGATTTCAGCAGCAGCTCAGGAATCCAGTTTGACACCACTGGCCTCACTGAAATTGACTTCTTCAAATTATTTTTCAGTGATGAAATAATAAATCTTATGGTGGCCCCGCAAACCTATATGCCCAACAATTTTTCACCCAAAATCCCACTTCATCATATGCCAGATGGACCCCCGTAAATGCAGCAGAGATAATGACATTTTGGGGAATTTAGCTGCATATGGGCATAATAAAAAAACAGATATTCGTCAATACTGGAGTACTGATATTCTCTACAGTACACCGGTATTCCGCATGGCCATGACAAGGAAACATTTTGAAGGGATCCATAAATTTTTGCATTATAATGATAATGCTCAGTGCCCTCCCCGAGACGATCCTAACTTTGGTCGTCTATATAAAATTCAACCAGTGGTTGAACACTTCAGCAGAAAATTTGCTGAGGCGTACATACCCCAGAAGGACATCGCTATTGATGAATCTCTCGTTCACTTCAAATGGAGGCTAAAATTCCGACAATACCTGCCCAGTAAGAGGTCCAGGTACGGAATAAAGCTGTACAAACTGTGCGAGAGTACCTTAGGGTACACCCACAGATTTAGGGTCTACAAGGGGAAGGATACCCAAATTAACCCCCCTGAATGCCCCCCCTGTTGTGAATTTGGTTTCTGGGCTCCCCCGGTGGTCACTGGTGGTACTGAACTTGTGTGCTTCATCTCCTCTGTTCACCTGTTTCCATCAGGATGTGGGAGTTTTCTATTTAACCTTGCTCCTCAGTCATTTCTATGCCGGTCAACAATGTTACCAGAAGCCTTTCTGTTGCATGTTCCTGCTCCTAGACTACTATCAGCTAAGTTGGACTTGTAGTCCTAAGTTTGTTTTGCATTTTTGTTCCAGTTCTCTGTGATTGAATATTTCTGAGGCTGGAAGCTCTTGTGAGCTGAAATTGCCACTCTGGTGTCATGAGTTGATATTAGAGTCTTAAAGTAATTTCAGGATGGTGTTTTGAAAGGGTTTTCAGCTGACTGTGAAGTTCCCTTTTCTGTCTTCCTGCTATCTAGTAAGCGGACCTCAATTTGCTAAACCTATCTTCATACTTCGTATGTCAATTTCCTCTGAAATCACCGACAATATATGTGGGGGCTACTGTCTGCCTTTTGGGGAAAATTTCTCTAGAGGTAAGCCAGGTCTGTATTTTCCTCTGCTAGGGTCAGTCAGTCCTCCGGCTGGCGCTGGGCGTCTAGGGATAAAACGTAGGCACGCTACCCGGCCACTGTTAGTTGTGCGGTAGGTTTAGCTCACAGTCAGCTCGAGTTCCCATCTTCCAAGAGCTAGTCCTTTTGTATGCTTTTCTACGTTCTCTTGCCATTGAGAACCATGACAGTTTGGCCGGCCCGGGGTTAAAATAATTGGCTGAAGAAAGGAGAGAAAAGAAGTCTGCAGAGAATTTTTTTTTTTTTTTTCCTGAGTTTGCTCATTAGTTGATTCACTAGCATCTCTGCTTACTGCAGCCTTCGTCTCTCTCTCCTTCTAATCCTTGAATGGTTCTGATTTCACCTGATTAAAATGGATCCTCAGAGTTTAGCTACAGGTTTGAATAATCTCGCTATGAAGGTTCAAAGTTTACAGGATTTTGTAATTCATGCTCCTATATCTGAACCTAGAGTTCCTTTGCCTGAATTTTTCTCCGGGGATAGATCTCGCTTCCAGAATTTCAAACATAATTGTAAATTATTTTTGTCTCTGAGATCTCGCTCCGCTGGAGATCCTGCACAGCAAGTCAGGATTGTAATTTCCTTGCTCCGGGGCGACCCTCAGGATTGGGCATTTGCTTTGGCACCAGGGGATCCTGCGTTGCTCAATGTGGATGCGTTTTTCCTGGCTTTGGGGTTGCTTTATGAGGAACCTCATTTAGAGATTCAGGCTGAAAAAGCCTTGATGGCCCTGTCTCAAGGGTAAGATGAGGCTGAAATATACTGCCAAAAATTTCGTAAGTGGTCTGTGCTTGCTCAGTGGAATGAGTGCGCCCTGGCGGCGAATTTCAGAGAGGGTCTCTGCCATTAAAAGATGTTATGGTGGGGTTCCCTGTGCCTACAGGTCTGAATGAGTCCATGACAATGGCTATTCGGATTGATCGGCGTTTACGGGAGCGCAAACCTGTGCACCATTTGGCGGTGTCTACTGAGAAGGCGCCAGAGATTATGCAATGTGATAGAATTCTGTCCAGAAGCGAACGACAGAATTTTAGGCGAAAAAATGGGTTATGCTTCTATTGTGGTGATTCAACTCATGTTATATCAGCATGCTCTAAATGTACTAAGAAGGTTGATAAGTCTGTTTCAATTGGCACTTTACAGTCTAAGTTTATTCTATCTGTGACCCTGATTTGCTCTTTATCGTCTATTACCGCGGACGCCTATGTCGACTCTGGCGCCGCTTTGAGTCTTATGGATTGTTCCTTTGCCAAACGCTGTGGGTTTAATTTAGAGCCTCTGGAAGTTCCTATACCTCTGAAGGGTATTGACTCCACGCCATTGGCTAGTAATAAACCACAATACTGGACACAAGTAACTATGCGTATTAATCCGGATCACCAGGAGATTATTCGCTTCCTTGTGTTGTATAATCTACATGATGTGTTGGTGCTTGGATTGCCATGGCTGCAATCTCATAACCCAGTCCTCGACTGGAAAGCAATGTCTGTGTTAAGCTGGGAATGTCAGGGGACTCATGGGGACGTACCTTTGGTGTCATGATTCTCAATGGCGAGAGAACATAGCCCAGCATATATAAGAACTAGCTCTTGGAAGATGGAATCTAAACTGACCATGAACTAAACCTGCCGCACAATTAACAGTGGCCGGGTAGCGTGCCTACGTTTTATCCCTAGACGCCCAGCGCCAGCCGGAGGACTAACTAATCCTAGCAGAGGAAAATACAGTCCTGGCTCACCTCTAGAGAAATTTCCCCAAAAGGCAGACAGAGGCCCCCACATATATTGGCGGTGATTTTAGATGAAATGACAAACGTAGTATGAAAATAGGTTTAGCAAAATCGAGGTCCGCTTACTAGATAGCAGGAAGACAGAAAGGGCACTTTCATGGTCAGCTGAAAACCCTATCAAAACACCATCCAGAAATTACTTTAAGACTCTAGTATTAACTCATAACACCAGAGTGGCAATTTCAGATCACAAGAGCTTTCCAGACACAGTAACGAAACAGCAGCTGTGAACTGGAACAAAATGCAAAAACAAACAAGGACGAAAGTCCAACTTAGCTGGGAGTTGTCTAGTAGCAGGAACATGCAAAGAAAGGCTTCTGATTACATTGTTGACCGGCATGAAACTGACAGAGGAGCAAGGTTATATAGAGACTCCCACATCCTGATGGGAACAGGTGAACAGAGAGGATGATGCACACAAGTTCAATTCCACCAGTGGCCACCGGGGGAGCCCAGAATCCAAATTCACAACAGTACCCCCCCTCAAGGAGGGGGCACCGAACCCTCACCAGAACCACCAGGGCGATCAGGATGAGCCCTATGAAAGGCACGGACAAGATCGGAGGCATGAACATCAGAGGCAGTCACCCAAGAATTATCCTCCTGACCGTATCCCTTCCATTTGACCAGATACTGGAGTTTCCGTCTGGAAACACGGGAGTCTAAGATCTTTTCCACAACGTACTCCAACTCACCCTCAACCAACACCGGAGCAGGAGGCTCAACGGAAGGCACAACCGGTACCTCATACCTGCGCAATAATGACCGATGAAAAACATTATGAATAGAAAAAGATGCAGGGAGGTCCAAACGGAAGGACACAGGGTTAAGAATCTCCAATATCTTGTACGGGCCGATGAACCGAGGCTTAAACTTAGGAGAAGAAACCCTCATAGGGACAAAACGAGAAGACAACCACACCAAGTCCCCAACACAAAGCCGAGGACCAACACGACGACGGCGGTTGGCAAAAAGCTGAGTCTTCTCCTGGGACAACTTCAAATTGTCCACTACCTGCCCCCAAATCTGATGCAACCTCTCCACCACAGCATCCACTCCAGGACAATCCGAAGATTCCACCTGACCGGAGGAAAATCGAGGATGAAACCCCGAATTACAGAAAAACGGGGACACCAAGGTGGCAGAGCTGGCCCGATTATTGAGGGCGAACTCCGCCAATGGCAAAAAAGCAACCCAATCATCCTGATCCGCAGACACAAAACACCTCAAATATGTCTCCAAGGTCTGATTAGTCCGCTCGGTCTGGCCATTAGTCTGAGGATGGAAAGCAGACGAAAAAGACAAATCTATGCCCATCCTAGCACAGAATGCCCGCCAAAATCTAGACACGAATTGGGTCCCTCTGTCAGAAACGATATTCTCCGGAATACCATGCAAACGAACAACATTTTGAAAAGACAGAGGAACCAACTCGGAAGAAGAAGGCAACTTAGGCAAGGGAACCAAATGGACCATCTTAGAGAAACGGTCACACACCACCCAGATGACAGACATCTTCTGAGAAACAGGCAGATCCGAAATAAAATCCATCGAGATGTGCGTCCAAGGCCTCTTCGGAATAGGCAAGGGCAACAACAATCCACTAGCCCGAGAACAACAAGGCTTGGCCCGAGCACAAACGTCACAAGACTGCACAAAGCCTCGCACATCTCGTGACAGGGAAGGCCACCAGAAGGACCTTGCCACCAAATCCCTGGTACCAAAGATTCCAGGATGACCTGCCAACGCAGAAGAATGAACCTCAGAGATGACTCTACTGGTCCAATCATCAGGAACAAACAGTCTACCAGGTGGGCAACGATCCGGTCTATCCGCCTGAAACTCCTGCAAGGCCCGCCGCAGGTCTGGAGAAACGGCAGACAATATCACTCCATCCTTAAGGATACCTGTGGGCTCAGAATTACCAGGGGAGTCAGGCTCAAAACTCCTAGAAAGGGCATCCGCCTTAACATTCTTAGAACCCGGTAGGTATGACACCACAATAGAAGCACAACCCATTTTTTCGTCTAAAATTCTGCCGCTCGCTTCTGGACAGAATTCTATCACATTGCATATTTTCTGGCGTCTTCTCAGTAGACACCGCCAAATGGTGCACAGGTTTGCGCTCCCGCAGACGCCTATCGATCTGAATAGCCATTGTCATGGACTCATTCAGACCCGCAGGCACAGGGAACCCCACCATAACATCCTTAATGGCATCAGAGAGACCTTCTCTGAAAATCGCCGCCAGGGCGCACTCATTCCACTGAGTAAGCACAGACCATTTACGGAATTTTTGGCAGTATATTTCAGCTTCATCTTGCCCCTGAGATAGGGACATCAAAGCTTTTTCCGCCTGAAGCTCTAAATGAGGTTCCTCATAAAGCAACCCCAAGGCCAGAAAAAACGCATCCACATTGAGCAACGCAGGATCCCCTGGTGTCAATGCAAAAGCCCAATCTTGAGGGTCGCCCCGGAGCAAGGAAATTACAATCCTGACCTGCTGTGCAGGATCTCCAGCAGAGCGAGACTTCAGGGACAAAAACAATTTGCAATTATTTTTAAAATTTTGAAAGCAAGATCTATTCCCTGAAAAAAATTCAGGCAAAGGAATTCTAGGTTCAGACATAGGTGCATGAACAACAAAATCTTGCAAATTTTGTACCTTCGTGGCGAGATTATTCAAACCTGTAGCTACACTCTGAAGATCCATTTCAAACAGGTGAACACAGAGCCATTCAAGGATTAGAAGGAGAGAAAGAGAGGAAGGCTGCAGTATAGGCAGACTAGCAAGTGATTCAATTATGAGCACACTCAGAACTAGAGAAAAAAAAAAAAAATTTTCAGCAGACTTCTTTTTTCTCTCCTTTCTCAGCCAATAATTTAACCCTTTTTGGCCGGTCAAACTGTCATGATTCTCAATGGCGAGAGAACATAGCCCAGCATATATAAGAACTAGCTCTTGGAAGATGGAATCTAAACTGACCATGAACTAAACCTGCCGCACAATTAACAGTGGCCGGGTAGCGTGCCTACGTTTTATCCCTAGACGCCCAGCGCCAGCCGGAGGACTAACTAATCCTAGCAGAGGAAAATACAGTCCTGGCTCACCTCTAGAGAAATTTCCCCAAAAGGCAGACAGAGGCCCCCACATATATTGGCGGTGATTTTAGATGAAATGACAAACGTAGTATGAAAATAGGTTTAGCAAAATCGAGGTCCGCTTACTAGATAGCAGGAAGACAGAAAGGGCACTTTCATGGTCAGCTGAAAACCCTATCAAAACACCATCCAGAAATTACTTTAAGACTCTAGTATTAACTCATAACACCAGAGTGGCAATTTCAGATCACAAGAGCTTTCCAGACACAGTAACGAAACAGCAGCTGTGAACTGGAACAAAATGCAAAAACAAACAAGGACGAAAGTCCAACTTAGCTGGGAGTTGTCTAGTAGCAGGAACATGCAAAGAAAGGCTTCTGATTACATTGTTGACCGGCATGAAACTGACAGAGGAGCAAGGTTATATAGAGACTCCCACATCCTGATGGGAACAGGTGAACAGAGAGGATGATGCACACAAGTTCAATTCCACCAGTGGCCACCGGGGGAGCCCAGAATCCAAATTCACAACACTTTGGTTTCCATTTCGTCATCTATTCCCTCTGAGATTCCGGAATTTTTATCTGATTATCGTGACGTTTTTGAGGAGCCTAAACTTGGTTCACTACCTCCGCACAGAGATTGCGATTGTACTATAGATCTGATTCCGGGCAGTAAGTTTCCAAAGGGTCGTTTATTTAATCTATCTGTGCCTGAACATGCTGCTATGCGGGAATATATTAAGGAGTCCTTGGAAAAGGGACATATTCGTCCTTCGTCATCTCCCTTAGGAGCCGGTTTTTTCTTTGTATCTAAAAAAGATGGCTCTTTGAGGCCGTGTATTGATTATCGGCTTTTGAATAAAATCACGGTCAAATATCAGTATCCTTTGCCACTGCTTACGGATTTGTTTGCTCGAATAAAGGGGGCCAAGTGGTTCTCTAAGATTGATCTTCGTGGGGCGTATAATTTAGTGCGAATTAAGCAGGGGGATGAGTGGAAAACCGCATTTAATACGCCTGAGGGCCATTTTGAGTATTTAGTAATGCCTTTTGGTCTTTCAAATGCCCCTTCAGTCTTTCAGTCTTTTATGCATGATATTTTCCGTGAATATCTGGATAAATTTATGATTGTGTATCTGGATGATATTTTGATTTTTTCGGATGACTGGGACTCTCATGTCCAACAGGTCAGGAGGGTTTTTCAGGTTTTGCGCTCTAATTCCTTGCGTGTAAAGGGTTCTAAGTGCGTTTTTGGGGTTCAAAAGATTTCGTTTTTGGGGTACATTTTTTCCCCCTCTTCCATTGAGATGGACCCTGTCAAGGTTCAGGCTATTTGTGATTGGACGCAACCCTCTTCTCTTAAGAGCCTTCAGAAGTTTTTGGGCTTTGCTAATTTTTATCGTCGATTTATAACTGGTTTTTCTGATGTTGCTAAACCGTTGACTGATTTGACTAAGAAGGGTGCTGATGTTGCTTATTGGTCCCCTGCTGCTGTGGAGGCCTTTCAGGAGCTTAAGCGCCGCTTTTCTTCCGCCCCTGTATTGCGTCAGCCTGATGTTACTCTTCCTTTTCAGGTTGAGGTCGACGCTTCAGAAATCGGAGCTGGGGCGGTTTTGTCGCAGAAAAGTTCCGACTGCTCCGTGATGAGACCTTGCGCGTTCTTTTTTTGTAAATTTTCGCCCGCTGAGCGAAATTATGATATTGGTAATAGGAAGCTCTTGGCTATGAAGTGGGCTTTTGAGGAGTGGCGTCATTGGCTTGAGGGGGCTAGACATCAGGTGGTGGTATTGACCGACCACAAGAATTTGATTTATCTTGAGTCTGCCAGGCGCCTGAATCCTAGACAGGCGCGCTGGTCGTTATTTTTCTCTCGGTTTAATTTTGTGGTTTCTTACCTACCGGGTTCTAAAAATGTGAAGGCGGATGCCCTTTCTAGGAGTTTTGAGCCTGATTCCCCTGGTAATTCTGAACCTACAGGCATCCTTAAGGATGGAGTGATATTATCTGCTGTTTCCCCAGACTTGCGACGGGTCTTGCAGGAGTTTCAGGCGGATAGACCTGATCGTTGCCCGCCTGGTAGAATGTTTGTTCCTGATGATTGGACCAGTAGAGTCATCTCGGAGGTCCATTCTTCTGCGTTAGCTGGTCATCCTGGAATCTTTGGTACCAGGGATTTGGTGGCTAGGTCCTTCTGGTGGCCTTCCCTGTCGCGAGATGTGCGAGGTTTTGTGCAGTCTTGTGATGTTTGTGCTCGGGCCAAGCCTTGTTGTTCTCGGGCTAGTGGATTGTTGTTATCTTTGCCTATTCCGAAGAGGTCTTGGACTCACATCTCCATGGATTTTATTTCTGATCTCCCTGTTTCTCAGAAGATGTCTGTCATCTGGGTGGTGTGTGACCGTTTCTCTAAGATGGTCCATTTGGTCCCCTTGCCTAAATTGCCTTCCTCATCCGAGCTGGTTCCTCTGTTTTTTCAAAATGTGGTTCGCTTGCATGGTATTCCGGAGAATATCGTTTCTGACAGGGGAACCCAATTCGTGTCTAGATTTTGGCGAGCGTTCTGTGCTAGGATGGGCATTGATTTGTCTTTTTCGTCTGCTTTCCATCCTCAGACTAATGGCCAGACCGAGCGAACTAATCAGACCTTGGAGACTTATTTGAGGTGTTTTGTGTCTGCGGATCAGGATGATTGGGTTGCCTTTTTGCCCTTGGCGGAGTTTGCCCTCAATAATCGGGCTAGTTCTGCCACCTTGGTTTCTCCTTTCTTCTGTAATTCGGGGTTTCATCCTCGTTTCTCTTCCGGTCAGGTGGAGTCTTCGGATTGTCCTGGAGTGGATGCTGTGGTGGAGAGGTTGCATCAGATTTGGGGGCATGTGGTGGACAATTTGAAGTTGTCCCAGGAGAAGACTCAGCATTTTGCCAACCGCCGTCATCGTGTTGGTCCTCGTCTTTGTGTTGGGGACTTGGTGTGGTTGTCTTCTCGTTTTGTCCCTATGAAGGTTTCTTCTCCTAAGTTTAAGCCTCGGTTCATTGGCCCGTACAAGATATTGGAGATTCTTAACCCTGTGTCCTTTCGTTTGGACCTCCCTGCATCTTTTTCTATTCATAATGTTTTTCATCGGTCATTGTTGCGCAGGTATGAGGTACCGGTTGTGCCTTCCGTTGAGCCTCCTGCTCCGGTGTTGGTTGAGGGTGAGTTGGAGTACGTTGTCGAGAAGATCTTGGACTCCCGTGTTTCCAGACGGAGACTTCAGTATCTGGTCAAGTGGAAGGGCTACGGTCAGGAGGATAATTCTTGGGTGACTGCCTCTGATGTTCATGCCTCCGATTTGGTCCGTGCCTTTCATAGGGCTCATCCTGATCGCCCTGGTGGTTCTGGTGAGGGTTCGGTGCCCCCTCCTTGAGGGGGGGGTACTGTTGTGAATTTGGTTTCTGGGCTCCCCCGGTGGTCACTGGTGGTACTGAACTTGTGTGCTTCATCTCCTCTGTTCACCTGTTTCCATCAGGATGTGGGAGTTTTCTATTTAACCTTGCTCCTCAGTCATTTCTATGCCGGCCAACAATGTTACCAGAAGCCTTTCTGTTGCATGTTCCTGCTCCTAGACTACTATCAGCTAAGTTGGACTTGTAGTCCTAAGTTTGTTTTGCATTTTTGTTCCAGTTCTCTGTGATTGAATATTTCTGAGGCTGGAAGCTCTTGTGAGCTGAAATTGCCACTCTGGTGTCATGAGTTGATATTAGAGTCTTAAAGTAATTTCAGGATGGTGTTTTGAAAGGGTTTTCAGCTGACTGTGAAGTTCCCTTTTCTGTCTTCCTGCTATCTAGTAAGCGGACCTCAATTTGCTAAACCTATCTTCATACTTCGTATGTCAATTTCCTCTGAAATCACCGACAATATATGTGGGGGCTACTGTCTGCCTTTTGGGGAAAATTTCTCTAGAGGTAAGCCAGGTCTGTATTTTCCTCTGCTAGGGTCAGTCAGTCCTCCGGCTGGCGCTGGGCGTCTAGGGATAAAACGTAGGCACGCTACCCGGCCACTGTTAGTTGTGCGGTAGGTTTAGCTCACAGTCAGCTCGAGTTCCCATCTTCCAAGAGCTAGTCCTTTTGTATGCTTTTCTACGTTCTCTTGCCATTGAGAACCATGACACCCCCCGTGAGTGGGAAAATTGTGTGGGAATTGCTGCACCCACTGCTGGATAAGGGTTATCACCTCTACATTGATAACTTTTACACCAGCATCCCACTCTTTAAGGCCCTCTCTGCCAGAGGTACAGCTGCATGTGGCACTGTGCAAAAAAATCAGCGAGGCCTCCCTAAGCCGCTAATTGGGCAAATGCTGAGAAAAGGGGAAAGCAGAGCCCAATGCAGCAACAACATGCTGGTGGTTAAGTATAAGGATAAAAGGGATGACCTTATCCTGACCACCATACAAGGTGACAACAGCACCCTTGTCACTGTTCGTAAGACCACAACACAAGTCCCAAAGCCAGATTGTATCTTGGATTAGAATCGGTACATGGGGGTGTGGATCCTTCAGATCAGGTCCTCCAACCATACAGTGCCATGCGAAAAGCCAAAGTATGGTACAAAAAATTGGCTGTGCACATTGTACAGATGGCAATGTACAATGCTTTTGTGCTGTTCCGATCTGCAGGCAATATAGGGACCTTCCTTCAGTTTCAAGAGGTAGTCATCAAGGCCCTAATGTTTGGCACTCAGGGAGGTGAGGGTCCCAGTACTTCTGAATCTGATAGTGCCCATATTGTCCCAGGTCAACATTTCCCAGGACAGGTTCCCCAAACAGCAAGGACAGGACGATCACAAAAACGGTGCAGTGTATGCTCCAAGAGGGGAATCCGAAAGGACACAGTTTACCATTGTGAAACCTGCCGTGAGAAACCCGGCCTTTGCATTAAGGATTTCTTCAAAGCATACCACAAGTCCACAAATTAATAAAATTTGTTTATACCCTTTGACACAACATACTTTTATAAATCTGTTGTACCCTGCACATCTTACATATAACACCACATTATAAATTCATACACCAGTAAAACAAAAAGCATTATAATCAATACTATAAAACTATACCTCTAGATAAATTCATTCTGGGGTGTAGATTCCAAAGTGGGGTCATTTGTGAGGGGTTTTCACTGCTTAGGCACATCAGGGGCTCTGCAAACGCAACATGACGCCAGCAGAGCATTCAATCAAAATCTGCAATCCAAAACGTCACTCCTTCCATTCCAAGCCCTGCCGTGCACCCAAACAGTGGTTTTCTCCCATATATGGGGTATCGGCGTACTCATGAGAAATTTCACAACAACTTTTGTGGTCCATTTTCTCCTTTTACACTTGTTAAAATAAAAAAAATCATTGCTGAAAAATAATTTTTGTGGAAAAAATGTGTTTTTTTTTAATTTTCACGGCTCTACGTTCTAAACTTCTGTGAAGCACCTGGCAGTTCAAAGTGCTCACCACACAGCTAAATAAGTTCCTTGAAGGGTCTAGTTTCCAAAATGAGGTCACTTGTGAGGGTTTTCCACTGTTTAGGCACATCAGGGGCTCTGCAAACACAACATGACCCCTGCAGACCATTCCATCAAAATCTGCAATCCAAAACGTCACTCCTTCCATTCCAAGCCCTGCCGTGCACCCAAACAGTGGTTTTCTCCCACATATGGGGTATCGGCGTACTCATGAGAAATTTCACAACAACTTTTGTGGTCCATTTTCTCCTTTTACACTTGTTAAAATAAAAAAAATCATTGCTGAAAAATAATTTTTATGGAAAAAATTTGTTTTTTTTTTATTTTCACGGCTCTACGTTCTAAACTTCTGTGAAGCACCTGGGAGTTCAAAGTGCTCACCACACAGCTAAATAAGTTCCTTGAATGGTCTAGTTTCCAAAATGAGGTCACTTGTGAGGGTTTTCCACTGTTTAGGCACATCAGGGGCTCTGCAAACACAACATGACCCCTGCAGACCATTCCATCAAAATCTGCAATCCAAAATGTCACTCCTTCCATTCCGAGCCCTGCCGTGTGCCCAAACAGTGGTTTCCCCCCATATGGGGTATCGGCGTACTCAGGAAAAATTGCACAACATTTGTGGTCCAATTTCTCCTCTTTTACTTGTGAAAATAAAAAATCGTTGCTGAAAAATAATTTTTGTGGAAAAAATGTGATTTTTTTTCACAGCTCTACGTTCTTAACTACTGTGAAGCACCTGGGATTTCAAAGTGCTCACCACATGACTAGATAAGTTCCTTGAAGGGTCTAATTTTCAAAATGGGGTCACTTGTGGGGTTTTTCCAATGTTTAGGCACATCAAGGGCTCTTCAAACGCGACATGGCGTCTGCTATCAATTCCAACCAAATTTGAGCTTAAAAAGTCAAAAGGTGCTCCTTCCCTTCTGAGCTCTACCGTGAGCCCAAACTGTGCTTTTCACCCACATATGGGGTATGGGTGTACTCAGAAGAAATTGCACAATAACTTTTGTGGTCCTTTCTTTCCTTTCACACTGGTGAAAATAAAAAAATCATTGCTGAAACATCATTTTTGTGGAAAAAATGAGATTTTTTATTTTCACGGCTCTACGTTCTAAACTTCTGTGAAGTACCTGGGGGTTCAAAGTGCTTACCACACAGCTTGATAAGTTCCGTGAAGGGTCTAGTTTTCAAAATAGGGTCACTTGTAGGGGTTTTCCAATGTTTAGGCACATCAGGGGCTCTTCAAATGCAACATGGCGTCTGCTATCAATTCCAACCAATTTTGCGTTCAAAAAGTCAAAAGGTGCTCCTTCCCTTCCGAGCCCTGCCGTGTACCCAAACAGTGGTTTTCCCCTATATATAGTGTATCGGTGTACTCAGGAGAAATTGCACAACAATGTTTGAGGTCCATTTTCTCCTTTTACAATTGTGAAAATAAAAAAATTGTTGCTGAAAGATCATTTTTGTGACTAAAAAGTTTAATATTCATTTGTTCCTGCCACGTTCCTTTAGCTGCTGTGAACCACCTGAAGGGTTAATAAACTTCTTGAATGTGGTTTTGATCAGCGTGAGGGGTGCAGTTTTTAGAATGGTGTAACTTTTGGGTATTTTCTTTCATATTGACCCCTCAAAGTGACTTCAAATGTAATGTGGTCCCTAAAAAAATGGTTTTGTAAAATTTGTTGAAAAAATTAGAAATCGCTGGTCATCTTTTAACCCTTATAATTTTCGAACAAAAAAAAATGTTGGTTCCAAAATTTGAAAATTGCAAAATTTTCAAAATTTAAATTTTTGCCCAATTTCTATTTTTTTCACAAATAAACACAAGTCATATCAAAGAAATTTTACCACTAACATGAAGTAGAATATGTCATGAGAAAACAATGTCAGAATCATCAGGATCCGTTGAAGCATTCCAGAGTTATTACCTCATAAAGTGACAGTGGTCAGAAGTCTAAAAATTGGCAGGGTCAGAAAGGTGAAAACAGACTGGGTCTTGAAGGGGTTAAAGAGAAATGAATATTCATGCAAGCACAGTGATTATTTATTTCTCTTTAGCAGCAGGCACAGGAGTTAGCCGCAGAAGCAAGCTCCTGCCTCCTGTGACCCGCTGCTTTGCCGCTGTAGCTCACCCTCCAGCATGTGGGATCCTGACTAGAGTATAAGCCAAGGGGTTTTTTTTCAGTATAAAAATGCTCTGAAAAAACTCGGTTATACTTGATTTTATACAATATACACATAGAATAGATAGATATAAAGATGTCAGTGACATATATACAGTTGAAACTAGAAATTTACATGCACTATATAAATACACACATATGCATATTGTTCTCAATGTCTGACATGAAATAGGAATAAACCTTTCCTGTTTTAGGTCAATTAAGATTACCATAATTATTAATATTTGCCAAATGACAGAATAATGAGAGCGAGAGAATGTTTTAGGGCATACTTATTACTTTCTGCAAAGTCAAAAGTTTAGAATAATCACTTCTTCCTGCAGAGTGTCCTTTCAGCCCATGTTGATACAGTACTTGTTTCACTGTGGATATTGACACAATCTTACCAGCTTCCGCCATCATCTTCACAAGGTCTTTTACTATTGTCCTTGGGATGATATGCACATGTTGGACCAAAGGACACTCATCTCTGGGACACAGAACCCATCTCCTTCCTAAGCGGTATGATGGCTACAGATTCCAATCTTGTTTGTACTTGTGTATAAATGTTTGTACAGATGAACGAGGCACCTTCAGGTATCTTGAAATTGTACCCAAGGATGAGCCAGACTTGTGCAAGTTCACAATTCTCTTCCTGATCTCTTGGCTTATTTCTTTACACTTTTCCATGATGATACACAAAAAAGCAGTATGTTTCTGGTGTGCATGAAAATACATCCATATGTGTATCTCTAATTAACTCAGATGTTGACAAAAAAACTATCAGAAGTAGTAATGAGTGAATTTGTTCGAATTACAATCGCCAAACATAAAATCAGCACAAATATGGCACAGTCAGATTCGTGATCAGAAACACAAGCAAAATTTTATAAAATTGGAAAAAATCGGTAACATTCGGTAAAAGGTGAGTGAAAATATTAGTGTTGCCACAAAAGTATTTTTGGCACTTTAGCCATGATAGTGGTGTTGTATCATGAGCATTTGGCACGTGTTTGACAAGGGAAGTGAGTTTGCAGAGCTCAGAGTCGCGGCGTTCTTGTAAACAGTATTTTTTTCTAACTTTATGTGTACACATTGCGGCTAGCCAATCAGGGCGCAGGAAGTATCCACAATGTCCTGACACAATGGCTTGTGTCATTGGCTGCTGAAATCACATGTCCCTCTCCATATAAAGAGAAGACATCTTGTTTGGTGCTATTTTGCCAAAGTAACAGCGCAGAGAGCCTGCTCCTGAAACTAGGACTGTTTGCTGATAGATTATACCTAGTTAGCTAGGCAATTGTTTCTTCATCAGATAGTTTAGATACTGTAGCTAGTGTCCTGTGTGGCTTTGAAATCGATCTACCAGCAGATTTTTTTTTGTGCCATTACTGAGGTCCACAGACAAAGACAGCAGGGCACATTTCATAGAAGTGTGTTGTGCACTGCTTCTATTGTGCTTCATGCATGAGTAGATCTTTCTATATCTTATTTTTTCACTTGCTAAATGTGATAAAGCAAGGCATATGTCACCTTGTCATTTATTAGTGTGGTGATATTTTTCTAGGATTTGATCTATTGATCATGAAAAAATATTTTCTTGGCAGTTGCTACCATGATCCAGGATACAGCCTGCCATATTCCATGTTGTAATTTTGTGGCAGTGAAATGAAGCTGTCTGATCAGCTCATGCACATTGAAAAAAAATTCTGTTGTGAAACATGATGCAGCTCACCATATTCCATGTTGTATTTTTGTGGCAGTGAAATTGTTCGGTGTTTAGAGCTGTTGTACAGTAAAAAAAAAATTTTAAAAAATTGACAGTTGCTAACGTGATTCGGCACGCCATATATCACCTTGTCATTTAGTAGTGGTGAATTAACTGTCATGCAAAATTGCAGACTTAAAAAAATACTCCGTTGCTAAACGTGATACAGCCCACCATATCCCACATTGTAATTCTGTGGTGGTAAAATGGAGCTGTCTGCATAGCTCATGCTTTTTTTCTGTTGCTAAACATTATACAGCCCGCCACACCAAACATTGTAATTTTGTGGCAGTGAAATTGCTGTTTGTGCAGAGCTGTTGCACATAATATACAGTGGGGCAAAAAAGTATTTAGTCAGTCAGCAATAGTGCAAGTTCCACCACTTAAAAAGATGAGAGGCGTCTGTAATTTACATCATAGGTAGACCTCAACTATGGGAGACAAACTGAGAAAAAAAAATCCAGAAAATCACATTGTCTGTTTTTTTAGCATTTTATTTGCATATTATGGTGGAAAATAAGTATTTGGTCAGAAACAAAATTTCATCTCAATACTTTGTAATATATCCTTTGTTGGCAATGACAGAGGTCAAACGTTTTCTGTAAGTCTTCACAAGGTTGCCACACACTGTTGTTGGTATGTTGGCCCATTCCTCCATGCAGATCTCCTCTAGAGCAGTAATGTTTTTGGCTTTTCGCTTGGCAACACGGACTTTCAACTCCCTCCAAAGGTTTTCTATAGGGTTGAGATCTGGAGACTGGCTAGGCCACTCCAGGACCTTGAAATGCTTCTTACGAAGCCACTCCTTCGTTGCCCTGGCGGTGTGCTTTGGATCATTGTCATGTTGAAAGACCCAGCCACGTTTCATCTTCAATGCCCCTGCTGATGGAAGGAGGTTTGCACTCAAAATCTCACGATACATGGCCCCATTCATTCTTTCATGTACCCGGATCAGTCATCCTGGCCCCTTTGCAGAGAAACAGCCCCAAAGCATGATGTTTCCACCACCATGCTTTACAGTAGGTATGGTGTTTGATGGATGCAACTCAGTATTCTTTTTCCTCCAAACACGACAAGTTGTGTTTCTACCAAACAGTTCCAGTTTGGTTTCATCAGACCATAGGACATTCTCCCAAAACTCCTCTGGATCATCCAAATGCTCTCTAGCAAACTTCAGATGGGCCCGGACATGTACTGGCTTAAGCAGTGGGACACGTCTGGCACTGCAGGATCTGAGTCCATGGTGGCGTAGTGTGTTACTTATGGTAGGCCTTGTTACATTGGTCCCAGCTCTCTGCAGTTCATTCACTAGGTCCCCCCGCGTGGTTCTGGGATTTTTGCTCACCGTTCTTGTGATCATTCTGACCCCACGGGGTGGGATTTTGCGTGGAGCCCCAGATCGAGGTAGATTATCAGTGGTCTTGAATGTCTTCCATTTTCTAATTATTGCTCCCACTGTTGATTTCTTCACTCCAAGCTGGTTGGCTATTGCAGATTCAGTCTTCCCAGCCTGGTGCAGGGCTACAATTTTGTTTCTGGTGTCCTTTGACAGCTCTTTGGTCTTCACCATAGTGGAGTTTGGAGTCAGACTGTTTGAGGGTGTGCACAGGTGTCTTTTTATACTGATAACAAGTTTAAACAGGTGCCATTACTACAGGTAATGAGTGGAGGAAAGAGGAGACTCTTAAAGAAGACGTTACAGGTCTGTGAGAGCCAGAAATCTTGATTGTTTGTTTCTGACCAAATACTTATTTTCCACCATAATATGCAAATAAAATGCTAAAAAAACAGACAATGTGATTTTCTGGATTTTTTTTTCTCAGTTTGTCTCCCATAGTTGAGGTCTACCTATGATGTAAATTACAGACGCCTCTCATCTTTTTAAGTGGTGGAACTTGCACTATTGCTGACTGATTAAATACTTTTTTGCCCCACTGTGTTTATATATATTTACAAACATGATACAGCTGGCTAGATTGAAGTTTGAAATTGTTTGAAGCATATCTTCTAGGTTATACAGGCCTCATCCACACTAAAAACAAGTTTGTTCATTACAGAGTTCTTTGTCCATGCCAGTTAACAGGTTTACATGCGATGTGCCAACACTGTGGAATTCTACTCTGCACATCTTGCAGCGACTGTGGCAGCAGTAACGAGCCCTGTTGCAGTATGTCATTTCGTATAGCCTGGGACAATGCAGTGCGGACATGGTGCATATCACATTTACCGAATGGGCTCAAATTATGGTCATCTGCACCATTCTGCATAGTTTCAAAATGGCTACTAAGGTGGTTAGCACTAACAATGCCATCATCAGCATCATTATTCCAGTCACCTATATGCTGGAGCAGACTTTGAAAAGCCTGCGAGAAGAGGTGGTGGTCCCAGAAGAAGAAGAGGAAGCAGAGGAAGATGCAGAAGAGATAACATTATCTCAAAGTTCCAGACTGTCATCACACAGGCAAGTGCCAAGGACTTGTGGATTACTGCGAAGGAGAGGGTTGGTGATAACGGACAAACTGTTAGTGAAATTGCAAGATCCGAATAAAAAATGGGGGAGGAAAAGGAGATGGGCGAGCAACTGTCAGGAGATAAAGAGGATAATCATGGTTGGCGGGAGGGGATGGAGGAAACAAGCAACAATATTACCCAACCACCAACACAGCATGGGCTTGAACCTCATGGACCAAATTTTGCCAGATGCTTCCCACCCTGGAAAGAGACCCGCGAATGTTGGAGTATCGAAACACACTTTTACACAACCTTAAGAGAGGTTTTCCCCAAGACAGCAGTGAGGCACACAGTGTGCCTCACTGCTCTAAACTTCCAACCTTTGTCATGTCAATTCAAAGCCTTGGAGGTTTTATAATGCCCTGCGGCCAGTGTTCTCTCAGAATGTGTCTTCAGCGCTGCTGATAGTCTCCTGATGGATAAGCACAGCCTGCTGTCCCCTGAAAGTGTAGACTGCCTAATTTTCACCAAGATGAACAAGTCATGGTTCTCCAAGGACTTTTGCACCACAATCGCAGACTTTACAGACTAAGTGATGTTGACGTTTTTGGTATGCTGCATTGATCTCATGTAATTGCACTCTGTGATATCTTTAGTGTGGCTTCTGTGCCTGCTGTTCAGATGTAAACACAAATTTGTGGAAATGTGAACGGTAGTGATGATTGAATAGTGAAATATTCAGATTCGGGAAAATCAGCACAAATAATTTCTGATATCAATGTATTCGTACCGAGTAATGAATCCAATGCAAGTCAATGGGAAAGCAGAATATTTTTCTGCTGGACCAAGCAAACAGATCTGAGGGCATGAGAAAAAAACTAAATTTTTTGAAATTTTGAAAGAGCTAAAAGAAGAAGGAGAAGAAGAAGATGCCTGCATGCCTTTCAGACTCACATACTGTATGGTATCTGGGAATAATGTTGTCAGACTTTTGCGCCAGTTATACGGATTTTTAAAAAGACCTACCAAACTAAAACATTTTTTTAAAGGGAAAAATGCTAAGAAACATTTTTTCCCTCATAATTACATGTATATAATGAAAAATAAAATAAAATAAACAGACTTCCCCTTTAGCATATGTTCACACGGAGTGTTTTGGCTTTATTTGTCACTTTAACATTTGTGAGGGCTCTCACTCCTACATTTGGGAGGACCCTCTATCATGCCAAATAGTTAGCAAGATAGTGGAATACATATTTCTCATCCCTTTACAATGCCATTTCTTACATGCCCATTTGAATTTTGAGCATGACCTGCCATCACCACCATGTCCACCGCCATGTCATTATGCAGCCCTCGCTGATAATTAGCCAGCAGTGCCAGCAGGTGCCGTGAAACCTGGGTTTGGTAAGGGCACTCAGGTGGCCCTGTATCATACATTTGGGAGAGCTGTCACTCCTACATTCAGGAGATCCTTCCCTCATGCCAAATAGTTAGATAGCGAGATAGTGGAATACATATTCCTCACTTTACAATGACAGCTAAAACATGTCCATTTGAATTTTGGGATTTGCCTGCCACCACCATGTCCACCGCCATGTCATTATGTGGCCCTCACTTTTAATTTTCAGAGAGCAGCCATGTAGGTGAACCCTGTGTTTTGTAAGGTTCACAGTTCATTTTTGCCACTAGATCACAATGGAATCACAGTCATAGCAGCTGAAGCCACTGTAAGGTGAATATAATACAGGAGTTGGGGGAGCTGTATGATCAATATCAGTAAATTGGATTCTACCAGACACCAAAAGCATTAGAATTAAATTCGGAATACAGTGTATGCAAGCGAGGGCCTGTATTGTGGTCAGTCTGTCAGGCCTGAAACCCATGTCAGGAACATGTAGAAGCCTCATTTTACTTGGAAGCAGCCTCATTTTACTTGGAAGCAGCCTCCTCAAGTGAAAAAGCCAGACGTGCCATTCAGCAATCTGCATAAGCCTACGCACTTCTTCTGAGAATTACCCAACCAGGCAGAATGTATTTTTTTCATGGTTTTGAGCAAGAATGTAGTAATTACAGGATATGTCCCAGAGAGTGTCGAGGTCTGTGGATTGTATTACTCAGGTGACAGGCAGTGCTACAGAGCTCAGGTAAAGGTCTTAGCGTGGTAATGACTATGTTCCAATATGTAACAGGCTGTGGCCTGAATAGATCTGTGGAGCGTATTAACTCAGTCTCTTAGACGTACTTAAAATGTACAGAAACTGACCTATACCCCACCACCATTTTTTTGTATGGACCCAAATTTAGAAAATGTAAGGAAAGCGACAGTTTAATAAAGAGACAATCGTCTCATTTAGGAACCTGGAAAAGTCAGTGATGGTCTTTGTCCAGCACCGGACAATATAAATTGCTAATGAATATGTATGCCCTATCTAACTAAACTAAAAATTTATTATCAGACATATATGCTGATAAGGGACAATTGAACGCTGCGCTGGCACAAAAAACTGGATGTGGTTGCTGACTGTGCAACTGCATGTGGGCAACATAGTGGGAATGATGTATCAAAGGGGAAGGGCCAGTGGTTTCATTGTCAGACAAAGATTTTGTACCCAAGCGTTCCACCAACATACTGGGGTGCTGTGTATATGATCAGGATATGGGGTATGCTATCAGAGGTACTGTATTATGTCAATTTCCCTTTATAAATGGATATGTGTGTAAGATTTTCGAACTAGCAGCAAAGATAGAGCATGTTTCATTATACATATTCTGTGTAAGGCTGAAACATGAAGAATTGTGTGGAGCATATTAATGCATTTATGTTCCAAAATGTCCAAGTGCAGACTCAAAAAACAACATCAAGCTACCAGATACACGCTTAAAGAGACCGTGAGAAGGGCAACACAATAAAAAAAATTATCATAATAGAATACATAGAGATTAAGAGTAGAAATTTGATCATTGCACAATGTACAGAGGTTTCCAAAAATCACCCCAAGGGGTCTGTATAATACACACTGAAAGAAACCATGATGGAGACCTCACAAACATTTTGCAGTTATTATAAAAGGTAGAGATAGAGAATACAAGTTTCACCACTGCAAAATGTACAAAAGTTTCAAAAAATTAGCCAAGGGGTCTTTCTCAGACCAGCTGAAAGATGCTGTGATGGGGATATCACAATACACTTAGCAGTTATGACAAGAAGTAGAGTTTAGAGAGTACAAGTTTCAACATTGCACAGGTTTCAAAAAGTACAAAACAATTCCCACGTGGGGACTGCATAGATGAACACACTAAGTAGTTGTTACAGAAGCAGGAGGAAGAGGAGGAGTTGATTTCCTTAACAAAATGGTTTTGGATGGTAAGGGATGGACATTAAGACAACTTCCAAAAAAAACATTTGGCCTGCACTTGCATAACGTTGTTGTCATCCGTAGGGCTTACAAAGTCAGAGAAAATCCAACCCTTGCTCAATTTCAGAAGAGTCAGCCTATCTGTGTTTTCCGTCAACAGGTGTGTGCGCCTATCCGTTATAATTGCACCTGCCGAATTAAAACCCGTTCAGCCAACACACTCGCGGCAGGGCATGGCAGCACCTCCAAGGCGTACAAGGAGAGGTCAAGACAAGTGTGCAGCTTGCACAACCAATAAATAAAGGGCACTGAAGAATCAGGAAGGATACTGGTGTGGTCACTTAAGTAGTACTTCACCATCTTGGTCAACTTCTCCCTCCTTGTCATAGTTACACCCACAGATAGTCCTTTCTGATTGGACGGTCTCATGAAAATGGCCCAGTTGTTGGACATTTTCCCACCTGAGTTGCACCAGGTATTTGAGGCCCTCCCCTGTAACCCTTGTGGTCAAAAAGAGCTGGTACCTCTGCCACCAGTGTTGTCTGAGGGTAATCTTTTGAGCAAGCCTTCCACTATGGCCCTCTGGCATACATGCACTGAAAATGGCACGTCTGTCTCCGACATTAGAGAAGCAAATTTCTCTCTTTACCATGGGTCAAGAAAGGTACACAGCCAGTATTTCATAGTGGACAAAATTTCTTTCACGCAAGGATCTTGGGAAAGGCATCTGGACATGAACTCTGCCATGTGTGGCAGACTACAAAGAGTCAAACGTTCAGTGTAGTCACCAGGAAGAACACTAACCATCCTCCCCTCTTCATGACGCATAGCCTCCTCCTCCTCTTCCTCCTCCTCTTCAGGCCATCCATGCTGGACAGGCATGAAGCTGAGATTGGGAATCCCCGCTTTAGTGCAGAGCAAAAAAACCTGTTCCTTCTCATCCTCATCCGCCTGTTCCTCGCCATCACCCAATGTGGCCTGAGATTACTGTGTGAGGCTGGGCTGTGTGTTATCACCCACTGTACAATCTTGCTCCTTAGCCACCTGCTCAGCATTCAAAGCTTCCTATCTCAGATTCTGCAGCAATCATTTTAATAGACAGAGTAGTGGGATGGCTATGCTCATAATAGCATCATCAGCGCTCACTATCTTGGTGCAGTTTTGAAGAACCTCACATAGGGCAGCGATCCACACCCGCTCGACATTTGTTATGTGTGGGGGCTGAGTGTTAGGCCATGTTCACACTTTGCGGGTTTTACCATGGATCTGCAGCGATTTTGATGCTGTGGGTCCGCAGCAGTTTCCATTGCGTTTACATTTAAATGTAAACCCTATGGAAACCGCAAACCGCTGTGCACATGCTGCGGGAAAAACCGCGCAGAAGCGCAGTGGTTTACAACCCGCAGCATGTCACTTCTTTGTGCAGAATCACTGTGATTCTGCACACATAGGAATGCATTGAACCACTTACTTCCCGCATGGGGCTGTGCCCATGTTGCGGTAAGTAAGCGGATAATGTGCAGATGGTACCCGGGGTGGTGGAGAGGAGACTCTCCTCCAGGCCCTGGGAACCATATTTGTGTGCAAAAAAAATAATTAAAATAAAAAATAATGATATACTCACCTCTCAGCGATGCACGCGGCCGTCCGGTCTGGGTTGCTGTGCGAGCAGGGCCTGAGATGACGTCGCGGTCACATGACCGTGACGTCGCGGTCACAAGACCGTGATGTCACGAAGGTCCTTCTCGGCACAGCATCTTTGGAACCGGACCGCCGCGTGCAGCGCCGAGGAGATCGGGACATCAGAGGGTGAGTATATAACCAATTTTTATTATTTTTACCATTACTATTGATGCTGCATATTGCTGCATATGCAGCATCAATAGTATAGGAGTAAACCCGCAGCGGAAACCGCAAAACAAACCGCGATAAATCTGCAGGGATAACCACAGCGGTTTTGCCCTGCAGATTTAGCAAATCCGCTGGGGGAGAACCCGCAGAGGACGCCGCAAAGTGTGCACATAGCCTTACTCTGATGGGCATTGAGAAGATGGAATTCAGAGACTGCCCTTTGCTACTCACTGAGCCTTGCCAGCATACGGAAGGTCGAATTCCAGCATGTGGGCAGGTCACAAATCAGTCGGTGACAAGTCAAATTAAAGAGCTGCTGCAGCAAAGCTAGACCTGCGAACCTGAGAAGACTTTTGAAAATGTGCGCTAACATGGGGTGCCTTGTCAAGTAGGTCAGGCAAGTCTGGGTATGTTTTTAAATACCGCTGTACAACCAATTTCAGCATGTGGGCTGTTGTGAATTTGCTTTTTGCTCCCTCTAGTGGTTACTAGTTTTTTGACTCTGGTTTTTCTGTCATTCCTTTTATCCGCACCTGGGTCGTTAGTTAGGGGTGTTGCTATATAAGCTCCCTGGACCTTCAGTTCAATGCCTGGCAACGTAGTTATCAGAGCTAGTCTGCTGTGCTCTTGTCTACTGATCCTGGTTCCAGTTATTTCAGCTAAGTCTGCCTTTTGCTTTTTGCTATTTGTTTTGGTTTTGTATTTTTGTCCACCTTGTTCCTAATCTATATCCTGACCTTTGCTGGAAGCTCTAGGGGGCTGGTGTTCTCCCCCCGGACCATTAGACGGTTCGGGGGTTCTTGAATTTCCAGTGTGGATTTTGATAGGGTTTTTGTTGACCATATAAGTTACCTTTCTTTATTCTGCTATCAGCTAGCGGGCCTCTCTGTGCTAAACCTGGTTCATTTCTGTGTTTGTCATTTCCTCTTACCTCACCGTCATTATTTGTGGGGGGCTTCTATTGGAGGCAAGAAAGGTCTTTGTTTTCCTCTACTAGGGGTAGCTAGATTCTCCGGCTGGCGCGTGTCATCTAGAATCAACGTAGGAATGATCCCCGGCTACTTCTAGTGTTGGCGTTAGGAGTAGATATATGGTCAACCCAGTTACCACTGCCCTATGAGCTGGATTTTTGTATTCTGCAGACTTCCACGTTCCTCTGAGACCCTCGCCATTGGGGTCATAACAGTTTGCCAGGCCCGTATTAAATGTTTAATGCATTGCAGAAGAGGGATTATAAGAAAGAAGATTCTGAGTTTTTTTTTTTTTTTACTTCTTCCCCTTTACCTCAGAGTGGCTATGCTTGCTGCAGACATGAATGTCCAGACCTTGATTACAAGTGTGGACCAGCTGGCTACTCGTGTGCAGGGCATACAAGACTATGTTATCAGAAATCCTAGGTCAGAACCTAAAATACCGATTCCTGAACTGTTTTCCGGAGACAGGTTTAAGTTTAGGAATTTCGTGAATAATTGTAAATTGTTTTTGTCCCTGAAACCCTGTTCATCTGGAGATTCTGCTCAGCAAGTAAAAATTGTTATTTCGTTCTTACGGGGCGACCCTCAGGATTGGGCTTTTTCGCTGGCGCCAGGAGATCCGGCATTGGCTGATCTAGATGCGTTTTTTCTGGCGCTCGGTTTACTTTATGAGGAACCCAATCTTGAGATTCAGGCAGAAAAGGCCTTGCTGGCTATGTCTCAGGGGCAGGACGAGGCTGAAGTGTATTGCCAAAAATTTCGGAAATGGTCCGTGCTGACACATTGGAACGAGTGTGCACTGGCCGCTAATTTTAGAAATGGCCTTTCTGAAGCCATTAAGAATGTTATGGTGGGTTTTCCCATTCCCACAGGTCTGAATGATACTATGGCACTGGCTATTCAAATTGACCGGCGGTTGCGGGAGCGCAAAACCGCAAATCCCCTCATGGTGTTGTCTGAACAGACACCTAATTCGGTGCAATGTGATAGAAAAACCGCAAATTCCCTCATGGTGTTGTCTGAACAGACACCTGATTTAATGCAATGTGATAGAATCCTGACTAGAAATGAGCGGAAAATTCATAGACGCCGGAATGGCTTGTGCTACTACTGTGGTGATTCTACACATGTTATCTCAGCATGCTCTAAACGTATAGCTAAGGTTGTTAGTCCTGTCACCGTTGGTAATTTGCAACCTAAATTTATTCTGTCTGTAACTTTGATTTGCTCACTGTCATCTTATCCTGTCATGGCATTTGTAGATTCAGGTGCTGCCCTGAGTCTCATGGATCTCTCATTTGCTAAGCGCTGTGGTTTTACTCTTGAACCATTAGAAAATCCTATTCCTCTTAGGGGTATTGATTCTACACCATTGGCAGCAAATAAACCGCAGTATTGGACACAGGTTACCATGTGCATGACTCCTGAACACCGCGAGGTGATACGTTTCCTGGTTTTACATAAAATGCATGATTTGGTTGTTTTAGGGCTGCCATGGTTACAGAACCATAATCCAGTCCTGGACTGGAAGGCTATGTCAGTCTCAAGTTGGGGCTGTCGTGGTATTCATGGGGATTCCCTGCCTGTGTCTATTGCTTCTTCTACGCCTTCGGAAGTTCCGGAGTATTTGTCTGATTATCAGGATGTCTTCAGTGAGTCTGAGTCCAGTGCACTGCCTCCTCATAGGGACTGTGACTGTGCTATAGATTTGATCCCAGGCAGTAAATTTCCTAAGGGAAGACTGTTTAATCTGTCGGTACCTGAACATACCGCTATGCGTTCATATATCAAGGAGTCTCTGGAGAAAGGACATATTCGTCCGTCTTCTTCCCCTCTTGGTGCGGGATTCTTTTTTGTGGCAAAAAAGGACGGATCTTTGAGACCTTGTATTGATTATCGGCTTTTAAATAAGATCACTGTCAAATTTCAGTATCCTTTACCGCTGTTGTCTGACTTATCTGCCCGGATTAAGGGTGCCAAGTGGTTCACCAAGATAGACCTTCGTGGTGCGTACAACCTTGTGCGCATTAAGCAAGGTGATGAATGGAAAACCGCATTCAATACGCCCGAAGGTCATTTTGAGTACTTGGTGATGCCTTTTGGGCTCTCCAATGCGCCTTCAGTTTTTCAGTCCTTTATGCATGACATTTTCCGGAAGTATCTGGATAAATTTTTGATTGTTTATCTGGATGATATTTTATTTTTTTCTGATAATTGGGATTCGCATGTGGAGCAGGTCAGGTTGGTCTTTAAAATTTTGCGTGAAAATTCTTTGTTTGTCAAGGGCTCAAAGTGTCTCTTTGGTGTACAGAAGGTTCCCTTTTTGGGGTTCATTTTTTCCCCTTCTGCTGTGGAGATGGACCCAGTCAAGGTCCGAGCTATTCTTGATTGGACTCAGCCCTCGTCAGTTAAGAGTCTTCAGAAGTTCTTGGGCTTCGCTAACTTCTACCGTCGTTTTATCGCTAATTTTTCTAGCATTGTGAAACCTTTGACGGATATGACCAAGAAGGGCTCCGATGTAGCTAACTGGGCTCCTGCTGCCGTGGAGGCTTTCCAGGAGTTGAAACGCCGGTTTACTTCGGCGCCTGTTTTGTGCCAGCCTGACGTCTCACTTCCCTTTCAGGTTGAGGTGGATGCCTCGGAGATTGGGGCAGGGGCCGTTTTGTCGCAGAGAGGCCCTGGTTGCTCTGTTATGAAACCTTGTGCCTTTTTCTCTAGGAAGTTTTCGCCTGCCGAGCGAAATTATGATGTGGGCAATCGGGAGTTGTTGGCCATGAAATGGGCATTTGAGGAGTGGCGTCATTGGCTCGAGGGTGCTAAGCATCGTGTGGTGGTCTTGACTGATCACAAAAATCTGATGTATCTCGAGTCTGCTAAACGCCTTAATCCGAGACAGGCCCGCTGGTCATTGTTTTTCTCCCGCTTTGATTTTGTTGTCTCGTATTTACCAGGTTCAAAGAATGTGAAGGCCGATGCTCTTTCTAGGAGCTTTGTGCCTGATGCTCCTGGAGTCGCTGATCCTGTTGGTATTCTTAAAGATGGAGTTATCTTGTCAGCTATTTCTCCGGATCTGCGACGTGTGTTGCAGAGATTTCAGGCTGATAGGCCTGAGTCTTGTCCACCTGACAGACTGTTTGTCCCGGATAAGTGGACCAGCAGAGTCATTTCCGAGGTTCATTCCTCAGTGTTGGCAGGTCACCCGGGAATTTTTGGCACCAGAGATCTGGTGGCCAGGTCCTTTTGGTGGCCTTCCTTGTCAAGGGATGTGCGGTCATTTGTGCAGTCCTGTGGGACTTGTGCTCGAGCTAAGCCTTGCTGTTCTCGTGCCAGCGGTTTGCTCTTGCCCTTGCCTGTCCCGAAGAGACCTTGGACACATATCTCCATGGATTTCATTTCTGATCTTCCGCTATCTCAGGGCATGTCCGTTATCTGGGTGATATGTGATCGCTTCTCCAAGATGGTCCATTTGGTTCCTTTGCCTAAGCTGCCTTCCTCTTCCGATCTGGTTCCTGTGTTTTTCCAGAACGTGGTTCGTTTGCACGGCATCCCTGAGAATATTGTGTCAGACAGAGGATCCCAGTTCGTTTCCAGGTTCTGGCGATCCTTTTGTAGTAGGATGGGCATTGATTTGTCGTTTTCGTCTGCTTTCCATCCTCAGACTAATGGACAGACGGAGCGAACCAATCAGACTTTGGAGGCTTATTTGAGATGTTTTGTCTCTGCTGATCAGGACGATTGGGTGACATTCTTGCCGTTGGCTGAGTTTGCCCTTAATAATCGGGCTAGTTCCGCCACCTTGGTTTCGCCTTTTTTCTGCAACTCTGGTTTCCATCCTCGCTTTTCTTCGGGTCATGTGGAGCCTTCTGACTGTCCTGGGGTGGATTCTGTGGTGGATAGGTTGCAGCAGATCTGGAATCATGTGGTGGACAACTTGAAGTTGTCACAGGAGAAGGCTCAGCGCTTTGCCAACCGCCGCCGCGGTGTGGGTCCCCGACTACGCGTTGGGGATTTGGTATGGCTTTCTTCCCGCTTTGTTCCTATGAAGGTCTCCTCTCCCAAATTTAAACCTCGTTTTATTGGGCCTTACAAGATATTGGAAATCCTTAATCCTGTATCTTTTCGTCTGGATCTTCCTGTGTCGTTTGCTATTCACAATGTATTTCACAGGTCCTTGTTGCAGCGGTACATTGTGCCTGTAGTTCCTTCTGCTGAGCCTCCTGCTCCGGTGTTGGTTGAGGGCGAGTTGGAGTACGTGGTGGAGAAGATCTTGGATTCTCGCCTCTCCAGGCGGAGGCTTCAGTACCTGGTCAAGTGGAAGGGCTATGGTCAGGAGGATAATTCCTGGGTGGACGCCTCTGATGTTCATGCGGCCGATTTAGTTCGTGCCTTTCATGCCGCTCATCCTGATCGCCCTGGTGGTCGTGGTGAGGGTTTGGTGACCCCTCACTAAGGGGGGGGTACTGTTGTGAATTTGCTTTTTGCTCCCTCTAGTGGTTACTAGTTTTTTGACTCTGGTTTTTCTGTCATTCCTTTTATCCGCACCTGGGTCGTTAGTTAGGGGTGTTGCTATATAAGCTCCCTGGACCTTCAGTTCAATGCCTGGCAACGTAGTTATCAGAGCTAGTCTGCTGTGCTCTTGTCTACTGATCCTGGTTCCAGTTATTTCAGCTAAGTCTGCCTTTTGCTTTTTGCTATTTGTTTTGGTTTTGTATTTTTGTCCAGCTTGTTCCTAATCTATATCCTGACCTTTGCTGGAAGCTCTAGGGGGCTGGTGTTCTCCCCCCGGACCATTAGACGGTTCGGGGGTTCTTGAATTTCCAGTGTGGATTTTGATAGGGTTTTTGTTGACCATATAAGTTACCTTTCTTTATTCTGCTATCAGCTAGCGGGCCTCTCTGTGCTAAACCTGGTTCATTTCTGTGTTTGTCATTTCCTCTTACCTCACCGTCATTATTTGTGGGGGGCTTCTATCCAGCTTTGGGGTCCCCTTCTCTGGAGGCAAGAAAGGTCTTTGTTTTCCTCTACTAGGGGTAGCTAGATTCTCCGGCTGGCGCGTGTCATCTAGAATCAACGTAGGAATGATCCCCGGCTACTTCTAGTGTTGGCGTTAGGAGTAGATATATGGTCAACCCAGTTACCACTGCCCTATGAGCTGGATTTTTGTATTCTGCAGACTTCCACGTTCCTCTGAGACCCTCGCCATTGGGGTCATAACAGTGGGCCATGCATGGAACGTTTACCAGCTTGCCGAGTTTTAAATCCGCAAACAAGTTATGCCCATTATTGCACACAACCTGGTTGGAAGTTCAGTGAGAGCTACTGATCGGTCTGTTCTTTTATCCCTTTCAACAGCTCGGCTGCGTTATGAGCTTTATCACCTAAAGAGATGAGCTACAACAGAGCGTGCTGCCACTTCGCCAAGTCAGTGCTGCACATTTCTTAGCTGGGGAGTGATGGGGAGGCTAGTTCTGCTGAGGATGAGGAGGAGGAAAGACAGGAACTAGAATATGAAGAGACTGAAACCCTGATGGAAGTTGGGCCCGCTTTTCTTGATATGGATAAGATGTGTGATGTTTCAGCCTCTGACTTTGTCCCAGATTCCAACAGGTTAACCCAGTTTTCCACCAGGGAAATGTATTGTCCCTGTCCACAGGAACTTGTCCACATGTCTGTGGTTAAGTGGATCTTCTCTGTGGCTGTGTTGGCCAAAGCTTGGCTGATATTGTGTAACATGTGCTTATGTAATGCAGGGATGACACACGAAAAACTGTGTCGGCTGAGAATCGAATACCATGAGGCTGCCATCGCCAAGAGATCACAGAAAGACTCAGTTCCCACAAGTCGAAATGGCAACATTTCCAGGGCTAGCAAACTGAAAATGTGGGTGTTTAGTGTTTGGGCCTCTGGGTGGGTGGCTGGATATTTCTGCTTTCTAGTAAATGTCTGGGGCAGGGACAACCGAATGCTGTGCTGGAACAACGAAGTGGATGTGGTTGCTGACTTTTGTGTGTGTGCAACCGCTGGCTGCGTGCAGGAGGCATCAGTGCCTGCTTCATGGTCAGAACATTGGGAAGGCCGTAACACAGGGCAAGGGGCCGTGGTTTCACCCTCAGACACAGATTTTGTACCTTGACATTCCGCCCATCTACTAGGTTGCGTGACTGCCATGTGCTTTTGCATACTAATGGTGCTCAGGTTGGCAGTGTTCTTGCCTCTTCTTGGCAGATGCTGCAAATTACAGTTGCTTTATCTGAAGGACTTTCAGAAAAAACTGCCATACAGAGGAACAATGCACCCTTGGCCTGTTATCTAGCTGAGTGGGAGAGCTCTGTGGAACAGTTGATCGAATTTTACATCTGGTGAAACCACTACCTTTTCTTGCCTGTTTTCTTGCTATGGATCCATCTCTCTCTGCACTGTTGTGCTCACTAGGCATGCCACTGTGCCAAGATGGATCAGTGGCCTTATCATCGACCACTTCATCTTCCAATTCCTCAATATGACCCTCCTTCTGAGCTTTGATTTGAGGCTGACCTGTTAGCAACTATGCCTCATGATTATCCTCCACCTCTTCAGACATCAATTGACCTTCCCCAATGTGCTTTTATCCTGGCTGTGGGTGCTCAAATGTTTGGGCATCACTTCACTCCACTTCCTCATGACCCTCTTTAATGGTGCATGTTGAGAGGCCTGACAAATTACAAGGGAACATAAACAGTTCCTCAGAGTGGCCAGTGTCGGGTTCGCATGTCTCCCGAGACTCTTGATGTTGGGAAGAAGAAGGATCAGGTTAAAGGGAACCTGTCACCCCCCAGGCATTTTTAACTAAAAGAGCCACCACAAAGTCTTCCACACAGTTCTGTCTCAGTAGCGAAGAGGCTGGGCCTCTAAATCCTTAAAGCGAACCTGTCACCCCCAGGTGTTTTTAACTAAAAGAGCCACCTTGTGCAGCACTAATGCTGCATTCTGTCAAGATGGCTCTTTTAGTTCGGGTCACTGCAAATGCTGAAATAATCGTTTTTATAATGTGCCCTTCATACCTGAAGTTCGTCAGGGGGGCATGTCTTTTCCCCCCTGACACAAACACCTCCCAGTCATCACTCAGGGCCTCCATGCGCCAGGCGCCGCCTCCATTTCCTTTCTGAACATCCCCGGCGCTTTTTTTACGGGCATGCGCAGATTGTGGTGCCCTTCGACTCCCATTACATGATGGGAACTTACAGCCCAGGTTCCGGGGACGTTCTGGAAGGAAATGGAGGCGGCGCACGGAGGCCATGAGTGACGGCTGGGAGGCGTTTGTGTCAAGGGGGACAAGACATGCCCCCCTGACAAACTTCAGGAATGAGGGGCACATTATAAAAACGATTATTTTAGCATTTGCAGGGACCCAAACTAAAGGAGCCACCTTGACAGAATGCAGCATTAGTGCTGCACAAGTTGGCTCTTTTAGTTAAAAACACCTGGGGGTGACAGGTTCGCTTTTAGGATTTAGAGGCCCAGCCTCTTCGCTACTGAGACAGAACTGTGTGGAAGACTTCGTGGTGCTGCTTGTCAACACACTGGAGCTTTGTCTGCCATCCAACCCACAGCATCCTTGCACTTGTCTGGGTTCCTTAGTGGTGTAGTGTGCTGACCAAACTTTGACAGGAATCTAGAACGAGATACAGTCACATGCGGATCTGTCACACTGCCTTGGTGGGCACCACCACATCCACGTCTCTTAACGTCACCCTTTCTCATCTTGAATGCATTATGCTTATGGAACCAAAGAATACTGGCTTTATTTTTCACAAGTACCCTTACAAAGGTCTTATGTACAAATTCACTGTATCTAGCAATGTGTGGCTATTATTTTGGAGATCGTCTTGCTGACACACTCCAAATGTGGAGTTATGAAGATTTTTGCCCCTGCTAAATTGTCACGTAAGATTACCTGTAAATGGACTGCGCCAGTCACACAACTCCTAGATAAGGAGACGCTATTGTTTAAACCAATAGAAAATTATGATTTTTTTCAAGCATCTTGCTGACACACTCCAAATGCGGAGTAAAAAAGATTATTGCCCATGCTAAATTGTCACATACGATTATCTCTACCGAGATTGTGCCAGTCGCACAACTTAAGACAAATATTAGGTACTTTAAGTGGAAAATAGAAGAGAGCTGCCGCATGTACTTGCGAAGATAAGAACACCCAGATGCCTGCCTTTCACCCAACCTTCCTTTCATCTGCTGGGTTGGCTGTAGTGTAAGAGGTGTCGGTCCTTATTATACTATTTCTACTGTGGTGAAATTGATGCCACTTTGGTGGTGTCTGCCCCTAATTATTTTTAATTTGAAGACTCCTGATTTGGTCTCCATCTTCTGGGTTGCTGTAGGGGAAGATGTGTTGGTCCCTAATAAACTATTTATAATCTCATGAAATTGATGCCACTTCAGTGGTGCCAGGCCCAATTTTTTTAAAATTTGAAGACTCTTGGTTGGGTGTCAATATGCTGGGTTGGCTGTTGTGGAAGATGTGTCAGCCACTATTAAATTTTTTCTACTGTGGTAAAATTGATGCCACATTGTTGGTGTCTGCCAATAAATTTTGTAAATGTGTAGACTCCTGATCGGGTCTCCTTCACACATGATGCCTGTAGCAGTAAGCCTCTGAGACTGGCAGGCCTCGACTGCCTTCGAGTCAACTACATGTGTTACTATTCTCAGTTTTTTCTGACAATAGTAGATTATGAAACTGTTATTTGTGCCAACTGAGTGTGGCTGAGCTTCAAAGAAGGTTGCATGAATTATCAAGATTCGCAGCACAACAGGCCTACACCCATTCCTCAACCACCTCGTCTTAATTTGATGTTCAATTAAAAGTTGTAAATGCTCGCCCAGACCCCGATATCTTATGCATGGCTGAATTCTGCCATTCCATGCTAAAATTTGTACTGTGGGTGAAATGAGGCCACTTTCCTGGTGCCTTCCCCTCATTTGATGTGTTTTGCCAGCTTTTGGGCCTATTTGAAGGTGTTGTGTATGCATTTTTTTTTGCCTCACATTGACTTGAATGGAGTTCAACTGTGTTTGGCAAATATTCGACAAATAAATCGTTGAATATTGCAAATTCGGCGATCGTAATCCGAATTGAACATTGAAATACTCACCCATCTCTAATGAGGACCTGGTGGTAAAGGGAGCAGTGCAAACCTTCTTAGCTGGGAGACCTCACACCTCATGCAACACCTCCAATTTTTTTTCTTTATTCCAGCCACACTTAGATGGAACAAACATCAGTTTCATAGACTGCTATTGTTAGAAAAATGTAATAATAGTAACACAGGTAGTTCACTGATCAATTGACCCACAGTATAACCTGTTATAATCGCACACAATCAGTCAGCCATGGACCATGCATGAGGTATCATGGCCTGGCCCAGCATTTACAGCTTGGAATTTAAGTTTCAGTTAAGAAGAGATGGGTGAGGGATTAGTGTAAGTCTGCTGTGCTGGGAGCTCTGATACCACATGCAACATCTCAAATGTGATTTTTAATCAGCCACACTCAGGTGCACAAATATCAGCTTGGTAAACCACAAATGTAATAAAAATTTAAGGAAAGAAATACATCTAGTCGACTGACAGTAATTGCAGGCCTTCCTGTCTGGGAGCCCTACTGCTACAGGCAACACACTTGAGACTTGAGACCTATCTTGGAGTACAAACATTTCCCAAAATTATTGACACACAAAACTAAAGTGTCATCAATTTCACAGAGTAGAAATATAATTGTGTAGTTTTTTGAAAACTTCAGTTACTGTATGGTCTACTCGAGTCCCTTTCTTTGGCAGCAGTATTATTATTATTTATTGTTATATTGCCATTTATGTGAAAAGGGTATACAGAATAAAAACAAGTACAATAATCTTAAACAATACAAGTCACCAACTGCTAATGGAGGAGAGCACCCTGCCCGTGAGGTATTACAGTCTACGAAGGATGGGTGAGGATACAATAAGTGAGGGTAGAGCTGCACAACATGGTGGAGCAATAGATAGTGTAGGTTGTAGGCTTGTTGGAAGAGGTATTTCTTCAGGCTTTTTTGAAGGTTCCCATGGTAGGCGAGAGTATGGTATGTTGAGTTATACAGTTCCAGAGTTGAGGGGATCTACGTGAGAAATCTAGTGTCACAACACAGCTGTCGGGTGACTCAGGACCAGGGGCTACTTTCCTGGCCCTAACACTAAGGGGAGCCCTAGCTTGTCCAGCTCCCCGGGATAATTCAGATGGAGAAGATGCCGGGGCCTCCGCCATTGCCTTATCTCCTAAGTTAGCCCTCCGTCCATTCACTTCCCTCTCCCAGGGTAGAGGGGGCACTGCATTGCACTGCAGTACATCAAGCCAACAAACAGGGCAACACAAACAAGGGTTAACTGAAAATTCCAGACACACAAAATATTCCCTCACATATAATAGAGGAATCCACCAGGGGAGTATGCAGGAAGGGTAAAAAAGCAAAATAGAGAAAGCTAAGGAATAACCACATGTACAAACCAAACAACAGTCGCTAATAACTCATCCGGCTCTCCTTCTCATAACAACTCCTTTCCCTCCATTAGCCATGCAGCAAAAGCTAGCTCTGACGAGGATTAGTAGCATAACCAAGACTATATAGGGGAAAGGAGTGGCTAACTGAGCACAGCTGATTAACCCGTTCTGCCAGAAAAAATGCAGACATTTAATAAATGACGGAGAAGTGCCTCTTCTCAGCGCCGGAGTAGGAGCAATCAGACGCTGTTGTCTTGTGGCTCTACTCTGTCATGGTAATGAAGCGATGGCCGGGGGACCACCACTGTGCAGGAAGACTACTGTACACAAGATGAGGTGCAAACAACAAAGGGTAGATTTATTGGGAGACAGGGAATGAAGGGAATGAGGAAGATGCAAACAGGGGTTAACAATAGCAAAAGACAATATAAATGAGTAATCTTGTGTGGAAAATAGCACGGTGCTCCAACAATTACAGACTCAGAATTTATCTCACAAGCAACTTTAAACAATAAAACCAATAACGATGCTACTCTATGTATAACCTCCCTGGCCTTTACTAAGCAGGCCACACGGCTCCCGTGTTCTGACTACTGAAGCCTGCATTAGGCCCTAACAGGTGCACCATACAGGAACAGACTCACGGTGATGTTGGGGACACAGGTCCAGTCCCAGGGGGCCCCCAGAAGTCCAACACGGTGGTGCGCACGGATTCCTGTCAGCTCTGCGAAGCGTGGTCTTCTCCTTGTTTCTGGATACTGTAAGTCCCTTTCTCAGTATCTTCGTGGCTTCACAAACTAGCACAGGACAGCCACCTTTGCTGTAAAGTCTTGCAAATTTCAGAAGTTCACTCTGTCCCAGCCTGGGACCTTTCTTGTAGCAAACAACACACAGATGTCTCTAGAAGCTTCTCCTCTCACACGCAGCACAGGCTCAACTCCTCCCCTCAAGCTAGGGCAGTTCATCTTCACAGCCTTAAGCAGGGAAAAAGCAGAACATTCCATCTCACACCAGACAAGGGGGTGCAGTCTCTTAAAGTGACAGCGTGTTCCTTACTGTCCATAACAGCACCACCCTCTTACAGTAACCCCATGACAGTACCTCCTCTTCTATGAGGGACCTCGGGAACCTCAGGACCAGGTTTATTTGGGTGTGCCACGTGAAAAACTGGGACCAGTCTAGCCGCATGAACATCAGATGATGGTACCCACATCCTCTCCTCATGACAGCACGCCCTCCAATGTACCAGATACTGACGTGACTAACGAACGAGGCAAGAGTCCAAGATTTTCACAATCTGAAACTCCAGATTACCATCAACAATTACAGGAGATAGTGGTAGAGGCGATGGTACTGCAGATGTAACGTATTTTTTGATAAAAGAACAATGAAATGCATTATGGATCCAAAAGGTAGATGGTAAAGCAAGGTGGAATGCTATGGGATTGACAATAGATATGATGTTATAAGGACCGATAAACCTCATACCCAGTTTCCAAGATGGGACCTTCAGCTTAATATTCCTAGAGGATAGCCACATCAAGTCACCAACACACACAGGTCTGAACCCACCAAGCGTCTCTGATGAGTCATACTCTAGTATTTGGATCCCATCTTCCTCAAATTATTCATAACCCCCTGCGTATGGTAGAAATGGAAGATGAAAACCATTCTGCCTCCGGTAATCCAGATGGGCGGTTACCATTAAAAGAACTAAACTGAGGATGGAACCCAAAAATAAGGACTTAACGGCTGATTCCTGACAATGATTATTTACAGCGAATTCGGCCAATGGTAAGTAGGAAACCTAGTCCTCTTGAGTATTCAGACACAAAACACCTAAGATATGTCTCTAGATTTTGGTTAATATGTTCAGTCTGCCAATTAGACTGCAGGTGAAAAGCGGAAGAAAAAGACAAATGGATTCCCAGATGAGTGCAAAATGGCCTCCAAAATTTGGTGATAAACTGCACCCCTCGATCAGAAACAATATAGGCTGGCATCCCATGCAATCCAATTATATCCCTGACGAAAAACTTGCGCCAAGGATTTAGCATTTGGAAACGCTGGTAAAGCGATAAAATGAGACATTTTACTGAACCTATACACCACCACAAGAATAACAGTGACACGGGTAGGTCTGTGATAAAATCAACCAAGTGAGTCCAAGGTCTGCTGGGGATCTTCAATGGTTGGAAAGCACCCAACGGACAAGTATAAGAGGTCTTAGCATGCACGCAGACACTGCAGGTGGCTACATACTCCCGGACAACCTTATGAACATCTGGCAACCAAAAACGCTGAGTAAGCAAATCTGCTGCGGCTTTATTCCCAGGATGTCTGGCCAACACTGAATCGTAATGTTCACTGAGGACTTTAAGATGGAGATTGACCAGAAAGAACAGTTTACCAAGTGGACAGGCAGCAGGTGCCTTCCCCTGAGTGTTAACATACTCACTTTCCAGATCGGAGCATATAGACGCCATCACCACCCCTTTTTGAAAAATAGCTACCGGTTCACACTTTCTCCTCCCCCGGGGAAGCAATGGGAAAAGGCATCCACCTTAATGTTTTTGTTCCCAGGCCTATAAGTAACACAAAAGTTTAACCTGGTAAAGAACTATGCCAATCTTGCCTATCGAGGTGTTAGACATTTTGCTGTTTCCAAGTATACCAGATTCTTAGATTCTTACCATCACTGGGTGATCTGCTCCCTCCTGAAAATGACGCCAATATGCAAAAGCCCATTTGATTGCTAAGAGTTCCCTGTTGCCAATGTCATAAGTTATCTCAGCTGGTGACAGCTTTTTACAAAAATATGCACATGGTTGCCATTCACCAGTAAAAGCTCCTTGTGATAATATTGCCCCCACTCCCACCTCAGACGCGTCAACCTCAACGATAAAAGGCTGAGAGATGTCAGGCTGAATAAGAATTAGTGCAAAAGCAAAACACCTTTTCAACCTATCTAATGCCTTCCTGGCAGGACTGGACCACTTGGAGGAGTCCTCCCCCTTCCTGGTCATATCTGTAAGAGGTTTGGCTACCACCGAAAAGTTTTTTGTGAACTTACGGTAGAAGTTGGCGAAACCTTAAAATCTTTTTAACGCATTCAAATCCTGGACGATCCCAATCCAATACCACCCAGACTTTCGCTGGATCCATGCGAAAACTGGTGGAGGACAGCACATATCCTAGAAAAGGGATCTCCCTAACTGAGAACATACGCTTCTCGGGTTTAACATACAATTTATTGTCACGGAGTATATGTAAGACCTGCCTGACATGTACCTGGTGTGACTCGAGGTCAGGAGAGAAAATTATTATGTCATCCAGATAGATCACAATGAACCTGCTTACCAAGTGACTTAAGACGTCATTTATAAAGTGCTGAAAGACGGTCGTTCGTCAACCCAAAAGGCATCACCAGATTCTCATAGTGTCCCTCAGATGTATTGAATGCCATCTTCCACTCATTCCCCTCTTTGATACAGATGAGATTATGAGCGCACCTGAGACCCATCTTAGAGAACCATTTTGCCCCTAATATTTGATTAAAAAGGTCAGGGATGAGAGGGAGCGGATTCGGATCACAGACAGTGATTGCATTTAGTTCCCTGAAATCCAGGCAAGGGCGTAACCCTCCTTCTTTTTTCCTTACAAAAAAGAACTCCACAGCAATGGGGGATGAGGATGGTCTGATATGACCCTTAGCCAGGCTTTCTGTGATGTAGTCATTCATGGCCTGTCTCTCCAGTAACAGAAGTTGTCAGTTGTCTTTAGATAGGAAGTCATGGTGTTGGTTCACTAGTGCTTTCAGAAATTTTAACACCTACCACATATATACTCCTTGAACACCAAGGCAAATCCCCCTTCCAGCACGACTTTGCTTTTTCCCAGTCATGTTGATCAGATAGTGTGCTAGGAGCACACTGTTAGCAACTAAAAGTTAAATTTTTTACTCTGCACAACCTCTACTAAATTTCAGCTGCACAAAATTAGAAGGTGAAATATGCGTGATGAATCATGTTTCTCATAGAAGAAAGAATTGTTTCAGTGTGGATGAGGCCTGTATGACAAAGAAGATCTGCTCCAAAAAATTTCAAAGTGAGATGTTCCCTATGGTATGATGTTAGCAACAGATTTTTTTGTGTGCGGATGAGGCCTGTATAACATTGACTACATGTTCCAAGCAATTTCTATGTGAGATGTCCCCTACTGTATTATGTTAGTAACTGAAGAATTTTTGGGGGCCAGACAATGAGGCCTGTATAACATTGACTAGTTGCTCAAAACAATTTGAAACTGAGATCTCCCCTTTTATATCACATTAGTAAAGCAAAAAAAATTTTTTTAGAGTGGATGAGGCCTATATAATCTAGAAGATTGTCCGTGCACACATAAAGTTAGGAAAAATGAAATTACTGTTTACAAGAACGGTCGTTCGTCAACCCAAAAGGCATCACCAGATTCTCATAGTGTCCCTCAGATGTATTGAATGCCATCTTCCACTCATTCCCCTCTTTGATACAGATGAGATTATGAGCGCACCTGAGACCCATCTTAGAGAACCATTTTGCCCCTAATATTTGATTAAAAAGGTCAGGGATGAGAGGGAGCGGATTCGGATCACAGACAGTGATTGCATTTAGTTCCCTGAAATCCAGGCAAGGGCGTAACCCTCCTTCTTTTTTCCTTACAAAAAAGAACTCCACAGCAATGGGGGATGAGGATGGTCTGATATGACCCTTAGCCAGGCTTTCTGTGATGTAGTCATTCATGGCCTGTCTCTCTGCATCAGTGAAATCTGCTCTTGGGCAGCTTGGCACTAGTATGAGATTAATAGCTCAATCATAAGGACAATTGGGAGGGAGGGCTTTGCTCCCCTGCTCAGAGAACACATCCCCAAAATCCGACAGGTAACTAGGCATGGACTGGGTATCCACCCCAGCCAACTGGGTACCCAAGCAGTGTCCTTGACAGTGCAACACTCCATTTAGCTATTTCCTGAGTCTACAAATCTATAACAGGATTGTGCAGAGCGAGCCAAGTAAGTCACAGTACCACAGGTGAAGGCAAACCCTCTAGCACATAACAGTCCAACATCTCATTGTGTATGGCCTGCACCTGATGCCACAAGTCTCAAACAACTTGAGTAAAATGTTCCTGTCTTAAGGAGGCAGAGTCGATGGCAATTATGAGTATGTGGGATGAGGCCTTGGACCTGGATGACACTAGCGTTGATCAAATTAAACCATGCCCCACTGTTCAGAAGTACAAACATGTCCACATTAATTCCACCCATGTGTATTACGGCTGGTAGAAAATACTCTGTCCTACCTACAGAAGTGACATGTACACTCGGTTTGTTAGCCTCCCGGCAAATCGGGCCTTCCAGTTTTCTGACGGTTTGATTAATTCGAGGTCAGGAAGGACACGTGCCCATGAAGTGGCCCTTTATAACACAAAGGAACCCCCCTTACGCCAAACAACAGACAATTTGTCAGAATATGATGCCGCATCCACCAGTAGACTCAGTGCTGACCTCCTTCGACCACAGACCGCCCGCACCCATAGATGACTCCCAATGTCTCTGACAAAGATGGTGATCAACTTGGATCTCCAGACACATGGCTGCCTCAAGGGAGTCAGGGGTCTCATACAAAGCTAAGGTATCTTTCACCCTTACTGTAAGCCCCTCACAGAACAGACTACGGAGTGCGGGGAATACATAGCCCACCTCTGGAATTCTGAGCAATATTCCTCCGCTGGGCGGTCTCTTTGCTGACGTTGGCATAGTGTGGACTCAGCTAAGGAGACACGGTCAGGGTCATCATACACCAGGCCCAGTGCCTGAAAAAATCTGTCCACCATCTGAAGTGAATGTGAGTCAGATGGGAGAGAAAACGCCCATGCCTGGGGTTTCACTGAAGGAGAAAGATAAATATCCACACACATTGCTCCTGTATACCTGTGGAAACCGGACTTAACATGAAGTACCATTTACAGGCCTCTCAGAAAGCAACAAACTAGTCATGCCCCACCCAGAGAACCTGTCCAACAATGCGATCTTGGGCTCCACTGTGGTTTGCTGGGGAGATGGGAGTCCCACAAAAGATGTATCAGGGTGCTGCAAAACCACCATGCGTAAACCCGCCACCTTCAGACTGAGCTGTTGCAATTGCCCTGTCAGAGCAGAGATTGGATCCATCATGGATCAGAGAAAATGGTAGTAGTCACAGCTAATGTCACAACACAGCTGTCAGGTGACTCGGGACCAGGGGCTCCTTTCTTGACCCTAACACTAGGGGGCACCCTAGCTCGCCCTGCTCTCCAGGTTACTTCAGATGGTGAAGATGCCTCTGCCATTGCCTTATCTCCTAAGTAAGCCCACCGTCCATTCCCTTCCCCCACCCAGGAAGGAGGTGGCATGAAAGTGCACCGCAGTACACCAACCTGACAAACAGGGCAACACAGTCAAGGGTTAACTGAAAACTCCAGACACACAAAAAATTCCCTCACATATGACAGAAGAATCCATTGGGGGAAAAAAAGACAAAATAGAGAAGGATAATGAATTGCCACGTGTTCAAACCAAACAACAATCGCTAATAACTTCTCCAGCTCTCCTTCTCATACCAACTACTTTCCCTCCGTTAGTCATGCAGCAAAAGCTAGCTCTGACGAGGATTAGAATTAGAGCCCAGATTATATAGTGGAAAGGAGTGGCTAGCTGAGCACAGAGATTCCCAACATGGTCAATTAACCACTGCTCTGCCAGAAGAAATACACACATAATATGACGGAGAAGTGCTTCATCTCAGTAACGTAGTAGGAGCAATCAGACTGCTGTGGTCCTCTGACTCCACTCTGTTGCGGTAACCCCTTGATATCTAGTATGCGATTGTAGGAAGAGGAGATAAAAGGAGAGTAGAGAAGGAGATCTTTTGACAATCGAAGGTTGCATGCAGGTAAGAACCAGGAGACTAGGTCACAGAAGAATGGGGAGACAGGTTTTAGATCACTTTGTATGCCACACTTATGGTTCAGAAATGGAGTCTATGCACAATGGGAAGCCAGTGCAGGGATTGACAGTGGGGTGAAGCCAGGGAATAGCAGGGTGACAGGAGGATTTGTTGGGCTGCAGAGTTTAGGATAGAATGAATGGGTGTGATAGTGTCACAAGAGAGGCCACCGAGCAGGAGACTGCGGTAGTCAAGGCGAGAGATGGTGAGGACATACACTAGTGTTCTTGCAGATTACTGGTTCAGGAATCTGCGGATTTGGGAGATATGCTTGAGTTTTACTCAGTAGGAAGGGGAAAGGGCTTGGATCTTAGATTTGAAGGAAAGGTCATAGTCATTTGGGGGTTGAATGAGATAATGGAAAGATTATGAATTCAGTTTTATCCATGTTAAGTTTTAGAAACCTAGCAGAGAAGAAAGATAAAATAGAGGACTGATATTGTGGGATTCTGGTAAGTATGGAGGTGATATCAGGTCCAGGGAGGTAGATCAGTGTGTCATCAGCATAGAGGTGATACTGAAAGCCGTGAGACTCTGGGCTGTCCCAGGCCAAAGGTGTAGATGGAGTAGAGCAGGGGTCCTAAAACTGAACCTTGGGGGCACTGACACATAAGGGGCAAGATGAGGAGGTGGTGTGTGCGTGGGATACACTGAATGTCCTGTCAGGCATGAGGAGAGCCAAGATAGGACCAAGTCTGTGATGCCCAGAGATGAGAGAGTATGTAGCAATAGGGAATTGTCCACTGTGTCCAAGGCAGATGAAAGGTCCAGGATAAGAAGGACAAAGTAGTGTCGCTTGGATTTGGTGGCTAGTAGGTCATTGTTGACTTTAGTCAGGGCAGTTTCATTGAAATGATGCGGTTCGAAGCCACATTGAAAGCGGAAAAAGAGGGAGCATGAGGATAGATTTGAGAACAGTTCAAAATGGACGTGCTGTTCAACTAGTTTTGAGGCATAGGAGAGAAGTGAAAAGGGGCAATAGCTATACACAAAGGATGGGTCAAGGGAGGACTTTTTGAGGATGGGTGTGATCGAGGTTTGTCTGAAGCATGAGGAGAAGACAACAGTTGTTGTTAACAGGTTGAAGTGGTGGGTTAGTTTTGGGATGAAGACTGTTGTAAGGTTTGGAATGAGGTGGGATGGGATTGGGTCAAGTTCACAGGTGGAGGATCATGATTTGGAGAGTAAAGAGGAAAATTGATCTACCGTGATGGTGAAGTTTGTTTTGGAGTAGGAGAGTTGAGTAGTTATGAGGAGGGGCTCTGGAGACTTTAGGCAAAAGCTTTACCTTATGTTGTCAATCTTCTGCTTAAAGAATGTATCAAAGTCTTCATCTAAGATGAGTGGATAGGAAGGGGGAGCATGGGGATGAGGAGAGAATTGAAAGTACTGAATAGCTGCTTAGTATTGTGAAACAGGGATATATGAGAGATGAGAAGTAGGTTTGTTTTGCTGCAGTGACAAATTGCATAGCATTTTGACAACTTCTGCTACTACTGGATGGGCTACTCAACTTATTTTCTTTGGCAGCCGCACATGGGTATGCCTTGTAGATGAAGTACAGAATGTGTTCCAGTGGATGACAAGCTCTGCATAATGTGACCTCTCCTCTTCCTCCTCCTTAACATCATACACAGTACTGTCCTCATAAGTGGCACCCCCAACTACCCTCAGCCATCACAGTTCTGCTCCAAAGATTCACAGACTCAAGAGAAGGAAAGCATATGCACTGATGGGCAAAATTTTTTGCAGTTGGATCTGGGCTGGACGATGTAGGGTTCAAGTAGAATCCAGACTCTCATCACCAGACGTTAACCCCCGTGGGTGTAGACAATCTATTCCTGATGCATTGTACTGTGCTATCAAAGCAGAAAGAGGAGTATGGTGTTTCTCAGAGTAAGGACTAGGAGAACAGAGAGGATGATGATTAGGGTGTAGAACCCATGTGGTATAAACCTAGAGGCACACAGCTGAGTAGCTCATCAGAGGAGATGGAGGAGGAGGAAGTCAAGCAGGTTACGTTGCGGCTTCCCACAGAGACAGCGAGTCATGCAACCATGACAAGCACTGCATCCTCAGTCACAACTCTGGCTGTGGCAAGCAGCAGTTGTGGGTCTGAAGTTTGAATGGGCGGAAAGCATTGGCTAGCCTTGCCCTTTTTTGAAACCACAAAGGATGACTCAACTCACGTTATCTGCCAAGTTTGTAAAATACTACTGAATAGAGGCTGAAAATCCAATAATTTGCCTATTACATGTATGAAATGGAACACGTACGATCAACATGCATCAGTCTGGTAGTCTCACTGCCCTAAAATGTGGAATAGCCGGCCTCACAAATCAACTGCCGACCCATTAGCCACATCTGCTGTTTCTTTCTCCTCCTTCAATGTGGCATGTGTTCTCGTACAGTTCTCTGTACACAGAACCACCGCTTGTTTACGCGATACAGTCGTGACGAGTGTCAGCTGTTATGGGAGTGGACATGCCTGCTGTTTTTGACTGATCTCAGACATCAAATCTTTCTCAATCCACCATAACATCTTCACCTTGACCTCACTCACAGTCCAGCAGCTTGTTGTGTTCACCCTACTTCACATTCTGTCAGCACAGCAACCAGTCCACGTTTGTGCAATTGTGGTCAATTAAAAGATTGTTTCCTCTTACATATGACAAAGCTAAGAGCTTGAACTTCACCATATTCAATCTACTAATAATAAAACCTGTATTTATATAGCACAAAATATTCTGCAGAAGTCAGCAGTTCATATAAAACAGTCATAAGTTACAAAGTTAACGATATTCACTCAATTAAAGCAAAAATAATGATGACCCTCATCTTCAGAGCTTACAATCTAAAATGAGGTAGGGGTGACACAAAGTACAGATGCTTATTTACAATGCTGGTCCAGTCATCTTGAGGAATTGGGGTTAGATAAAGGCCATATGAGGATTTTGGGTACAGTTGAGTTTGATGGCAAATTATGTTCAGAATAGGCTTCATATAAAAAGGACTTTGATTAGGGAAAGTGATAGGCCGCCCTAAACAGATGTGTTTTTAGAGAGTTCCTAAAACGTGTTAGTTGTTGTTAGTCCTAATTTCATGGAGTAGAAAGGGTAGTGAATTGTGATGAGCGAATTTCTTTGGAAAACAATCTACAAACATAAATTTGGCACAAATATGTCACATTGGGATTCGTGATCGGAAGCACCAGCAAAGCTTAATAAAAATGGAAAAAATTTGTAACATTCGGTAAAAAGTGCAGGGAAATATTTGCTTTGCCACAAAAGTATTTTTAGCACTTTAGCAATGATAATGGTGGTGTATCATAAGCGTTTGGCACATGTTTCATGAGGTGAGTGGGTTTGCAAAGCTCAGAGGCGCGGCGTTCTTGTAAACAGTAATTTCATTTTTCCTAACTTTATGTGTGCACGGACAATCTTCTAGATTATATAGGCCTCATCCACTCTAAAAAATTTTTTTTTGCTTTACTAATGTGATATAAAAGGGGAGATCTCAGTTTCAAATTGTTTTGAGCAACTAGTCAATGTTATACAGGCCTCATTGTCTGGCCCCCAAAAATTCTTCAGTTACTAACATAATACAGTAGGGGACATCTCACATAGAAATTGCTTGGAACATGTAGTCAATGTTATACAGGCCTCATCCGCACACAAAAAAATCTGTTGCTAACATCATACCATAGGGAACATCTCACTTTGAAATTTTTTGGAGCAGATCTTCTTTGTCATACAGGCCTCATCCACACTGAAACAATTCTTTCTTCTATGAGAAACATGATTCATCACGCATATTTCACCTTCTAATTTTGTGCAGCTGAAATTCAGTAGAGGTTGTGCAGAGTAAAAAATTTAACTTTTAGTTGCTAACAGTGTGCTCCTAGCACACTATCTGATCAACATGACTGGGAAAAAGCAAAGTCGTGCTGGAAGGGGGATTTGCCTTGGTGTTCAAGGAGTATATATGTGGTAGGTGTTAAAATTTCTGAAAGCACTAGTGAACCAACACCATGACTTCCTATCTAAAGACAACTGACAACTTCTGTTACTGGATGTTGTAATTTTTAGTGTGCTGCATTGTTCTCGCGTAATTGCAGTCTATGATATCTTTAGTGGGGCTTATGTGCCTGCTGTTGTTGCTGCTGCAGCTAGAGATGTTAACACTAATTTGCAGAAATGTGAACAGTCATGCTTGGGTGTTCATTTGCTGGGTAAGAGTAGTGGAAGACCTGTCGGTCTCTATTAGACTTTTTCTACTGTGGTGAAATTGATGTTACTTTGTTGGTGTCTGCCAAGAAATGTTTTTAAATGTGTAAATTCCTGGTTGGGTCATCTTCATGTGTGTTGCCTGTAGAAGTAGGCCTCCAATTTGAGTCAACTACCCGTGTTACTATCCTTACATTTTTCTGACAATAGTAATCTAAGAAACTGATATGTGTGCCACCTGAGTGTGGATGAGCATCAATGTCATTTATTTTATTTATTTTTTTCCTTTATATAAAGCAAATTGTTTAACATTCGCCTTACAGACATTATTGGCAAGGCAATGTCACCATTGGGACTCATACTCTAAATTTACTATCTGTATGTCTTTGCAGTATGGGTAGAAAAATAATTACTGGGAATAAACCCTCGCAAACATCTTCATCTCCTAACTGTTGCACGTCCATCACCTCTTCCTACTCGTCCTTTAAATTGTCCTTCTCCATTTGTTCCTCTCATGGCAACCGCCTGTGAGATGACAGACCTGAACTTATAGATATTGTTAACCCTAAGGGAATCATCCTCTGCTTCCTCCTCTTCCCCCAGGACCACCACCACTTCTTCATCTAGACTATTTAAAGTGTACTCCTTCATGTAGATGACAGTAATAGTGATGCTGATGATGGCATTGTTGCCACTAACCATCTTAGATGCCATTAAGAAAATGCGCAGAAGGGTGCAGAGGTCCTTCATCTGTGTCCTCTACACAAGTGTGAATTGCACCATGTCTGTACTGCATTGTGCCAGACTATGAAAAATGTCCATTAATTCCACGGTGTGGTCATCTTGCATATCAACCAGTTAATTGGTAGTCTAAAAGATCTCTATACCAACTGAACTAGAATGGTGGAAGTTAGCACACAACAACAGTGGTTTCTGCAGCAGCACATCCAGGCTGGGACAGTCGCCAAAGAATTGCTGTACTATCTAGTTGAGGATGCAAGCCATGCAAGGCACCTGTGTAATGTTGGTCCTGTGTAGGGCTGCCACCAGGTTTGTTATTGCACACTGCCTTCCCTGGCTCCAGGTTGAGTGAAGACAGCCATTGCTCAAACTCGGCATGGATAGCTGTCCACAACTGTTGATCTGTATGATTGCGGTCTCCAAGGCATATTAAAGTAAACACTGCCTTATTACAGTGAGCCCTGGCTGCGCAGTATGGAGGTGGGAGGATTCTCTCTTCAGTGTTGGAACGTGTGTTTAATTAATGCAGAGGTTGAGAGCACAAGTGAAGGCCCTAGACAAAGTGGAGGAGTCAGAAGCACTGGAGGAACTGTTAAATACAGAGGTTTGTTCCGCAAGCCATGGGGATTCTAAGACTTTGTGTCTAGTGACACCTTGGTGTCTACTGCTTTAGTTCTCCATCCTCTGGTGTGTACTAGTTTAGTTCTCTAACCCAAGCTTTTTAGCAGTTTAGGTCTCCAACTCCTGTTGTCTATTAGTTTAGTTCTCCATGTTTTAGTGTTAATTTGTTTTGTTATGCAATCATAGCTGTTTAGTAGTTTAGCTATCCAACCTCTGTTGTCTATTGATTTAGTTCTCCATGTTCTGATGTTAATTTGTTTTGTTATGCAATCGTAGATGTTTAGTAGTTTAGTTATCCAACCTCTGTTGTCTATTGCTTTAGTTCTACATGTTCTGATGTTAATTTGTTTCGTTATGCAATCATAGCTGTTTAGTAGTTTAGTTCTCCAACCCCTGTTGTCTATTAGTTTAGTTATCCATCATATGGTGTGTAGTGGTTTAGTTCTACAACCCTAGCTGTTTTCTAGTTTAGTTCTAACCCCTGTTGTCTAGTAGTTTAGTTATCCATCTTATGGTGTGTAGTGGTTTATTTCTCCATCCCCTAGGGCCCTGCAAGCCTTAAAGATTGCAAGACTTGTGCAGCAGCACCTTCCCGACTGCCCATACAGCTACTAGAGTCACCCAGTACCCAGTCATCTAGATGTAACTCCCCTGTCCATGCTTACTCATCCAGGTGCCATTGTTGAAATGCACCCTGGCAGGCATAGAATTTTTCAAGGAACGGTTGATGTTGTCTGAGATTTGTTGCTTTAGTACAGGCACATCTTTCTTAGAGAAGTAACAGTGTCTGGGCAACTGGTACTGGGGGACTTCGACAGCCATCACCTTTCAGAAGCCATCTACAGTATATCCACAAGGCAGACAGGCTGCATTTCTGTAGCCAACAGATTGGAGTGGCCATGTAATAATCACAGAGATCACAGCCAATGAGTCATGCAGAAACAAGAGCTATGATCTTTGCACCGAATAGCTCTCAGCTGGCACCTATCGTCCAGACAATGACACAATTGGGCAACGAATCATCCAAGGAGGCTGCAGGCTGTTCACAATAAATAGGTCTCAGAAAAGTAATATTGAGTGTACAGCTTATCCACATCCAGATTAGAACACATGGAATATGTGTATCCCGCTGTACGATCACTGCTTACTCCACGATAACCCTACACTCTTCGCTGCCAACAACAATCCTGTTTTTAGCACAATGCATAAATACAGGCAGATTGGACACCATTTTTCTTTTGAGGTTCACACCATCAGGGTGTTCCATACCCTCTCCACCAGAGTAGCAGTCATATACCACCCCAGGCTCACCCACCCACTCACTTCCTTGACCACTTTTATGCTGCCAAACTTCATGTCCTCAGAAGTGACAACCCTTATCCTGGGAGACATCAACAGCCCCACCTCCTCAACTGCATCCCAGCTTCTATCTCTAGCCAATTCTCATGGCCTCTCACAACTTTCAATCTCTGAGTCACACAAAGATGGTAATATCCCTAACCTGGACTTTGTCTGGCTCAGTTCAATCTCTTACCTATATAACTCACCTCTTACCCTTTGTCCCCTATGAAATTAGGAATATAACCACAACTTAGATATTTTTAGGTGCTCCCTAATAACATATCTGTTTAGGGCGGCCTGTCAAGTTCCCTAGCCAAAGTCCTTTTTTTTACACTACCGTTCAAAAGTTTAGGATCACCCACACAATTTTTATTTTCCATTAATCAAATGAATTGCCAAATGAATTGAAAATCTAGTCCAGACATTGTCAAGGTTCGAAAAAAAGATTTTTATTTGAAATAATCATTTTCTCCTTCAAACTTTGCTTTAGCCAAAGAATGCTCCCTTTGCAGCAATTACAGCAATGCAGACCTTTGGCATTCTAGCAGTTAATTTGCTGAGGTAATCTGGAGAAATTTCACCCCATGCTTCCAGAAGCCCCTCCCACAAGTTGGTTCAGATTGATGGCCACTTTTTGCGTACCATACAGTTAAGCTGCTCCCACAACAGCTCAATGGGGTTGAGATCTGGTGACTGCGCTGGCCACTCCATTACAGATAGAATACCAGCTGCCTGCTGCTTCCCTAAATAGTTCTTGCATAATTTGGAGGTGTGCTTTGGGTTATTGTCCTGTTGCAGGATGAAATTGGCTTCAATCAAGCGCTGTCCACAGGGCATGGCATGGCATTGCAAAATGGAGTGATAGCCTTCCTTATTCAAAATCCCTTTTACCTTGTTCCAATCTCCCACTTTACCAGCACCAAAGCAACCCCAGACCATCAAATTACCTCCACCATGCTTGACAGATGGCATCAGACACTCTTCCAGCATCTTTTCAGTTGTTCTGGAACTCACAAATGTTCTTCGGTGTGATCCAAACACCTCAAACTTGGATTCACTAACAACTGGTATTTTCCCTCCTAGTTGAAACATACCTCGATCACGCCCATCCTCAAAAAGCCCACCATTGACTCATCCTCTGTGTCTAGCTATCGCCCCATATCATTTCTCTTCCTTGACTCCAAACTACTGGAACAACATGTCCATTTTGAACTGTCCTCACACCACTCCTTTTGCTCCCTTTTGACCGCTTACAATCTGGCTTCAGACCACACCACACCATTCCACTGAAACTGCCCTGACTAAAGTCACCAACGACCTATGAATCGCCAAATGGAAGCGACACGAGGTTGTCCTCCTCCTTCTCCTGGACCTGGCATCTGCCTTTGACACAGTGGACCATTTCCTCTTACTAGAGACTTTCTGATTTGTTGACCTTACAGACTTGGCCCTTTGTTGGATCTCCTCATACCTAACAGACAGGTCATTTAGTGTCTCCCACTCACACACAACCTCCTCGTCTCGCCTCCTATGTGTCGGTGTCCACCAAGGTTCAGTTGGAGGATTGGGTACTATTCAGGGAGTTTCCAAGGGAGGAATTACTGAATTGCTGTCTGTGTTTTATTAATACTTTGTATTTATTTTTATTTCACTCTTTTGTCTGGTGCAATCCCCATTAAGAAATGTGCTCCACTATTGTTAATGCCATCCAGTGCACATCTTGCCACATGTATGCAGTCCTTGATCAGCCGGTCGAGGGTGCATACTGCTGTGTGAGATGTGAGCACGTTGAGCATTTGGAAGCCCAGATTCTGGATCTAAATGTGCAGCTGGCAACACTGAAATCCATAGACAATATGGAGAGGAGTCTTCTGCTCACTGAGCAGATGCTCAATGGGATAGATGAGGGGGGATGGTAGGATGGAGCTGCAGGACAGTGAAGTAGCAAGCTGGGTGACAGTTAGGAAGCGGGGTAGAGGGAGAGTGCCAGGGAGGCTAGTCCTGATCTGGTACACCCCAATAAGTTTGCTAAGTTGGCAGATGAGGGGGGTGCCAGTACAGGGGTAGCACTGCTGCAGCCAGGCATGTCCTCTGAAAGCCGGAGGAGTGACTGCTCCAGTAAGGAGGGAAATAGGAGAGCAGGGCAGGCCAGACAGGTGCTGGAAGTGGGGGACTCAATTATTAGGGGTACAGATAGGGCAATCTGTCACAAAGACAGGGATCGTCGAACGGTGTGCTGCCTACCTGGCGCTCGAGTCCGACACATCGCTGATTAGATGGACAGATTACTGGGAGGGGCTGGTGAGGACTCAGCGGTCATGGTGCACATTGGCACAAATGACAAAGTTAGAGGTAGATAGAAGGTCCTTAAAGATGATTTCAGTGAATTAGGCTGCAAGCTGAAAGCAAGGACCTCCAACGTGGTATTTTCTGAAATACTGCCTGTACCACGTGCCACACCAGAGAGGCAACGGGAGATTAGGGAGGTTAATAAGTGGCTCAAGAATTGGTGTAGGAAGGAGGGGTTTGGGTTCCTGGAGAACTGGGCCGACTTCTCAGTTGGCTACAGGCTCTATGCTAGGGACGGGCTGCATCTCAATGGGGAAGGTGCAGCTGTGCTGGGGGAGAAAATGGCTAGAAGGTTGGAGGAGTGTTTAAACAAGGGATTGGGGGGACTGTATTCAATTTATAGGAGCGGAACATAGTGCAGATAGAGACCTGGACACAAATGAGGAAGTTGGGGGTGGCGGTGGCATGGGGGGTGGGGTTAGAACAGTTAATAATTTAAGAAAGAATAGAGGTACAGAGAGGAACATCAAGTGCATGTATGCTAATGACTTTCACCCCTGATGAAGCCACTGCTGTGGTGACACGCGTCGGGTCTTTGACCCCCCTATGGTCCCTTTTTCCGGCTCACATACATTGCTGTGAGGCAGGCTTTATTGGTTTCTTTTTCCATTATGGGTACTCTCTCTACTCTATCTCTTGGGTATGTTATTGCTTGGTCACTATAGGGAGGAAAATCCGGCTGGTCTTCCCATTATCTAGTATTGTACGTGGTTATTTGTACTGTCTTGTTAAGACTAATAGTGACCAGCTTATGTATATGTGTTGTATGCCCATTAATCTGTGTGGTATAGGCTTATATACTATAAGGTCTGCCTTTTTGTATTGATTGCTTATGCTATTTTTTTTATATTTTTTTATATAATATTATCATCAGCTCTGCATGTGTGGGTCCAGGGGGGTTCTTTTACCTCTTTATGGGGTTTTGTTATTTCATTGTTTTTAAATGTTTTTATTGGTCTTTTGTATGTGTTTTTTTGACTCTAACAAATAAATAAATAAATAAATAATTACTTTTCTATGAATTTATGGATATGCTAGATTATTGTCTAGGGTGTTCCCCAGTTGGTTATGTCTCTTTTCTTTCTTTTCATTTCTGCTTGTTCATAATTTGACATACTTTGGGTTGATTCCCCTTTATTGTTTTAAGTATTGTGGTTGGTGCCCTCCATCTCTTTCTATTACTAATGCCAGAAGACTGGCCAACAAAATGGACAAATTAGAATTAATGTTGTTGGAGCATAATTATGACATGGTGGGGATATCTGAAACATGGCTGGATGAGAGCCATGACTGGGCTGTTAACTTGCAGGGCAATAGTCTGTTCAGAAATGACTATACGGATAAGCGAGGGGGAGGGGTGTGTCTGTATGTAAAATTGTCCTTAAAACCCATCCGGCGTGATAATATAGGTGAATTTAATGAAAATGTAGAGTCTCTTTGGGTGGAGATAAGGGGAGGGGGGAAAAATAATAAATTACTGATAGTGGTTTGTTATAAATATCCAAAAATAATGGAAGCAATGGAGAAAATCTTCTTAAAGCAAATAGATGAAGCTGCGACTCAAAGAGAAGTCATTATTATGGGGGACTTCAACTACCCTGAAATAGATTGGGGAACAGAAACCTGCAGTTCCAGCAAAGGTAATCGGTTTTTTGACAACTAAGAAGACAATTACCTTTTACAACTGGTTCAGGACCCAACAAGAAGGGGGGCACTGCTAGACCTAATATTAACCAACAGGCCAGACCGCATATCAAATATAAGGGTTGGGGGTCACTTGGGGAATAGTGATCACAAAATAATAAGTTTTCATGTATCTTTTAATAAGATGTGTAATAGAGGGGCTACAAGGACACTAAACTTCAGGAGGGCAAGTTTCCAAAGGATGAAAGATGATCTTGGTGCAATTAACTGGGAAGATATCCTGAGTAGTGTTGAGCATTCCGATACTGCAAGTATCGGGTATCGGCCGATACTTGCTGTATCGGAATTTCCGATACCGAGATCCGATACTTTTGTGGTATCGGGTATCGGGTATCGCAACAACATTAATGTAATAATGTGTAAAAAAGAGATTTAAAATAAAAAATATCGCTATACTCACCTGTCCGACGCAGCCGGGACCTCAGCGAGGGAACCGGCAGCGTTGTTTGTTTAAATTTCGCGCTTTTACTTGGTTACGTGAAGTCCCGGCTTGTGATTGGTCAGCGCGGCCATGTTGCCGGGACACGGACCAATCACAGCAAGCCGTGACGAAATTACGTCACGGCTTGCTGTGATTGGTCCGCGTCCCGGCAACATGGCCGCCATTAACCAATCACAAGCCGTGACATCACGGGAGGCTGGACATGCGCGTATTTTGAAAAGCGCGCGTGTCCAGCCTCCAGTGACGTCCCGGCAACATGGCCGCCATTAACCAATCACAAGCCGGGACGTCACGGGAGGCTGGACATGCGCGTATTTTGAAAAGCGCGCGTGTCCAGCCTCCCGTGACGTCACGGCTTGTGATTGGTCAGGGCGGCCATGTTGCCGGGACGCGGACCAATCACAGCAAGCCGTGACGAAATTACGTCACGGCTTGCTGTGATTGGTCCGCGTCCCGGCAACATGGCCGCCATTAACCAATCACAAGCCGTGACGTCACGGGAGGCTGGACATGCGCGTATTTTGAAAAGCGCGCGTGTCCAGCCTCCAGTGACGTCCCGGCAACATGGCCGCCATTAACCAATCACAAGCCGGGACGTCACTGGAGGCTGGACACGCGCGCTTTTCAAAATACGCGCATGTCCAGCCTCCCGTGACGTCACGGCTTGTGATTGGTTAATGGCGGCATGTTGCCGGGACGCGGACCAATCACAGCAAGCCGTGACGTAATTTCGTCACGGCTTGCTGTGATTGGTCCGCGTCCCGGCAACATGGCCGCCCTGACCAATCACAAGCCGGGACCTCACGTAACCAAGTAAAAGCGCGAATTTTAAACAAACAACGCTGCCGGTTCCCTCGCTGAGGTTCAGGCTGCGTCGGACAGGTGAGTATAGCGATATTTTTTATTTTAATTCTTTCTTTTACACATTAATATGGTTCCCAGGGCCTGAAGGAGAGTTTCCTCTCCTTCAGACCCTGGGAACCATCAGGAATACCGTCCGATACCTGAGTCCCATTGACTTGTATTGGTATCGGGTATCGGTATCGGATTGGATCCGATACTTTGCCGGTATCGGCCGATACTTTCCGATACCGATACTTTCAAGTATCGGACGGTATCGCTCAACACTAATCCTGAGACATAAAAGTACACAACGAAAATGGGAGACGTTTATTAGCATCCTGGATAGGACCTGTGCACAGTATATACCGTATGGGAATAAACATACTAGAAATAGAAGGAAACCAATATGGCTAAATAGAGCTGTAAGGGGCGCAATAAGTGACACAAAGAAAGCATTTAGAGAATTAAAGGAAGTAGGTAGTGATGAGGCATTAAATAAATACAAAAAATTATATAAATTCTGTAAAAAGCAAATCAAGGCAGAAAAAATTGAGACAGAGACACTCATTGCCAGAGAGAGTAAAAATAATCCCAAAATATTCTTTAACTACATAAATAGTAAGAAACTAAAAAATGAAAGTGTTGGCCCCCTTAAAAATAGTCTGGGTGAAATGGTGGATGAGGATGAGGAAAAAGCCAATAAGCTAAATGACTTTTTTTCATCAGTATTTACAAAAGGAAATCCCATGGCAGACAATATGATCAGTGATAACAAAAATTCCCCATTAAGTGTCACCTGCTTAACCCAGCAGGAAGTACAGCGGCGTCTAAAAATCACTAAAACTGACAAATCTCCGGGCCCGGATGGGATACACCCCCAAGTACTGCAGAAATTAAGTACAGTCATTGATAGACCATTATTTTTAATCTTTAAAGAGTCCATAATAACAGGGTCTGTACCACAGGACTGGCGTATAGCAAATGTGGTGCCAATATTCAAAAAAGGGGACAAAAACTGAACTCGGTAATTATAGGCCAGTAAGCTTAACCTCTACTGTGGGTAAAATCCTGGAGGGCATTCTAAGGGGTGGTATACTGGAGTATCTGAAGAGGAATAACCTCATGACCCAGTATCAGCATGGGTTTACTAGGGACCGTTCATGTCAGACTAATTTGATTAGCTTCTATGAAGAGGTAAGTTCCGGACTGGACCAAGGGAACCCAGTAGATGTAGTGTATATGGACTTTTCAAAAGCTTTTGATACGGTGCCACACAAAAAGTTGATACATAAAATGAGAATAATGGGGATAGGGGAAAATATGTGTAAGTGGGTTGAGAGCTGGATCAGGGATAGGAAACAAAGTGTGGTTATTAATGGAGCACACTCGGACTGTGTTGCGGTTAGCAGTGGGGTACCACAGGGGTCAGTATTGGGCCCTCTTCTTTTTAACATATTTATTAATGAGTAGAATTTCAATATTTGCAGATGACACTAAACTCTGCAGGGTAATCAATACAGGGGAGGATAATTTTATATTACAGGATGATTTATGTAAACTAGAAGCTTGGGCTGATAAATGGCAAATGAGCTTTAATGGGGATAAATGTAAGGTCATGGACTTGGGTAGAAGTAATAAGATGTATAACTATGTGCTTAAATCTAAAACTCTGGGCAAAACCGTCAATGAAAAAGACCTGGGTTGATGACAAACTCATATTCAGTGGCCAGTGTCAGGCAGCCGCTACATAGGCAAATAAAATAATGGGATGCATTAAAAGAGGCATAGATGCTCATGAGGAGAACATAATTTTACCTCTATACAAGTCACCAGTTCGACCACACTTAGAATACTGTGCACAGTTCTGGTCTCCGGTGTATAAGAAAGACATAGCTGAACTGGAGCGGATGCAGAGAAGAGCGACCAAGGTTATTAGAGGACTGGGGGGTCTGCAATACCAAGATAGATTATTACACTTGGGGCTATTTAGTTTGGAAAAACAAAGACTAAGGGGTGATCTTATTTTAATGTATAAATATATGAGGGGACAGTACAAAGTCCTTTCTGATGATATTTTTATTCACAGACCTGAGACAGGGACAAGGGAGCATCCACTACGTCTGGAGGAAAGAAGGTTTAAGCATAATAACAGACACAGATTCTTTACTGTAAGAGCAGTGAGACTATGGAACTCTCTGTCATATGATGTTGTAATGAGTGATTCGTTACTTAAATTTAAGAGGGGACTGGATACCTTTCTGGAAAAGTATAATGTTACAGGGTATATACACTAGATTCCTTGATAGGGCGTTAATCCAGGGAATTAGTCTGATTGCCGTATGTGTAGTCGGGAAGGAATTTTTTTCCCCAATGTGGAGCTTACTCTGCCACATGGGTTTTGTTTTGCCTTCCTCTCAATCAACATGTTAGGGCATGTTAGGTTAGGCTATAGGTTGAACTAGATGGACTTAAAGTCTTCCTTCAACCTTAATAACTATGTAACTATGTAACTATGTAATCTATAATTTTAAGGGAAGGTTTAATTTTAAGATTGAGAGATAGAATATCAAAAATAAAATCAAGAAAATCACATTGTATACTTTATTTGCATTTTGCAGTGAGAAATAAGCATTTGATACCCCTCCCAACCATTAAGAGTTCTGGCTCCTGAAGACCAGTTAGACGCTCCAAATCAACTCGTTACCTGCATTAAAGGGAACCTGTCAAACTCCCAGGGCATTTTTATGTATAAGAGCCACCTTCAGCAGCACTAAGGCTGCATTCTGTGAAGATAGCTCTTATGTTTAGCATCCCTAGGAAAGCTGAATTAATCACTTTTATAAATTTAGCGCCATACCTCTATTGAGTCCGGGAGGTATGATTTCTCCCTGACTCAAGCGCCTCGCAGCCATCCATCATCCCACCGGGTGCCGCCTCCTCTCTGTCTTGATGTCACAGCGCCTTCGTGTAGCAGAGGCCCCAGACCCTGCCCCGCAGTGTGTGATGAATCTGGCGCCTACGCAGTGGAGTGGGTCACCGTGCTCCATTGAAGATAGTGCTGAAATCTTGCGAGACTTCACAAATCTTGCAAGACTTCGGCACTATCTTCATCTATCTGTCACAAGACAGCAGTGAGCCACACAGTGTGCATAGCATTAATATACTTCCAACCATGCTAATATTGAGTTGTCAATGCAAAAACATTAGAAACAGCACTGTAAGTGGCAGAGGCAGCACAGTATCTCAGTGGTTATCACTGCATACTTGCAGCACTGGGATACTTAGTTAAAACCCCACCAAGGACAACATCTGCAAGGATTTTGTATGTTCTCCCCATGTTTGTGTGGGTTTCCTCCAGTTACTCTGGATTTCTCCCACACTCCAAACATATACTGATAGGAAATTTAGATTGTGAGCCCCAGTTTGGATAGTGCCAAAAATGTCTGAAGTGCCATATAACTAATGACACTTAATAAGTGAGGAAAATAACTAAAAATGAAAACAATCAGTTTCTGTGAGTCATTTCACAGATTTTTTAGAACAGCCAGTGCACAAGCGGAACAGTGTACAAGTCTGACATGTAATGAACGACTGGAGAAGATGATGCACAAGTATTTTGAGCTCTATATCAATGCCATTCGGGGGGGTTTGATCCTTTTAATTTTGGTCTTCAAAAATGGAATAGTGGCTTGAGCTTGCCTGTCACATCGTGGAGGTTTTGTCATGCCCAGCAGGCAGCGTTCTCTTAGAACGTGTCTTCACCGCTGCTGGTGATATCCTGAAGGATAAGTGCATCCACCTGTCCCCTGAAAGTGCAGACTGCCTAACTTTCATCAACATGAACAAGTCTTGGATCACTAAAGACTAGGGTTGAGCAACTTTTCCTTTTTTGGGGTCGAGTCGGGTTTTGCTGTGTGTGAAGCTCAGACAAGGAAACCTGGAGAAGAACACCAAGGAGGAGGAGAACACCAAGGAGCGGCAGACACCATTACTAGGCCCCAACCAAAGTAGTAGGGCAACTGCAGTGTGACATTAAAAAATACTTAATGAGAGCCTGAAGGTTGAAGCTCAGACAAGGAAACCTGGAGGAGAACACCAAGGAGGAGGAGAACACCAAGGAGCGGCAGACACCGTTACTAGGCCCCAGACAAAGTAGTAGGGCAACTGCAGCGTAACATTAAAAAATACTTAATGAGAGCCTGAAGGTTGAAGCTCAGACAAGGAAACCTGGAGGAGAACACCAAGGAGCGGCAGACACCGTTACTAGGCCCCAACCAAAGTAGTAGGGCAACTGCAGTGTGACATTAAAAAATACTCAATGAGAGCCTGAAGGTTGAAGCTCAGACAAGGAAACCTGGAGGAGAACACCAAGGAGGAGGAGAACACCAAGGAGCGGCAGACACCGTTACTAGGCCCCAGACAAAGTAGTAGGGCAACTGCAGCGTAACATTAAAAAATACTTAATGAGAGCCTGAAGGTTGAAGCTCAGACAAGGAAACCTGGAGGAGAACACCAAGGAGCGGCAGACACCGTTACTAGGCCCCAACCAAAGTAGTAGGGCAACTGCAGTGTGACATTAAAAAATACTTAATGAGAGCCTGAGGGTTGAAGCTCAGACAAGGAAACCTGGAGGAGAACACCAAGGAGGAGGAGAACACCAAGGAGCGGCAGACACCGCTACTAGGCCCCAACCAAAGTAGTAGGGCAACTGCTGTCTTATATAGACAACTACTTAATGAGAGCCTGAAGGTTGAAGTTCAGCTTTTTCAGTGGAGGACAGCGTGATTGAGTGGCGCCGTAGACAGACAAAGGTAGTATGTGTTAACTAAAAAAGTTGGCTCTATGCAGTTTTAAATTAATTACAGGGGTACACAGGCAGCATTGGTGTGGTCAGTGGAGGACAATTGGAAGGAGGGACCGCAGACAGACTTCCTAGGCCTAAAATAATAAAATAGGTTCTATGCAGCTTCCATTAGACGGCAGGGGTACTCAGGCAGCATTGGTGTGGTCAGCGGAGGACAATTGGAAGGAGGGACCGCAGACAGACTTCCTAGGCCTAAAATAATAAAATAGGATCTATGCAGCTTCCATTAGGTGGCAGGGGTACTCAGGCAGCATTGGTGTGGTCAGTGGAGGACAATTGGAAGGAGGGACTGCAGACAGACTTCCTAGGCCTAAAATAATAAAATAAGCTCTATGCAGCTTCCATTACGTGGCAGGGGTACACAGGCAGCATTGGTGTGGTCAGTGGAGGACAATTGGAAGGAGGGACCGCAGACAGACTTCCTAGGCCTAAAATAATAAAATAGGCTCTATGCAGCTTCCATTAGGTGGCAGGGGTACACAGGCAGCATTGGTGTGGTCAGCGGAGGACAATTGGAAGGAGGGACTGCAGACAGACTTCCTAGGCCTAAAATAATAAAATAGGCTCTATGCAGCTTCCATTAGGTGGCAGGGGTACTCAGGCAGCATTGGTGTGGTCAGTGGAGGACAATTGGAAGGAGGGACCGCAGACAGACTTCCTAGGCCTAAAATAATAAAATAGGCTCTATGCAGCTTCCATTAGGTGGCAGGGGTAGACAGGCAGCATTGGTGTGGTCAGCGGAGGACAATTGGAAGGAGGGACCGCAGACAGACTTCCTAGGCCTAAAATAATAAAATAGGCTCTATGCAGCTTCCATTAGGTGGCAGGGGTACTCAGGCAGCATTGGTGTGGTCAGTGGAGGACAATTGGAAGGAGGGACCGCAGACAGACTTCCTAGGCCTAAAATAATAGAATAGGCTCTATGCAGATTCCATTAGGTGGCAGAGGTACACAGGCAGCATTGGTGTGGTCAGTGGAGGACAATTGGAAGGAGGTACCGCAGACAGACTTCCTAGGCCTAAAATTATAAAATATGCTCTATGCAGCTTCCATTAGGTGGCAGGGGTACACAGGCAGCATTGGTGTGGTCAGTGGAGGACAATTGGAAGGAGGGACCGCAGACAGACTTCCTAGGCATAAAATAATAAAATATGCTCTATGCAGCTTCCATTAGGTGGCAGGGGTACTCAGGCAGCATTGGTGTGGTCAGCGGAGGACAATTGGAAGGAGGGACCGCAGACAGACTTCCTAGGCCTAAAATAATAAAATAGGCTCTATGCAGCTTCCATTAGGTGGCAGGGGTACTCAGGCAGCATTGGTGTGGTCAGTGGAGGACAATTGGAAGGAAGGACCGCAGACAGACTTCCTAGGCCTAAAATAATAAAATAGGCTTTATGCAGATTCCATTAGGTGGCAGGGGTACACAGGCAGCATTGGTGTGGTCAGAGGAGGACAATTGGAAGGAGGGACCGCAGACAGACTTCCTAGGCCTAAAATAATAAAATAGGCTCTATGCAGCTTCCATTAGGTGGCAGGGGTACTCAGGCAGCATTGGTGTGGTCAGCGGAGGACAATTTGAAGGAGGGACCGCAGACAGACTTCTAAGGCCTAAAATAATAAAATAGGCTCTATGCAGCTTCCATTAGGTGGCAGGGGTACTCAGGCAGCATTGGTGTGGTCAGTGGAGGACAATTGGAAGGAGGGACCGCAGACAGACTTCCTAGGCCTAAAATAATAGAATATGCTCTATGCAGATTCCATTAGGTGGCAGAGGTACACAGGCAGCATTGGTGTGGTCAGTGGAGGACAATTGGAAGGAGGTACCGCAGACAGACTTCCTAGGCCTAAAATTATAAAATATGCTCTATGCAGCTTCCATTAGGTGGCAGGGGTACACAGGCAGCATTGGTGTGGTCAGTGGAGGACAATTGGAAGGAGGGACCGCAGACAGACTTCCTAGGCATAAAATAATAAAATATGCTCTATGCAGCTTCCATTAGGTGGCAGGGGTACTCAGGCAGCATTGGTGTGGTCAGCGGAGGACAATTGGAAGGAGGGACCGCAGACAGACTTCCTAGGCCTAAAATAATAAAATAGGCTCTATGCAGCTTCCATTAGGTGGCAGGGGTACTCAGGCAGCATTGGTGTGGTCAGTGGAGGACAATTGGAAGGAAGGACCGCAGACAGACTTCCTAGGCCTAAAATAATAAAATAGGCTTTATGCAGATTCCGTTAGGTGGCAGGGGTACACAGGCAGCATTGGTGTGGTCAGAGGAGGACAATTGGAAGGAGGGACCGCAGACAGACTTCCTAGGCCTAAAATAATAAAATAGGCTCTATGCAGCTTCCATTAGGTGGCAGGGGTACTCAGGCAGCATTGGTGTGGTCAGCGGAGGACAATTTGAAGGAGGGACCGCAGACAGACTTCTAAGGCCTAAAATAATAAAATAGGCTCTATGCAGCTTCCATTAGGTGGCAGGGGTACTCAGGCAGCATTGGTGTGGTCAGTGGAGAACAATTGGAAGGAGGGACCGCAGACAGACTTCCTAGGCCTAAAATAATAAAATAGGCTCTATGCAGATTCCATTAGGTGGCAGGGGTATACAGGCAGCATTGGTGTGGTCAGTGGAGGACAATTGGAAGGAGAAACCGCAGACAGACTTCCTAGGCCTAAAATAATAAAATAGGCTCTATGCAGCCTCCATTAGGTGGCAGGGGTACACAGGCAGCATTGGTGTGGTCAGCGGAGGACAATTGGAAGGAGTGTCTGACACACCAAGTACTCCCAAAAACAAAATAGATGTTAATGTCTCCCAAACCCCCCCCCCAAAAAAAAAAAAAAAAAATGGTGGCATACTTAGGTACAGGGGTGTGCTCCTATGCTGACTTTCTGACATTGTAATTTGGCGCAAAGTATTTACTGGTGTAAATGTAGGACAGGGCCCCTGACTATTTTAACTAGCATCATACATGTCAACAAATTGTTATTGTCTGTGCCAGCCATTGAGGGATTTCAGCGCATAGACTAAACAGTGGTGGAGCATCGAGAGATAATTTTGCAAGTGGTAGAGCACAGTTTGACCTGGGTGGGGGAAACTCTCTCCTGGACGGCGGTACAAGCCCAGGGCCCCTCATGCTACAACGGTGTGTCTGACGTTGGGTGCGCGCCACCACCGCCAGAGACACTTCATTGTACTATGAGGGGCCCAGTGCCAGTGCCGTCAACCAAAAGTGGGCACACCCACCTCTTCAGACAAACGGCACTCTGACGGGTGCTTGCACCAAGTGGCGAGACCATGGCCCAATGGGGGGAGTTAGGCCATTTAGGGAGGTGTAAACATGTCGTATGCTGGACAAACAGCAGCAGCAAATAAGAGATTGGAACAGTCAGTAATACCAGTCCCAAAGCAACACCTTTTTACAGGAAAGCTAGGTGTCAGCCGGGAAAGGTGGGGCAAAATAATTAGAAATCCATGAGTGGTTCATTTTAATGAAGGTTAGATCATCAACATTTTGGGTAGCCAGACGAGTCCTTTTTTCGGTCAGTATAGAACCAGCAGCACTGAATACTCTTTCTGATAGCACACTAGCTGCTGGGCAAGCAAGCTCCTGCAATGCATATTCGGCCAATTCAGGCCAGGTGTCTATTTTGGATGCCCAGTAATCAAAGGGGAATGACGGTTGAGGGAGAACATCGGTAATGGAGGAAAAATAGTTAGTAACCATACTGGACAAATGCTGTCTCCTGTCACTTTGAATTGATGCTGCAGTACCTGTCGTGTCTGCGGTCATTGCGAAATCACTCCACATCCTGGTCACAAAACCCCTCTGTCCTACGCCACTTCTGATTTGTGCACCTCTAACACCTCTGCCCTGTTGCCCCCTGCAGCTCGTGTGAGAACCATCACCGGCGCTGTGTGCTGGGAATGCCTGAATCAAACGGTCTACAAGAGTAGCTTGTTTGGTTGCCTATATTTGTTCGAGGTTCTCATGTGGCATGATATTTTGCAATTTGCCTTTATAACGAGGATCAAGGAGGCAGGCCAACCAGTAATCGTCATCGGTCATCATTTTTATAATGCGTGGGTCCCTTTTGAGGATACGCAAGGCATAATCCGCCATGTGGGCCAATGTTCCAGTTGTCAAGTCAGTGCATATGCTGGGTTGAGGAGCACTTTCGGGCAAATCAACTTCACTTGTCTCCCTCTAAAAGCCTGAACCCGGCCTTGCACCGCCAGCACTTTCTATTGCCCCCTGAGAAGCTTCCTCATATAAAAAAATACTCATCCCCATCATCCTCCTTGTCCTCCTCCTCTTCGCCCGCCACCTCGTCCTGTACACTTCCCTGAGCAGATAATGGCTGACTGTCATCAAGGCTTCCCTTGTCCTCGGCTGCAGACGCCTGCTCCTTTATGTGCATCAAACTTTGCATCAGCAGACGCATTAGGGGGATGTTCATGCTTATTACGGCGTTGTCTGCACTAAACAGCCGTGTGCATTCCTCAAAACACTGAAGGACTTGACGACTGCACAGCTGACAACTCCATGTCTGCCATCCAACTGCCTGCCCGTGTATGTGTATCCTCCCACAAATACACAACAGCACGCCTCTGTTCGCACAGTCTATGAAGCATGTGCAGTGTGGAGTTCCACCTTGTTGCAACGTTGATGATTAGGCGATGCTGGGGAAGGTTCAAAGACCGCTGATGGTTCTGAAAAAGGATGGAGTGTACGGGCGAACGGCGGATGTGAGAGCAAAGTCTGCGCACTTTCAGCAGCAGGTCGGGTAACCCCGGATAACTTTTCAGGAAGCACTGCACCACCAGGTTTAAGGTGTGAGCCAGGCAAGGAATGTGTTTCAGTTGTGAAAGGGCTATGGCAGCCATAAAATTGTCACTCACTACCTGGCCTGCCTCAAGATGTACAGTGCCCAGCCATGACTGAGTTTCTTGCTGCAAGAACTCAGACAGAACTTCCGCGGTGTGTCTGTTGTCGCCCAAACACTTCATTGCCAATACAGCCTGCTGACGCTTGCCACAAGCTGTTCCATAATTGGACACCTCGTGTGCAACAGTGGCAGCTGCGGATGGAGTGGTCGTGCGACGGCGGTCTGTGGACGAGCTCTCGCTTCTGCTGGAGGACGAGGAGGAGGAGGGGGGACGAACGCCTACAGCCAACTGTTTCCTACACCGTGGGCTAGGCAGAACTGTCCCAATATTACTGTCCCCTGTGGACCCTGCATCCACCACATTAACCCAGTGTGCTGTGATGGAGACGTAACGCCCCTGGCCATGCCTACTGGTCCATGCATCTGTTGTCAGTGCACCTTTCTACTCACAGATTTCCTGAGCGCATGGACAATGCGGTCTTTTACATGCTGGTGGAGGGCTGGGATGGCTTTTCTCAAAAAGAAGTGTCGACTGGGTAGCTCGCAGCGTGGTACAGCGTAGTCCATCAGGGCTTTGAAAGCTTCGGTTTCAACTAACCGGTAGGGCATCATCTCTAACGAGATTAGTCTAGCAATGTGGGCATTCAAACCCTGTGTACGCGGATGCGAGGATGAGTACTTCCTTTTCCTAACGAGAGTCTCATGTAGGGTGAGCTGGACTGGAGAGCTGCATACGGTGGAACTAGCAGGGGTGCCGGTGGACATGGGTGACTGAGAGTGGGTTGGTGATGGTATTCTTGATGTTGCCCTATATACAGCTTTTCCAACCACGAACCTGGTGATTCCCTGACTGCTTTGGCCTTGCGACAAAACATCCACATTACCTGCAGGTGGTGTGGTAAACGGTGGGCTTACAGTGAGGGAAGGGATGTCGCGTTGCTGACTAGCTTCATTGTGAGAGGGTGCTACAACATTAAGGGACGTTTGGTAGTTTGTCCAGGCTTGCAAGTGCATGGTGGTTAAATGTCTATGCATGAAACTTGTATTTAAATTTTTAACATTCTGACCTCTGCTGAAGGTCCTTGAGCATTTCTTACAGATGACTTTGCGCTGATCATTGGGATCTTGGTTAAAAAAATTCCAGACTGCACTCTTCCTATTGGATACCTTTTCAGGCATTGCACACTGAGCTACTTTAACCTGATGGCCACGCTGTCCTACAACTGGTTTTGGTTTTGCCACACGTTTTTGGCCAGATACGGGCCTGCCAGATGGAACCTGTTGTGATGTTGATGCCTGCTGCGGCTCCTCCTCCTCCTCCACTTCAGAGTTAATGCCGCCTGTACCCTGTTCCCCCAATGGCTGCCAATCGGGGTCAACAACTGTGTCATCTATGACCTCCTCTTCTATGTTCTGTGCACCTTCCTCTGGGTCACCGTGTAAGCCGGTGCTATAGCGTTCGTGACAGGGCTCCATAGTCTCATCGGGGTCAGATTCTGGATCAGTACACTGTGAGGGCAATGTTCTGATCTGAGTCAAAGGAACAGCATAATAATCTGGCTGTGGCTGTGCATCTGTGCACTCCATGTCCGATTCATCTTGTAATGGGCATGGCCTGTTAACAATTTCCCTTTCTAACCCAGGCACGGTATGTGTAAAGAGCTCCATGGAGTAACCAGTTATGTCGCCTGACGCATCCTTCACTGTTGTTCTTGGTGAAGGACACAAGGAAGCGACTTGTTCCTGACCGGGAGCATCCACTGACAATGCACTGCTCTGACATTTGGCACTTTCCGAGGAGGAGGCGAAAGAGGTAGAGGCAGAGTCAGCAATGAAAGCCAATACTAGTTCCTGCTGCTCCGGCTTCAAAAGCGGTTTTCCTACTCCCAGAAATGGGAGCCTTCGAGGCCTTGTGGAGCCTGACGATGACGCAGGCTCAACAACTCGAGACTTAGGGGCTATATTGCTTTTCCCACGACCACCTGATGCTCCACGACCACCACCACTACCATCATTACCAGCTGGCAATGAACGCCCACGGCTACGACCCCTTCCACCAGACTTCCTCATTATTTGAAAAATGTAACCTAACTAACAACCGTTAGGTGGTCCTGTAAAACCAGGTTGAAGGTGTACGTGAACTTGTTGTGAATGTAAATCTCCCTTTTTTATGTGTGGCAGAATGCAGTGAAAAATCAGGCCCACTGTTATACAGTAGGTTTTCTGTGGCAGAAAAACAAAGACATATGCCACACACAGGACTGGCACTAATGCAGATTTGCCAATCTTAATCTCCCAATTTTTTTTTTTTATGGGAGAATGAGGAAAAAATCAGGCACACTGTTATACAGTAGGTTTTCTGTGGCAGAAAAACAAAGACAGATGCCACACACAGGACTGGCACTAATGCAGATTTGCCAATCTTAATCTCCCAATTTTTTTTTTTTATGGGAGAATGAGGAAAAAATCAGGCACACTGTTATACAGTAGGTTTTCTGTGGCAGAAAAACAAAGACAGATGCCACACACAGGACTGGCACTAATGCAGATTTGCCAATCTTAATCTCCCAATTTTTTTTTTTTAGGGGAGAATGAGGAAAAAATCAGGCACACTGTTATACAGTAGGTTTTCTGTGGCAGAAAAAGAAAGACAGATGCCACACACAGGACTGGCACTAATGCAGATTTGCCAATTTTAATCTGCCCCTTTTTTTTTTTTCAGGGAGACTAGTGAATAAATCTGGGCCACTGTATAATGTTGTTTATGTAGCACATATATCATTTCTTAAGGTGGACACATGGATTGTATCTTCTTGAAATGTCCCCATAACTTATTATTTATATTGGCTCTACCGTATAATGCCCCTTATATAATTTTATGGCACCCTTCCTTATATGGCCACCATGATGTAATCGCTCTTTGTTGTTGCGGTGGCAATTATATCCGGTCTTCACCTGGTTTTTTCATCGTAAGTCAACCATCACTAGGCGTCCGGTTTCCACGGCCACAACAACATCCGGTTATTACCGGATGTTGACTCTTACCGCTGATCGGCAGCATCTTTGAGTACGTGTATTTTTATATCCGAGGACATACTAGTAACTATTGCCCACTGGCAATGTAAGCTAGTTATAATGATCCCTGCTTAATTATATTATATTATTGTATTTTGCCAATGTATTGCTGTCTGGGTTTCTTCCGGTTGCGGCTATTTGATTGTCACCTTGGCAACAATGATATCTGGTCTTTACCGGAAGTCTCTTTTCTTCCCATACATCGGTAACATATTTGGTATGTTTATTATACGAACTCTTACATCTGGGGACATACCAGCGATATTCGCTTACTGATAAATGTTGTTATCGTTGCCGATCCCTATATTAAGTATGCTTTTTCGTCAGCGCACCGTGGTCATGGTAACAGTCACTTCCGGTGACTGCAGGAAATGACCTTCTGAGTGCAATCATGGAGCGTTATGGCGCCTTCAAGTAAGCAAAAGGGCATCGGTTGGGCAATATATGTCTATGATGGGATATATCCTCCAATTGCTCGCTTTATGAAATGACTTCTAGCGCTCTTTTAGTATCACTGCACATTACATCTGAGCCATTAGACCGGCTATATCGGTCACATGACTCCTATCTCATAGGAGATTGGTTATTTTCAGCCCTATAGCACACTATATAATTGGAAAGTAATGGCTCCCTCCACTCTCTGCAGTCCAGCATAGAGGGTGGCAGCTCTATCTTTAGCACTGAAGCACTTTATCTCCCAGCAAGCTAGTCCCCTGATGATCCTGCTTGCAAAGAAACGCGTTGGGACCTTCTAACAGGGAGAGTGCAGGGCTTGTTATATTGTAGGGGTAGCTGTGGACTGTCCTTGTAAGGGCAGGAGTTCGGGGATTGAGATCAATAATAGCCCCACAGGGATTGACAGGGAATTGTCTCCTGAAGTCGTGCGATAAAACGGACTTGTTCATAGAAGCACCACTGGGGTTCCGGCTCTCTTATCCTCGACAAAAATTGGTGAGATTGTTCCATAATTATTTATTCTCCCAATTATTTGTACCCCTCTTTATCATCTATTTTTTCAGTATATGATTGACTGCTAATATTAATGCAACCAGGGTACCTGTCTATTTGTCTGGGTACTTTACAAGTGCCATTGGTTTATGCTTTTTGTCACTAAACCAGGTTCCTTGGTCTAAACATTGGAACACTGGACTACTGCCAGTGTCCTGACGTTAATCCATTAGTGCTTATCTATGTATGGTACGCAATTTTGAACATACCTAGTGGTACTTTTTATTGACACGTTTTTGGTGACATTTGTTTCATATATTTCTTATTTATATTTATTAAAAGTTATGTTTTAATTCCTGCTTTAGCTATGTTCCCCAAATTCCGGTAGGATCATGTGATTTACCACATAATATTATTTATTGCTGTTTTCGCATATTGTATAAAAAGGATATGGCAGGTTTTCTATCTGTTGGTCTTAACACAGACACTTGGCTATCAGAAGTAAAAGAGTTTTTTTCAGAACTGGCTTTCACACAAAAAAAGTATCTTCCATCTTTTAATACAGCCTTCAAGGAGCTCCAGCAGGTTTATAGGGACCAGATCACCTCTTGGTGGGAGGTCCAGAGCCTGGAGAGCTACTTGAAGGCCAAGATTGTTCCACGTGGCCTAAGAATCAACTTATCAGCCGGCAGTAGACACAAAAACTCCACATTCACACAGAAGTGGGAAAGGGAGGCTACCGATAGCTCATTACGGTTTATGCAATTGCTTCTAGAGGAGGAGAGGACCATACTTGCTGCCCTAAACGATAAATTAAGAGAACATATAGAGACCACCAAAAAATTTTCAACAGAAACGGATTTTGCCATTAAGGAGACCAAACTCCAGACACATATTGAACGTTTCCAATACCACTTAAAACAGAGAAAGCATCGTCAATATTTGAGAGATATCCAGGATTTTAAAGATAACAAAGCATACCTGGTATTAGCTCCCCGGGCCCCCCCTCCAGATCGAGAGGTTGAATTGTCCTCTACTGACACAGATTTTTCTGAGTCCGAAAATAAAGGCAGAACCTCTAGAGGAAGAAACCGAGGGAGGGGTAGAGGCCGGTGCGCATGGGGATCTTCGGACAGAGCGGAGGGCACACTGTTATGGTTCTCAATGGCAAGAGAACATAGCCCAGCAAACATAAGAACTAGCTCTTGGAAGGATGGAAACTAAACTGACCATGAACTAAACCTGCCGCACAACTAACAGTAGCCGGGTAGCGTAGCCTGCGTTTTTATCCCTAGACGCCCAGCGCCGGCCGGAGGACTAACTAATCCTGGCAGAGGAAAATATAGTCCTGGCTCACCTCTAGAGAAATTTCCCCGAAAGGCAGACAGAGGCCCCCACAAATATTGGCGGTGATTTTAGATGAAATGACAAACGTAGTATGAAAATAGGTTTAGCAAAATTGAGGTCCGCTTACTAGATAGCAGGAAGACAGAAAAGGAACTTTCATGGTCAGCTGAAAACCCTATCAAAATACCATCCTGAAATTACTTTAAGACTCTAGTATTAACTCATAACATCAGAGTGGCAATTTCAGATCACAAGAGCTTTCCAGACACAGAAACGAAACTACAGCTCTGAACTGGAACAAAATGCAAAAACAAACAAGGACTAAAGTCCAACTTAGCTGGGAGATGTCTAGCAGCAGGAACATGCACAGAAAGGCTTCTGATTACAATGTTGACCGGCATGGAAGTGACAGAGGAGCAAGGCTAAATAGCGACTCCCACATCCTGATGGAAACAGGTGAACAGAGAGGATGATGCACACCAGTTCAATTCCACCAGTGGCCACCGGGGGAGCCCAAAATCCAATTTCACAACAGTACCCCCCCCTCAAGGAGGGGGCACCGAACCCTCACCAGAACCACCAGGGCGATCAGGATGAGCCCTATGAAAGGCACGGACCAAATCGGAGGCATGAACATCAAAGGCAGTCACCCAAGAATTATCCTCCTGACCGTATCCCTTCCATTTGACCAGATACTGGAGTTTCCGTCTGGAAACACGGGAGTCCAAGATTTTTTCCACAACGTACTCCAACTCGCCCTCAACCAACACCGGAGCAGGAGGCTCAACGGAAGGCACAACCGGTACCTCATACCTGCGCAATAATGACCGATGAAAAACATTATGAATAGAAAAAGATGCAGGGAGGTCCAAACGGAAGGACACAGGGTTAAGAATCTCCAATATCTTGTACGGGCCGATGAACCGAGGCTTAAACTTGGGAGAAGAAACCCTCATAGGGACAAAACGAGAAGACAACCACACCAAGTCCCCAACACAAAGCCAAGGACCAACCCGACGCCGGCGGTTGGCAAAAAGCTGAGTCTTCTCCTGGGACAACTTCAAATTGTCCACTACCTGCCCCCAAATCTGATGCAACCTCTCCACCACAGCATCCACTCCAGGACAATCCGAAGATTCCACCTGACCAGAAGAAAATCGAGGATGAAACCCCGAATTACAGAAAAAGGGAGACACCAAGGTGGCAGAGCTGGCCCGATTATTGAGGGCAAACTCCGCTAAAGGCAAAAAAGCAACCCAATCATCCTGATCTGCAGACACAAAACACCTCAAATATGTCTCCAAGGTCTGATTCGTCCGCTCGGTCTGGCCATTAGTCTGAGGATGGAAAGCAGACGAGAAAGACAAATCTATGCCCATCCTAGCACAGAATGCTCGCCAAAATCTAGACACAAATTGGGTACCTCTGTCAGAAACGATATTCTCTGGAATACCATGCAAACGGACCACATTTTGAAAAAACAGAGGAACCAACTCGGAAGAAGAAGGCAACTTAGGCAGGGGAACCAAATGGACCATCTTAGAGAAACGATCACACACCACCCAGATGACAGACATCTTCTGAGAAACAGGAAGATCCGAAATAAAATCCATCGAGATGTGCGTCCAGGGCCTCTTCGGGATAGGCAAGGGCAACAACAATCCACTAGCCCGAGAACAACAAGGCTTGGCCCGAGCACAAACGTCACAAGACTGCACGAAGCCTCGCACATCTCGAGACAGGGAAGGCCACCAGAAGGACCTTGCCACCAAATCCCTGGTACCAAAGATTCCAGGATGACCTGCCAACGCAGAAGAATGAACCTCAGAAATGACTTTACTGGTCCAATCATCAGGAACAAACAGTCTACCAGGTGGGCAACGATCAGGTCTATCCGCCTGAAACTCCTGCAAGGCCCGCCGCAGGTCTGGAGAAACGGCAGACAATATCACTCCGTCCTTAAGGATACCTGTAGGTTCAGAATTACCAGGGGAGTCAGGCTCAAAACTCCTAGAAAGGGCATCCGCCTTAACATTCTTAGAACCCGGCAGGTAGGACACCACAAAATTAAACCAAGAGAAAAACAACGACCAGCGTGCCTGTCTAGGATTCAGGCGTCTGGCGGACTCAAGATAAATTAGATTTTTGTGGTCAGTCAATACCACCACCTGATGTCTAGCCCCCTCCAGCCAATGACGCCACTCCTCAAAAGCCCACTTCATGGCCAAAAGCTCCCGATTCCCAACATCATAATTCCGCTCGGCGGGCGAAAATTTACGCGAGAAAAAAGCACAAGGTCTCATCACGGAGCAATCGGAACTTCTCTGCGACAAAACCGCCCCAGCTCCGATTTCAGAAGCGTCGACCTCAACCTGAAAAGGAAGAGCAACATCAGGCTGACGCAACACAGGGGCGGAAGAAAAGCGGCGCTTAAGCTCCCGAAAGGCCTCCACAGCAGCAGGGGACCAATCAGCAACATCAGCACCCTTCTTAGTCAAATCAGTCAATGGTTTAACAACATCAGAAAAACCAGCAATAAATCGACGATAAAAGTTAGCAAAGCCCAAAAATTTCTGAAGACTCTTAAGAGAAGAGGGTTGCGTCCAATCACAAATAGCCTGAACCTTGACAGGATCCATCTCGATGGAAGAGGGGGAAAAAATATATCCCAAAAAGGAAATCTTTTGAACCCCAAAAACGCACTTAGAACCCTTCACACACAAGGAATTAGACCGCAAAACCTGAAAAACCCTCCTGACCTGCTGGACATGAGAGTCCCAGTCATCCGAAAAAATCAAAATATCATCCAGATACACAATCATAAATTTATCCAAATAATCACGGAAAATGTCATGCATAAAGGACTGAAAGACTGAAGGGGCATTTGAAAGACCAAAAGGCATCACCAAATACTCAAAGTGGCCCTCGGGCGTATTAAATGCGGTTTTCCACTCATCCCCCTGCTTAATTCGCACCAAATTATACGCCCCACGGAGATCTATCTTAGAGAACCACTTGGCCCCCTTTATGCGAGCAAACAAATCAGTCAGCAGTGGCAACGGATATTGATATTTAACCGTGATTTTATTCAAAAGCCGATAATCAATGCACGGCCTCAAAGAGCCATCTTTCTTAGCCACAAAGAAAAAACCGGCTCCTAAGGGAGATGACGAAGGACGAATATGTCCCTTTTCCAAGGACTCCTTTATATATTCTCGCATAGCAGCATGTTCAGGCACAGACAGATTAAATAAACGACCCTTAGGGTATTTACTACCCGGAATCAAATCTATGGCACAATCGCACTCCCGGTGCGGAGGTAATGAACCAAGCTTAGGTTCTTCAAAAACGTCACGATATTCAGTCAAGAATTCAGGAATCTCAGAGGGAATAGATGATGAAATGGAAACCACAGGTACGTCCCCATGCGTCCCCTTACATCCCCAGCTTAACACAGACATAGCTTTCCAGTCAAGGACTGGGTTATGAGATTGCAGCCATGGCAATCCAAGCACCAACACATCATGTAGGTTATACAGCACAAGAAAGCGAATAATCTCCTGGTGATCCGGATTAATCCGCATAGTTACTTGTGTCCAGTATTGTGGTTTATTGCTAGCCAATGGGGTGGAGTCAATCCCCTTCAGGGGTATAGGAGTTTCAAGAGGCTCCAAATCATACCCACAGCGTTTGGCAAAGGACCAATCCATAAGACTCAAAGCGGCGCCAGAGTCGACATAGGCATCCGCGGTAATAGATGATAAAGAACAAATCAGGGTCACAGATAGAATAAACTTAGACTGTAAAGTGCCAATTGAAACAGACTTATCAAGCTTCTTAGTACGCTTAGAGCATGCTGATATAACATGAGTTGAATCACCGCAATAGAAGCACAACCCATTTTTTCGTCTAAAATTCTGCCGTTCACTTCTGGACAGAATTCTATCACATTGCATAATCTCTGGTGTCTTCTCAGTAGACACCGCCAAATGGTGCACAGGTTTGCGCTCCCGCAGACGCCTATCGATCTGGATAGCCATTGTCATGGACTCATTCAGACCCGCAGGCACAGGGAACCCCACCATAACATCCTTAATGGCATCAGAGAGACCCTCTCTGAAATTCGCCGCCAGGGCGCACTCATTCCACTGAGTAAGCACAGCCCATTTACGGAATTTCTGGCAGTATATTTCAGCTTCCTCTTGCCCCTGAGATAGGGACATCAAGGCCTTTTCCGCCTGAAGTTCTAACTGAGGTTCCTCATAAAGCAACCCCAAGGCCAGAAAAAACGCATCCACATTAAGCAACGCAGGATCCCCTGGAGCCAATGCAAAAGCCCAATCCTGAGGGTCGCCCCGGAGCAAGGAAATCACAATCCTGACCTGCTGAGCAGGATCTCCAGCAGAGCGAGATTTCAGGGACAAAAACAACTTGCAATTATTTTTGAAATTTTGAAAGCAAGATCTATTCCCCGAGAAAAATTCAGGCAAAGGAATTCTAGGTTCAGATATAGGAACATGAACAACAAAATCTTGTAAATTTTGAACTTTCGTGGTGAGATTATTCAAACCTGCAGCTAAACTCTGAATATCCATTTTAAACAGGTGAACACAGAGCCATTCCAGGATTAGAAGGAGAGAAAGAGAGAAAGGCTGCAATATAGGCAGACTTGCAAGAGATTCAATTACAAGCACACTCAGAACTGAAGGGAAAAAAAAAAAAAAAAAAAAAATCTTCAGCAGACTTCTCTTTTCTCTCCTTTCTCTGTCAATTAATTTAACCCTTTATGGCCGGTCAAACTGTTATGGTTCTCAATGGCAAGAGAACATAGCCCAGCAAACATAAGAACTAGCTCTTGGAAGGATGGAAACTAAACTGACCATGAACTAAACCTGCCGCACAACTAACAGTAGCCGGGTAGCGTAGCCTGCGTTTTTATCCCTAGACGCCCAGCGCCGGCCGGAGGACTAACTAATCCTGGCAGAGGAAAATATAGTCCTGGCTCACCTCTAGAGAAATTTCCCCGAAAGGCAGACAGAGGCCCCCACAAATATTGGCGGTGATTTTAGATGAAATGACAAACGTAGTATGAAAATAGGTTTAGCAAAATTGAGGTCCGCTTACTAGATAGCAGGAAGACAGAAAAGGAACTTTCATGGTCAGCTGAAAACCCTATCAAAATACCATCCTGAAATTACTTTAAGACTCTAGTATTAACTCATAACATCAGAGTGGCAATTTCAGATCACAAGAGCTTTCCAGACACAGAAACGAAACTACAGCTGTGAACTGGAACAAAATGCAAAAACAAACAAGGACTAAAGTCCAACTTAGCTGGGAGATGTCTAGCAGCAGGAACATGCACAGAAAGGCTTCTGATTACAATGTTGACCGGCATGGAAGTGACAGAGGAGCAAGGCTAAATAGCGACTCCCACATCCTGATGGAAACAGGTGAACAGAGAGGATGATGCACACCAGTTCAATTCCACCAGTGGCCACCGGGGGAGCCCAAAATCCAATTTCACAACAGCACACACAGTGGAGGTTTTTTAGACCAGGCCTATCCCTTGCGAAATCGACAAACTCAAGCAAGGAAGTTATGAGTCTCTCTACATTAGATTCTTCTCCGTCTGGTAACTATACCATTGCCCAATCTGATTCCCAGATTCAGATTATTAATTTATCTGATAAACATATTGACCAGTGGGAAATGTCAGTTCTACGTAAAGGTCTTTCATTTGTCCCGAGTACGGACTTTGATCTCTTTAGGGCAGTTAAAGATCAGAACCTCTTCCTGCGCAAATTGAGATGGAATAAATTTTTTCAAAAACAGGATTCTCGTATTTGTTCTGACTTGGGAATCCCGGTTGACATGTTACCAGAGGTGAGATTATTACATAGTATTGGAGAAATTGCACCTAATTCCTTGGGTCTAGGTCCGTTTACGGAGCTGAAAGATAAGAGCACGAGGATGCCGCCCAATACAGGTGACCTCTCGGCGATTGACATTTTCTCAAATCTGGTTACATCTGAGTTAATGGAATTGTCCCATAGTCACATACAGTCCAATTACAACTGTTCAAGACAGGAAATAGAGGCAATTAAACGGCTGGAAAAAGATACCAGCATAGTGGTTAAGCCCTCCGATAAGGGGGGCAATATTGTTATTCTTGGGACTAAGCAATATCTGAATATTTGTGAATCGAATCGATTCTGGCAGACCGTGACACATATGAGATCCTCTCATACAATCCCACCAGTGAATATCGGGATGAACTGCTGGTAATCTTACAGGAGGGCCTTGCCGAAGGTGTAATCAGCAAAACTGAATTTGATTTAATCTATCCAAAATGTCCAGTCACTGCCACGTTTTATAGCCTGCCCAAGGTACACAAGGGCCTGAACCCCCTTAAGGGCAGGCCCATAGTATCAGGGGTAGGCAGTCTTTGCCAGAACGCAGGTATATATTTGGACCGCATTTTGGCCCCTTTTGTTTCGGCATTACAGTCCTTTGTAAAGGACACTCCGGACCTACTTCGACGACTGGAGGGCCTGACAATTAGGCCTGAATCTTTGCTTGCTAGCATTGATGTTGAGGCACTCTATTCCTCCATCCCCCATGACAAGGGTTTGGAGGCGGTACGTTATTTTCTTGGTACAAGGGGACAGCAGTTTCAACAACATAACCGCTTTGTATTAAGGCTTCTCCAATTTTGTCTGACACACAATTATTTTGTCTTTAACTGTAGGACCTACCACCAGCTGAGGGGGACGGCTGTTGTGAATTAGACTTTTTTGGCTCCCTCTTGTGGTCACTAGTGATATGACTCTGGGATTGTCTTTCCTCAGTTTGGCACCCACCTGGGTCGTTAGTCCAGGGGTGTTGCTATATAAACTTCCTGGATTCTCAGTCCTGTGCCTGGCATCGTTGTAATCAGTTCCTTTCTGTTTGCTCCTGTCTGCTGGTCCTGGATCTTGCAAAATTAAGCTAAGTCCTGCTTCCTTGTTTTTTGGTTATTTGCATAGCTCTTATTTTTTGTCCAGCTTGTACTAAATGTGATTCCTGATTTTGCTGGAAGCTCTAGGGGGCTGGTGTTCTCCCCCCGGGCCGTTAGACGGTTCGGGGGTTCTTGAATATCCAGCGTGGAAATTTTGATAGGGTTTTTGCTGACCGTATAAGTCATCTTACTATATTCTGCTATTAGTCAGTGGGCCTCTCTTTGCTAAATATCTAGTTCATTCTTACGTTTGTCTTTTCTCCTTACCTCACCGTTATTATTTGTTGGGGGCTTGTATCCAACTTTTGGGGTCTTTTCTCTGGAGGCAAGAAAGGTCTATCTTTTCCCTTCTAGGGTTAGTTAGTTCTCCGGCTGGCGCGAGACGTCTAGAACCAACGTAGGCACGTTCCCCGGCTGCTGCTATTTGTGGTGCTAGGATTAGATATATGGTCAGCCCAGTTACCACTGCCCTAAGAGCTGTTTTTTTGTGTTTGCAGACTTGGTATGTACTTTTGAGACCCTCTGCCATTGGGGTCATAACAGACGGCGATGGGCAGCCCCTGTGCCCCAGCCTACGCGAACCTCTTCCTCGGCTGGTGGGAGGAGACAGTCGTCCCTGGTGAAGACGGTGAGGAAGGTGATTCGACTATATACCGTGTCTCAGAAATTTGGACACGGTATATAGACGACATCCTCATTGTCTGGCGGGGTACCAGGAGTGAGTTTGTGGTCTTTGTGGAGTCCTTGAATCATAATGATGTTGGTCTTCACTTCACCTCAGTTATTGACTCTTGTACTTTACCTTTTTTGGATATCTTGATTACAAAGGGTGATAATGGTGAACTAATAACATCCACATTCAGAAAGCCTACAGCAACAAACTCTCTCTTACACTGGAATAGTCATCATCCGGTGCATCTTAAAAGGGGAATCCCAAAAGGGCAATACCTTCGAGTTCGAAGGAATTGCTCAGAGAATGACACTTTCGAGATACAATCCCAGGACCTGAGAGAGAGGTTTCTAGCTAGGGGCTATCCCCGCAGTGTTGTCAGCAAAGCGTACCGTGAGGCCAAGGGTAGGGACCGGAGTGAATTACTAAATCCTGTACCTAGGAGACAAGATGATTCTGTGGCCCACTACATTACCACATTTGATAATGGGGCAACCCATGTCAGAGACATCTTGAGGAGACATTGGTCAGTCCTACAAATGGATCCAGACATAGCTGAACGCCTGGGTGATACTCCCACCATCACCTATAGAAAAGCTCGCTCGCTACAGGATAGGATTGTGCATAGTCACTACACTGCACCTCAAGTGGGTACGTGACTTAAGAGCAATGTTACAGGGTGCCACAGATGCGGCCATTGTACGGCCTGCCAGTACATAGATCCAAGTAAATCTTTTGTGAGTAATGTAACAGGGATGATATATGAAATCAAGCAGTTTATCAACTGCAGTACAAAGGGGGTCGTGTATAGGGCCTTTTGTACATGTGGCATGGAGTACATTGGCAAGACCATTAGAGAATTTAAAAAAAGAATTGGAGAGCATATTGGTAATGTGGAACACAACAGAGACACGGCTGTGTCTCGACACATCAACCATATGCATAATGGACAAGTAAAGAATTTGCGTTTTGTGGCTATAGAAAAGGTCTCTGCACCTACGCGAGGGGGCAACTGGGATCAGTTGCTCCTTCAAAAGGAGGCTAAGTGGAATTTTTATTTGAATACTATAGCCCCCCATGGTCTTAATGACCAAATTAATTATGGATGCTATATTTGAAGTTTCTGATTAAGCCTAACTGTGGATAGCCGAGTTTTGTGTTACACAATCTGGTGTACCTTTCCATAAATCCTTCCCTTTTGTCACCTTTTGGGTTTTTGCATTTTTGTTAACCGAAATCTAATTGTGCCCCTTGCATGCATCATTATATATAGGGGGCCTTTGTTTATCATTTTTCCACAATTTATTTTATTGGGTACAGATGGTTATGTGCTTTTCATCCATATAGAGCATTCCTATATAACATTTTGTTGCTGAATTGATGTGTCCTAGCTAATCGTGTGTTGCCAACGCTATTTATTCATATAGAGCATCCCTATATAACACCTCGCAGCTGAAGTGACGTTATTTAGCTATTTGTATGTACTTAATATCATCTAATCATATAGAGGATTCCTATATAACACCTCGCAGCTTAAGTGATGTTATTTAGCGATTTGTATGGAGTCAATGCTATTTATTCATATAGAGCATCCCTATATAACACCTGGCATTGAAGTGATGTATTTTAGCTACCTGTGTATTGCCAATGTAAATGCTTAGGATCAACCTATTTGGGCAGTTATTCCCTATGAGGACATCTGTCCTATTAGCTTGTTTAAGTTCTTGCTTACTAATGTTGTTTATGTAGCACATATATCATTTCTTAAGGTGGACACATGGATTGTGTCTACTTGAAATGTCACCATAACTTATTATTTATATTGGCTCTACCGTATAATGCCCCTTATATAATTTTATGGCACCCTTCCTTATATGGCCACCATGATGTAATCGCTCTTTGTTGTTGCGGTGGCAATTATATCCGGTCTTCACCTGGTTTTTTCATCGTAAGTCAACCATCACTAGGCGTCCGGTTTCCACGGCCACAACAACATCCGGTTATTACCGGATGTTGACTCTTACCGCTGATCGGCAGCATCTTTGAGTACGTGTATTTTTATATCCGAGGACATACTAGTAACTATTGCCCACTGGCAATGTAAGCTAGTTATAATGATCCCTGCTTAATTATATTATATTATTGTATTTTGCCAATGTATTGCTGTCTGGGTTTCTTCCGGTTGCGGCTATTTGATTGTCACCTTGGCAACAATGATATCTGGTCTTTACCGGAAGTCTCTTTTCTTCCCATACATCGGTAACATATTTGGTATGTTTATTATACGAACTCTTACATCTGGGGACATACCAGCGATATTCGCTTACTGATAAATGTTGTTATCGTTGCCGATCCCTATATTAAGTATGCTTTTTCGTCAGTGCACCGTGGTCATGGTAACAGTCACTTCCGGTGACTGCAGGAAATGACCTTCTGAGTGCAATCATGGAGCTTTATGGTGCCTTCAAGTAAGCAAAAGGGCATCGGTTGGGCAATATATGTCTATGATGGGATATATCCTCCAATTGCTCGCTTTATGAAATGACTTCTAGCGCTCTTTTAGTATCACTGCACATTACATCTGAGCCATTAGACCGGCTATATCGGTCACATGACTCCTATCTCATAGGAGATTGGTTATTTTCAGCCCTATAGCACACTATATAATTGGAAAGTAATGGTTCCCTCCACTCTCTGCAGTCCAGCATAGAGGGTGGCAGCTCTATCTTTAACACTGAAGCACTTTATCTCCCAGCAAGCTAGTCCCCTGATGATCCTGCTTGCAAAAAAACGCGTTGGGACCTTCTAACAGGGAGAGTGCAGGGCTTGTTATATTGTAGGGGTAGCTGTGGACTGTCCTTGTAAGGGCAGGAGTTCGGGGATTGAGATCAATAATAGCCCCACAGGGATTGACAGGGAATTGTCTCCTGAAGTCGTGCGATAAAACGGACTTGTTCATAGAAGCACCACTGGGGTTCCGGCTCTCTTATCCTCGACAAAAATTGGTGAGATTGTTCCATAATTATTTATTCTCCCAATTATTTGTACCCCTCTTTATCATCTATTTTTTCAGTATATGATTGACTGCTAATATTAATGCAACCAGGGTACCTGTCTATTTGTCTGGGTACTTTACAAGTGCCATTGGTTTATGCTTTTTGTCACTAAACCAGGTTCCTTGGTCTAAACATTGGAACACTGGACTACTGCCAGTGTCCTGATGTTAATCCATTAGTGCTTATTTATGTATGGTACGCAATTTTGAACATACCTAGTGGTACTTTTTATTGACACGTTTTTGGTGACATTTGTTTCATATATTTCTTATTTATATTTATTAAAAGTTATGTTTTAATTCCTGCTTTAGCTATGTTCCCCAAATTCCAGTAGGATCATGTGATTTACCACATAATATTATTTATTGCTGTTTTCGCCACTGTATTACAGTATATTTTCTGTGGCAGAAAGTGGCTTGAAGAGATATACCAAAAAAAAAAAAAAAAAAAAGGGACTGTACTACAATTACTATCTCCCTACAGTAATCTCAGAAAAGTGTGGCAGGCAGCAATAAAAAGGACTGCTGCACACAAAAGTCAAAAGTGTGGACAAACAAACAAGATAGCTGTGCAGAAAGGAAGGAGCAACAGGATTTGTGCTTTGAAAAAAGCAGTTGGTTTGCACAGCGGCGTACACACAGCAACGCAGCTATCAGGGAGCCTTATAACCTACAGAGATGATGAAGAGAAATCTAGCCTCCACTGTCCCTGCAAAGAAAAGGTGGTGTTGGACAGTGGAAATCGCTACAGCACAAGCAGTTTTGGGGTCAATTTAACCTGCCTAATTCTATCCCTGCTTCTGAAGAAGCGGCAGCAACCTCTCCCTACGCTCAGATCAGCAGCAGTAAGATGGCGGTCGGCGGGAACGCCCCTTTATAGCCCCTGTGACGCCGCAGAAAGCAAGCCAATCACTGCCATGCCCTTCTCTAAGATGGTGGGGACCAGGGCCTATGATATCATGCTGCCCACACTCTGCGTGCACCTTCATTGGCTGAGAAATGGCGCTTCAAGCGTCATAGGAAACGCGACTTTGGTGCGAAGATTGTGTACCGCATGGCCGATCCCACGCTGGGATCGGATCGGGTTTCATGAAACCCGACTTTGCCAAAAGTCGGCGACTTTTGAAAATGACCGATCCGTTTTGCTCATCCCTACTAAAGACATTTGCATCACAGTTGCAGACTGGGCAGACTAGGCGATGGTGTTATTTTTAGTGTGCGGCATTGATCTCATATTACTGCAGTCTGTGACACCTCTGTTGTGGTCTCTGTGCCTACTGATGCTACTGCTGCTGATATTACAATTTTATGAAATGTGGAGAATTCACGATGGGTCTCAATCTGTTGGGCTGCCTGTAGTGGCAGGGGTGTCAGAGCCACATTCTACTATTTCTGCTCTGGGGAAATTGATAATATCTGTAAAGTGCTGTGGAAATAATAACGCTATACAAGTGAGTAAAATACCGTTATATGAAAAAGTTTGGGCACCCCTATTAATCTTAAGCTTAATGTTTTATAAAAATTGTTTTTTTGCAACAGCTATTTCAGTTTCATATATTTAATAACTTTTGGACACAGTAATGTTTCTGCCTTGAAATGAGGTTTATTGTACTAACAGAAAATGTGCAATCTGCATTCAAACAAAATTTGACAGGTGCATAAGTATCGGCAGCTCACCAGAAAAATGACATTAATATTTAGTAGATCCTCCTTTTGCAAAAATAACAGCCTCTAGTCGCTTCCTGTAGCTTTTAATGAGTTCCTGGATCCTGGATGAAGGTATTTTTGACCATTCCTCTTTTCAAAACAATTCCAGTTCAGTTAAGTTTGATGGTCGCCGAGCATGGACAGCCCTCTTCAAATGATCCCACAGATGTTCAATGATATTCAGGTCTGGGGACTGGGATGGCCATTCCAGAACAGTGTAATTGTTCCTCTGCATGAATGCCTGAGTAGATTTGGAGCGGTGTTTTGGATCATTGCCTTGCTGAAAGATCATCCCCTGCGTAACTTCAACTTTGTCACTGATTCATGAACATTATTGTCAAGAATCTGCTGATACTGAGAGGAATCCATGCGTCCCTCAACTTTAACAAGATTCTTGGTGCCGGCATTGGCCACACAGCCCCAAAGCATGATGGAACCTCCACCAAATTTTACTGTGGGTAGCAAGTGTTTTTCTTGGAATGCTGTGTTTTTTTGCCGCCATGCATAACGCCTTTTTGTATGACCAAAAAACTCAATCTTGGTTTCATCAGTCCACAGGACCTTCTTCCAAAAAGAAATTGGCTTCTCAAAATGTGCTTTTGCATACCTCAGCCGAGTCTGTTTGTGGCGTGCTTGCAGAAACGGCTTCTTTCGCATCACTCTCCAATACAGCTTCTCCTTGTGCAAAGTGCGTTGTATAGTTGACCGATGCACAGTGACACCATCTGCAGCAAGTGATGCTTCAGCTCTCTGGAGGTGGTCTGTGGATTGTCCTTGACTGATCTCACCATTCTTCTTCTCTGCCTTTCTGATGTTTTTCTTGGCCTGCCACTTCTGGCCTTAACAAGAACTGTACCTGTGTTTTTCCATTTCCTTACTATGTTCCTCACAGTGGAAATTGACAGGTTAAATCTCTGAGACAGCTTTTTGTATCCTTCCCCTGAACAACTATGTTGAATAATCTTTGTTTACAGATCATTTGACAGTTGTTTTGAGGAGCCCATGATGCCACTCTTCAAAGGAGATTCAAACAGGAGAACAACTTGCAAGTGGCCACTTTAAGTAGCTTTTCTCATGATTGCATACACCTGGCTATGAAGTTCAAAGCTCAATGAGGTTACAAAACCAAAACAAGTGCTTTAGTAAGTCAGTAAGAAGTAGGTAGGAGTATTTAAAACAAGAAAATGATAAGGGTGCCCATACTTATGCACCTGTCAAATTTTGTTTGAATGCAGATTGCACATTTTCTGTTAGTACAATAAACCTCATTTCAAGGCAGAAACATTACTGTGTCCAACAGTTATTAGATATATGAAACTGAAATAGCTGTTGCAAAAAAAACAATTTTTATAAAACATTAAGCTTAAGATTAATAGGGGTGCCCAAACTATTTCATATAACTGTAAATGAAATAAATTGCTGCCACTTAAGTGGTGTCTGCCCCTAATTTTTAAAATGTTTGGACTTCAAGTTGGGTCACCTTCATGTGTCTTGCCTGAATTTGGCAGGTCCCTCAGACAACCAAGCCTACAACTGTCACTCAACGACCTACACTGTGTGCAGAATTATTAGGCAAGTTGTATTTTAGAGGATTATTTTTATTATTGATCAACAACTATGTTCTCAATCAACCCAAAAGACTCATAAATATCAAAGCTTAATATTTTTGGAAGCTGGAGTGGGTTTTTTTGAGATTTGGCTATCTTAGGAGGATATCTGTTTGTGCAGGTAACTATTACTGTGCATAATTATTAGGCAACTTAATAAAAACCAAATATATTCCCATCTCACTTGTTTATTTTCACCAGGTAAACCAATATAACTGCACAAAATTTAGAAATAAACATTTCTGACATGCAAAAACAAACCCCCCAAAATTACTGACCAATATAGCCACCATTCTTTATGATGACACTCAACAGCCTTTCATGAATAGATTCTGTCAGTTGCTTGATTTGTTTACGATCAATATTGCGTGCAGCAGCCACCACAGCCTCCCAGACACTGTTCCGAGAGTTGGACTGTTTTCCCTCCCTGTAGATCTCACATTTTATGAGGGACCAGAGGTTCTCTATGGGGTTCAGATCAGGTGAACAAGGGGGCCATGTCATTATTTTTTCTTCTTTGAGACCTCTACTGGCCAGCCACGCTGCGGAGTAGTTGGAGGCATGTGATGGAGCATTGTCCTGCATGAAAACCATGTTTTTCTTGAACGATACCGACTTCTTCCTGAACCATTGCTTGAAGAACTTGTCTTCCAGAAACCGGCAGTAGGTCTGGGAGTTGAGCTTCACTCCATCCTCAACCCGAAAAGGTTCCACAAGTTCATCTTTGATGATACCAGCCCATACCAGTACCCCACCTCCACCTTGCTGGCGTCTGAGTAGAAATGGGGCTCTCTGCCCTTTACTGATCCAGCCTCTGGCCCATCCATCTGGCCCATCAAGAGTCACTCTCATTTCATCAGTCCATAAAACCTTTGAAAAGTCAGTCTTAAGATATTTCATGGCCCAGTCTTGACATTTTATCTTATGTTTCTTTTTCAAAGGTGGTCGTTTTTCAGCTTTCCTTACCTTGGGCATGTATTGAGTATGTATTGTACTGAGTATTGCACACCTTGTGCTTTTTCTTTCTCAAGTAACGTTGCAGCTCTGAAATATGGGAAAGCTGGTGGCAAATGGCATCTTGGCAGCTTCACGCTTGATTTTTCTCAATTCATGGGCAGTTATTTTGCGCCTTTTTTGCCCAACATGCTTCTTGCGACCCTGACCTATTTGTCATGAAACGCTTGATTGTTCGGTGATCACGCTTCAAAGGTTTCGCAATTTCAAGACTGCTGCATCCCTCTGCAAGACATCTCACAATTTTGTACTTTTCAGAGCCAGTCAAATCTCTCTTCTGACTCATTTTGCCAAAGGAACGGAAGTTGTCTAATAATTAAGAACACCTTATATAGGGTTTTGATGTTATTAGACAACACCCCTCCTTATTACAGAGATGCACATCACCTGATTTGCTTAATTGGTAGTTGGCTCTCAAGCCTGAACAGCTTGGAGTAGGACAACATGTGTAAAAAGTATCATGTGATCAAAATACAACTTGCCTAATAATTCTGCACACAGTGTATTATGGATCAGTGTTTAAGCTACAAATGCTGCTTCAAGCACTATCCCAGGCCCTGTCCCATGCTGAAATGTGAAATGTGACCTGCTAGCCAAAGAAGACAACCAGCACAAAGGATTTCTATACTGAAATGTTGCCTGCTTTCTGTAGTATGCTATTAGTCAAAACAATTTAGATTCAGAAATATGGGCGCTTGGCTGGAGAAAAACTAGTAGCACTAAACATTTATATACGGTGCTTAAGCGTGGCCTTGTGTCACCATCCATTTTTTAATTTGTGGTAGCTCTGGTTCCACTATGTTTTAAATGTAGATTTTTTTCCTTTCAGGACCAGCGAGGGTTAATGTCAGTTTCCCTTACTGGATGTCTGCTGCAACTACAGAGTGGCTACCTCAGCTGATATGTTTCAGGAACATGCTTTTAGCGCTAACAATTGTTATTTTCAAATGTGGACACATGCATGGCAATAAATATTACCAGCACAAAATCTGGAGAAATGTGGCCTTACTTCTGGGCCACAGTATTACAACAAAGAATTTATATTTTTAAATGTGGACTCTTGCCTAGGCCAAAATATTACCAGCAAAACATATTATTCTTCCAAAATGTGGCATTGCTTTAGGACAACAGTATTAGAGCAAGAAATTTATATTTTCAAATCTGGCCATATGATTTTCCACTGAAACACAATTTTGGCATGAACAATTTGCAGTAACTAATTGCGCCTAGTGGCTGCACCACTATTTTAGGCCTAACAATTTTTAAGTGGAAATCTGGCCTTCTGATTTGCCACTGAAATGCAGTTTTAACACAAATGATTTGGAAAAGCTAATGGAGCTTTCGAAGACTGCCACACAGTTTTTGCACAATATACTTTGATGCTGGAAGATCAATTTTACACAGCGCAAGTTCACTTTCAGCAGCACCAGCACTAGCACAGGAGCGACCTCTCTGCACTGTGACACTGAGCAAACAGCGCCAGAAAAACAACATGTCCACTTTTTATATGGCCTGGGACATGTGACTTTGGCAACCAATCACAGAAGACCCTGTGTCATGGCATTGTGGATGGTTTCTGCACACGTATTAGTTGCCAGAATGAACACACAAAGTTAAGGGAAGGAAAAAAAAGCGCACGCCGCTGCTTTAACCCCTTAGTGACAAAGCCAATTTGGTACTTATTGACCAAGTCAATTTTACAATTCTGACCACTGTCATTTTATGAAGTTATAGCTCTGGAGCGCTTCAATGTATCTTACTGATTCTGAGACAGTTTTTTCGTGACAAATTATACTTCATGTTAGTGGTAACATTTCTTCAATACAACTTGCGTTTATTTATGAAAAAAACTGAAATTTGGCAAAAATCTTGAAGATTTATCAATTTACAAACTTGTAATTCTTGTATTCTGAAATCAGAGAGTGGTGTCACACAAAATAGTTAATAAATAACATTTTTCACATGTCTACTTTACATCAGATCAATTTTGGAAACAATTTTTTTTAGGAAGTTTTAAGGGTTAAAAGTTGACTAGCGATTTCACATTTTTCCAACAAAATTTACAAAACCATTTTTTTAAGGACCACCTCAGATTTGAAGTGAGTTCGGGGCTGTCAATTAGAGTTGAGCGACTTTCACTTTTTTATGATCGAGTCGGGTTTCGCGAAACCCGACTTTCTCAAAAGTCGGGTCGGGTGAAATCGGCCGATTATTGAGAAAAGTCGGGGGCCGACCGAAACACGAAACCCAGTGCAAGTCAATGGGGAATCAAAGTCGGCAGTGAGTGGAGGACAGGAAAACACCTACAGTGGCCATTTTAATGCCAAAAACATAAATTCTTGTTACTTAAGCTTGTTAATAATAATAATAATAATCTTAATTTACCTTATAATAATAGTTAGGCATTGAAAATTGGGGGTCATTTGGATAAAGTTGTGGGGGGGGTAGGGCTGGTTCAAGTTTTTCGTGGGCCCAGGAAACGCGGACTACGTCACGGTGGTGGAGCAGGGAGAGGTAAGTATTTCAACTTTGCAAGTGCTGTGATTCTGAGCAAGCAGGGGGGCCCACTCGTTCGCATTGGCACTGGCACAGGGCCCCTCAAAGTACGGTGGTGTGTTTGACGGCGGTGGTGCCTCCCACCGGCAGAGACACTTTTGCATACTATGAGAAGCCCTGTGCCAGTGATGTCACCAACGAGTATGCCCCCCACCTGATGAAGGAACCTGCACTTTCATCTGCACCTTCCTCTTTGTTCCTGTGTAAGGTGGTATAGTATGCGGGAAGGGGAACCTGACTTTCAGCAGGGTCAGATTCTGGCTGTGTAGAGTGCAAGGGGAATGTAGTGGTCTGGGTCAATGTACCAGCAGACTCATCTAGCAGTGGCTGGGCAATGGGCAGGATGAGGAGGAAAAACAGAGATAGAGGCCCAAATAATAAAGTAGGCTAAATGCAGTTCAAAATTGGTAACAGGACTAAACAGGCGGCATTGCTTTGTTCAGTGGAGGAAAACTGTAATGAGTGGCAGACACAGTTAGGAGGCCCAAGTAATAAAGTGGGCCAAATGCAGTTCAAAATTGGTAACAGGAGTAAACAGGCGGCACTGCTTTGTTCAGTGGAGAACAACAAGCAGCGGCAGACACCATTAGTAGGCCCAACCAAACAAGTAGGTCAAATGCAGTTTAATATTCGAAACATCATGAAAATTGAGGCTCAGCTTTGTTCAGTGGAGGAGAAAAGCAAGGAGCAGCAGACACCGTTAGTAGGTCCAACCAAACAAGTAGGCCAAATGCAGTTTAATATTCAAAACAGGATGAAAATTGCGGCTCAGTTTTGTTCAGTGTAGAAAAGCAAGGAGAGGCAGACACCATTAGTAGGCCCAACCAAACAAGTGGGCCAAATGCAGATTAATATTCAAAACAGGATGAAAATTGCGGCTCAGCTTTGTTCAGTGGAGGAGAACAACAAGCAGCGGCAGACACCATTAGTAGCCCCAACCAAACAAGTAGGCTAAATGCAGTTTAATATTCGAAACAGGATGAAAATTGAGGCTCAGCTTTGTTCAGTGGAGGAGAAAAGAAAAGAGCGGCAGACACCATTAGTAGTCCCAACCAAACAAGTAGGCCAAATGCAGTTTAACATTCAAAACAGGATGAAAATTGAGGCTCAGCTTTGTTCAGTGGAGGAGAAAAGCAAGGAGCAGCAGACACCGTTAGTAGGCCCATCCAAAAAAGTAGGCCAAATGCAGTTTAATATTCGAAACAAGATTAAAATTGAGGCTCAGCTTTGTTCAGTGGAGGAGAAAAGCAAAGAGCAGCAGACCCCGTTAGTAGGCCCTACCAAACAAGTAGGCCAAATGCAGTTTAATATTCGAAACAGGATGAAAATTGAGGCTCAGCTTTGTTCAGTGGAGGAGAAAAGCAAAGAGCGGCAGACACCATTAGTAGGCCCAACCAAACAAGTAGGCCAAATGCAGTTTAATATTCGAAACAGGATGAAAATTGAGGCTCAGCTTTGTTCAGTGGAGGAGAACAACAAGCAGCGGCAGACACCATTAGTAGCCCCAACCAAACAAGTAGGCCAAATGCAGTTTAATATTCGAAACAGGATGAAAATTGAGGCTCAGCTTTGTTCAGTGGAGGAGAAAAGCAAGGAGCAGCAGACACCGTTAGTAGGCCCATCCAAAAAAGTAGGCCAAATGCAGTTTAATATTCGAAACAAGATTAAAATTGAGGCTCAGCTTTGTTCAGTGGAGGAGAAAAGCAAAGAGCAGCAGACCCCGTTAGTAGGCCCTATCAAACAAGTAGGCCAAATGCAGTCTAATATTCGACACAGGATGAAAATTGAGGCTCAGCTTTGTTCAGTGGAGGAGAAAAGCAAGGAGCGGCAGACACCGTTAGTAGGCCCAACCAATCAAGAAGGCCAAATGCAGTTTAATATTCGACACAGGATGAAAATTGAGGCTCAGCTTTGTTCAGAGGAGGAGAAAAGCAAGCAGTGGCAGACACAGTTAGTAGGCCCAACCAAACAAGTAGGCCAAATGCAGTTTAATATTCGAAACAGGATGAAAATTGAGGCTCAGCTTTGTTCAGTGGATGAGAAAAGGAAGGAGCGGCAGACGCCGTTAGTAGGCCCAAACAAACAAGTAGGTCAAATGCAGTTTAATATTCGACACAGGATGAAAATTGAGGCTCAACTTTGTTCAATGGAGGAGAAAAGCAAAGAGCAGCAGACACCGTTAGTAGGCCCAACCAAACAAGTATGCCAAATGCAGTTTAATATTCAAAACAGGATGAAAATTGAGGCTCAGCTTTGTTCAGTGGAGGAGAACAACAAGCAGCGGCAGACACAGTTAGTAGCCCCAACCAAACAAGTAGGCCAAATGCAGTTTAATATTCGAAACAGGATGAAAATTGAGGCTCAGCTTTGTTCAGTGGAGGAGAAAAGCAAAGAGCGGCAGACACCGTTAGTAGGCCCAACCAAACAAGTAGGCCAAATGCAGTTTAATATTTGAAACAGGATGAAAATTGAGGCTCAGCTTTGTTCAGTGGAGGAGAAAAGCTAGGAGCGGCAGACACTGTTAGTGGGCCCATCCAAAAAAGTAGGCCAAATGCAGTTTAATATTCGAAACAGGATGAAAATTGAGGCTCAGCTTTGTTCAGTGGAGGAGAAAAGCAAAGAGCAGCAGACACCGTTAGTAGGCCCTACCAAACAAGTAGGCCAAATGCAGTTTAATATTTGACACAGGATGAAAATTGAGGCTCAGCTTTGTTCAGTGGAGGAGAAAAGCAAGCAGCGGCAGACACAGTAAGTAGGCCCAAACAAACAAGTAGGCCAAATGCAGTTTAATATTCGAAACAGGATGAAAATTGAGGCTCAGCTTTGTTCAGTGGAGGGGAAAAGCAAAGAGCGGCAGACACCGTTAGTAGGCCCAACCAAACAATAAGGCCAAATGCAGTTTAATATTCGACACAGGATGAAAATTGAGGCTCAGCTTTGTTCAGTGGAGGTGAAAAGCAAGCAGCGGCAGACACCGTTAGTAGGCCCAATGAAACAAGTAGGCCAAATGCAGTTTAATATTTGAAACAGGATGAAAATTGAGGCTCAGCTTTGTTCAGTGGATGAGAAAAGCAAGGAGTGGCAGACACCGTTAGTAGGCCCAACCAAACAAGTATGCCAAATGCAGTTTAATATTCAACACAGGATGAAAATTGCGGCTCAGCTTTGTTCATTGGAGAAAAGCAAGGAGCGGCAGACACCGTTAGTAGGCCCAACCAAACAAGTAGGCCAAATGCAGTTTAATATTCGAAACAGGATGAAAATTGCAGCTCAGCTTTGTTCAGTGGAGGAGAACAGCAAGCATCGGCAGACACCGTTAGTAGGCCCAACCAAAAAGTAGGCCAAATGCAGTTTAATATTCAAAACAGGAGTAAACTTGCAGCTCAGCTTTGTTCAGTGGAGGAGAACAACAAGCAGTGAAAGACACCGTTAATAGGCCCAACCAAACCAGTAGGCCAAATGCAGTTTAATAGTCGAAACAGGAGTAAACTGGCTGCTCAGCTTTGTGCATTGGAGGACAACTGTAATGTGAGGCAGACACAGTTAGTAGGCCCAAATAAGTAGGCTAAATGCAGTTCAAAACTGGTAACAGGAGTACACAGGCGGCATTGGTTTGTTAAGTGGAGGTCAAGTGTAAGGAGTGGCGCAGACAGGCCTAAAATAAAAAAGTAGGCTAAATGCACTTCAAAACTGGTAACAGGAGTACACAGGCAGCACAGCTTTGTTCAGTGGAGGACAACTGTAAGGAGTGGCTGACACAGTTAGTAGGCCACAATAATAAAGTGAGGTAAATGTCTGCAAAAAAAATGTTCATTAATAAACAGGTGGCATAGCTAGGTACAGGGGTGGGCTCCTCTGCTGAGTAGCAGACAGTGGTAGTTGGCGTAAAGTGTTAAATGGTCTAAATGGAGGCCAGGGCCCCTGTATATTTTTACTATCATCTATCATTTCAACAAATTTGTATTGGCAGTGCCATTGAAGGATCTATCAGCACAGACTACACTGTGGTGGAGCAGGGAGAGGTAAGTATTGCAAGTGGTAGAGCACTGTTCGAGCTGGGGGGAACACTCTCTCGTGGGCTGCGGTACTGGCACAGGGCCCCTCATATTACGACGGTGTGTCTGACATTGGTTGTGCACCACTACCGTCAGATACACTTCATTGTACTATGAGGGACCCTGTGCCAGTGCTGTCGCTCAAAAATGGGCACACCCTCCAGTCCAGGCAAACGGCACTTGCACGGGTGCTTGTGCTAGGTGATGACCAAGGCCCTGTGGGGGGAGTCAGCCCATTTAGGGAGGTAAAAAAATGGCCTATGGTGGACATTCAGCAGCTGCAAATGGAGGAATTGGAGCAGTCAGTAAGAGGAGGCCAAAAGCAAGACATTTTGTAAGCAAGCTACGTGTCAGCAGGGGAAGGTGGGGCAAAATAATTTGAAATCCATGATTGGTTCATTTTAATGAAGGTTAGATCATCAAGATTTTGGGTAGCCAGACGAGTCCTTTTTTCGGTCAGTATTGAACCAGCAGCACTGAAGACTCTTTCTGATAGCACACTAGCAGCAGGGCAAGCGAGCTCCTGTAATGCATATTCTGCCAATACAGGCCAGGTGTCTATTTTAGATGCCCAGTAATCAAAGGGGAATGACCTGTGAGGGAGAACATCGATAAAGGAGGAAAAATAGTTCGTAACCATACTGGACAAATGCAGTCTCCTGTCACTTTGAATCGATGCAGCAGTACCTGTCGTGTCTGTGGTCATTGCAAAATCACTCCACAACCTGGTCATAAAACTCCTCTTTCCAACACCACTTCAGATTTGTGCACCTCTAACACCTCTGCCATGTTGCCCCCTACAGCTCGTGTCAGAACCATCACCGCCGCTGTGTGCTGGGAATGCCTGAACCAAACGGTCTACAAGAGTTGCTTGTTTGGTAGCCAATATTTGCTTAAGGTTCTCATGTGGCATGATATTTTCTAATTCTCCGTTATATCGTGGATCCAGGAGGCAGGCCAACCAGTAATCATCATCGGTCATCATTTTGATAATGTGGGGGTCCCTTTTTAGGATACGCAAGGCATACTCAGCCATGTGGGCCAATGTTCCAAGTGTCAATTCACTGCTTGTGCTGGGTTGAGGAGCACTTTCTTGCAAATCAACATCACTTGTCTCCCGCAAAAACCCTGTACCTGACCTTGCAACGCCACCAGTTTCAATTGCCCCCTGAGAAGCATCCTCCTTTCATAAATATTCATCCCCATCATCCTCCTCCTCCTCTTCTTCGTCCACCACCTCATCCAGGAGAGTTCCCTGAGCAGACAACGGCTGACTGTCATCAAGGCTTCCCTCCTCCTCAGCTGCAGACGCCTGCTCCTTAATGTGCGTCAAACTTTGCATCAGCAGACGCATTAGATGGATGCTCATTAGTGTTGAGCATTCCGATACCGCAAGTATCGGGTATCGGCCGATATTTGCGGGTATCGGAATTCCGATACCGAGATCCGATACTTTTGTGGTATCGGGTATCGGTATCGAAACAACATTAATGTAAAAATGTGTAAAAGAGAGAATTAAAATAAAAAATATTGCTATACTCACCTCTCCGACGCAGCCTGGACCTCACTGAGGGAACCGGCAGCGTTGTTTGCTTAAAATTCGCGCGTTTACTTCCTTACGTGAAGTCCCGGCTTGTGATTGGTCGCGTGCCGCCCATGTGGCCGCGACGCGACCAATCACAGCAAGCCGTGACGTAATTTCAGGTCCTTCAGGATTTTAAAATTACGTTCTGGCTTGTGATTGGTCGCGTCATGGTCACATGGGCGACGCGACCAATCACAAGCCGTGACATCACGGGAGGCTGGACACGCGCGCATTTTAAAATGCGCGCGTGTCCTGCCTCCCGTGATGTCCCGGCTTGTGATTGGTCGCGTCGCCCATGTGGCTGCGACGCGACCAATCACGGCAAGCCGTGACATAATTTCAGGTCCTTCAGGATTTTAAAATTACGTTCTGGCTTATGATTGGTCGCGTCGCGGTCACATGGGCGACGCGACCAATCACAAGCCGTGACGTAATTTTAAAATGCGCGCGTGTCCTGCCTCCCGTGACGTCCCGGGTTGTGATTGGTCGCGTCGCCCATGTGACCGCGACGCGACCAATCACAAGCCAGAACGTAATTTTAAAATCCTGAAGGACCTGAAATTACGTCACGGCTTGCCGTGATTGGTCGCGTCGCGGCCACATGGGCGGCACGCGACCAATCACAAGCCGGGACTTCATGTAAGGAAGTAAACGCGCAAATTTTAAGCAAACAACGCTGCCGGTTCCCTCGGTGAGGTCCAGGCTGCGTCGGAGAGGTGAGTATAGCAATATTTTTTATTTTAATTCTTTCTTTTACACATTAATACGGTTCCCAGGGCCTGAAGGAGAGTTTCCTCTCCTTCAGACCCTGGGAACCATCAGGGATACCGTCCGATACTTGAGTCCCATTGACTTGTATTGGTATCGGGTATCGGTATCGGATTGGATCCGATACTTTGCCGGTATCGGCCGATACTTTCCGATACCGATACTTTCAAGTATCGGACGGTATCGCTCAACACTAATGCTCATGCTTATGATGGCATCGTCTGCACTTACCAGCTGTGTGCATTCCTCAAAACACTGAATGATTTGACAGAGGTCTTGTAGCTTCGACCACTGCACACCTGACAACTCTATGTCTGCCATCCAACTGCCTGCCTGTGTATGTGTATCCTCCCACAAATACATTACTGCACGCCTCTGTTCACACAGCCTCTGAAGCATGTGCAGTGTGGAGTTCCACCTTGTTGCAACGTCGATTATTAGGCGGTGCTGGGGAAGCTTCAGCGATCGCTGATGGTTCAGCATACGACTGAAGTGTACGGGCAACCGGCGGATGTGCGAGCAAAGTCTTCGCACCTTCAGGAGCAGGGCTGGTAACCCAGGATAATTTTTCAGGAAGCACTGCACCACCAGGTTCAAGGTGTGAGCCAGGCAAGGTATGTGTTTCAGTTCTGAAAGGGCTATGGCAGCCATAAAATTCCTTCCGTTATCACTGACTGCCTTGCCTGCCTCAAGATGTACACTGCCTAGCCATGACTGAGTTTCTTGCTGCAAGTACTCGGCCAGTACTTCCGCGGTGTGTCTGTTGTCGCCCAAACACCCCTTTTCCAACACAGCCTGCTGACGCTTACCACTAACTGTTCCATAATGGGACACCTCGTGTGCAACACTGGCAGCTGCGGATGGAGTGGTCGTGTGGCTGAGCTCTGTGGATGAGCTTTTGCTTCTGGAGGAGGAGGGGTGGCGAACGCCTACAGCCAACTGTTTCCTAGACCGTTGGCTAGGCAGAACTGTCCCACTATGGCTGTCCCCTGTAGACCCTGCATCCACCACATTAACCCAGTGTGCCGTGATGGACACGTAACATCCCTGGCCATGCCTACTGGTCCATGCATCTGTTGTGAGGTGCACCTTTCTACTTACTGATTGCCTCAGTGCATGGACAATGCGGTCTTTGAGGGCTGGGATGGCTTTTCTCGCAAAGAAGTGTCAACTGGGTAGGTCATAGCGTGGTACTGCATAGGCCATCAGGGCTTTGAAAGCTTCGCTTTCAACCAACCGGTAGGGCATCATCTCTAACGAGATTAGTCTTGCAATGTGGGTGTTCAAACCCTGTGTACGCGGATGAGAGGATGAGTACTTTCTTTGCCTAACGAGAGTCTCTTGTAGGGTGAGCTGGACTGGAGAGCTGCATATGGTGGAACAAGCGGTGGTGGTGGTGGTGGACATGGCAGATTTAGAGAGGGTTGGTGATGGTATTCTCGAGGTTGACCTACATACAGTGTTTCCTACCAAAAACCTTGTGATTCCCTGACTGCTTTGGCCTTGCGACGATACCTCCACATTTGCTGCTGGTGGTGTCCTAACCGGGGGGCTTACAGTGAGGGAAGCAATGTAGTGTTGCTGACTACCTTCATTCTGAGCAGGTGCACCAACTGTACGGGATGTTTGGTAGTTAGTCCAGGCTTGCAAGTGCATGCTGGTTAAATGTCTACGCATGCACGTTGTATTTAAATTTTGGGGATTCTTCCCTCTGCTTAAGGTCTTTGAGCATTTCCTACAGATAACTTTGCACTGATCATTCGGATCTTGGTTAAAAAATTGCCACACTCCACTATTCCTACTATGAAATACCTTTTCAGGCATTGCACGCTGTGCTACTTTCAAAGAATGGCCACACTGTCCTAAAACTTTTTTTTTGGTTGACAAACGTTTTTGGCATGAGACGGGCCTGCCAGATGAAAGCTGTTGCGATGTAGATGGCTGCTGCGGATCATCCTTCTCTGCTTCTGAGCTACTGTCAGTGGCACCCTCTTCCCCCAATGGCTGCCAATCTGGGTCAACAACTGGGTCATCTATGACCTCCTCTTCAATGTCATGTGCACCTTTCTCTGTGTCACCATGTAAGGTGCTATAGCGTTCGTGACGGGGCACCATAGTCTCATCAGGGTCAGATTCTGGCTCAGTACACTGCGAGGGCAATGCAGTGATCTGAGTCAATGGAACAGCATAATAATCTAGCTGTGGCTGTGCATCAAATGTAAGTGGCAGCAAGTGGCTGGCTGATACACCACAAACTAAGAGGACTGAGGTACTGTATATCCACTTTGTGAGAATTTCAATCTCACTTTTTTGGGGGGAGACTGAACACAAACTCAGGCCTTGTGTATTTTACAACGCAATGTGAGTGGCAGCAAGAGGCTGGCTGATACACCACAAACTAAGAGGACTGAGGTATATCCACTTTGTGAGAATTTCAATCTCTCTTTTTTTTTGGACACAGAACCCAAACTCAGGCCATATGTATTTTACAATGCAATGTGAGTGGCAGCAAGTGGCTGGCTGATACACCACAAACTAAGAGGACTGAGGTATATCCACTTTGTGAGAATTTCAATCTCACTTTTTTGGGGGGACACAGAACCCAAACTCAGGCCCAGTGTATTTTACAACGCAATGTGAGTGGCAGCAAGTGGCTGGCTGATACACCACTAACTAAGAGGACTGAGGAATATCCACTTTGTGAGAATTTCAATCTCATTTTTTGGGGGGGACATAGAACCCAAACTCAGGCCCAGTGTATTTTACAAGGCAATGTGAGTGGCAGCAAGTGGCTGGCTGACACACCACAAACTAAGAGGACTGAGGTATATCCACTTTGTGAGAATTTCAATCTCACTTTTTTTGGGGGGAGACTGAACCCAAACTCAGGCCCACTGTATTTTACAACACAATGTAAGCGGTAGAATGTGGCTGGCTGATATACAACAAAGTAACAGAACTGACGTATATAAACTTTGAGAGAATTTGAATCTCCCTTTTTGGGGGGAGACAGCACCACAACTCAGGCACAGTGTGTAACACAATGCAATGTAAGTGGCAGCAAGTGGCTGGAAGATATCTGAAAAAATCCAAGGACTGTAGTACTATTTCTATCTCTCTACAATGATCTCAGCACAAGTATGGCAGCAACAAAAAGGACTGCTGCACACAAAAGTGTGGACAAATAAACAAGATAATTGCAGAAAGGAGCAACAGGATTTTTGCTTTTAAAAAAGCAGTTGGTTTGCACAGCAGCGGTGCAAACAGCAGTGCAGCTATCAGGGAGCCTTATGAGGCAGCCTAATAAGCTACAGAGCTGATGCACAAAGATATAGCCTCCACTCTCAATGCAAAACAAAGCTGGTGTTGGACAGTGGAAATCGCTACAGCACAAGCGGTTTGGGGGTTAATCTTCCCTCCCTAACTATATCCCTGCTTCTGACGAAGCTGCAGCAACCTCTCCCTATGCTGAGATCGGCAGAAGTAAGATGGCGGTCGGCGTGCACGCCCCTTTATAGCCCCTGTGACACCGCAGAAAGCTAGCCAATCACTGTCATGCCCTTCTCTAAGATGGTGGGGACCGAATCCTATGTCATCACGCTGCCCACACACTACATCCTCCTTCATTGGCTGAAAAATGGCGGTGAAAGCGTCATACGAAACGCGACTTTGGTGCGAAGATCGACGACCACATGTCCGATCCCACACTGGGATCGGGTCGGGTTTCATGAAACCCGACTTTGCCGAAAGTCGGCGATTTTTGAATTTGTCCGATCCGTTTCGCTCAACCCTAGTGTCAATATAACAGAAAATACCCAAAATTGACACCATTCTAAAAACTGCACCCCTCAAGGTGTGCAAAACCACATTCAAGAAGTTTATTAACCATTCAGGTGCTTCACGGAACTAAAGCAATGTGGAAGGGAAACAAATGAACATTACTTTTTTGACAAAAAATTTACTTTGAAACCAAATTTTTTATTTTCACATGGGTATCAGGGGAAAATAGACCACAAAATTTGTTGTGCAATTTCTCCTGAGTACGCCAATACCCCGTATGTTGGGGAAAGCCACTGTTTGGGCACATAGCAGGGCTTAGAATGGAGGGAGCATCATTTGATTTTTGAATGCAAAATTGTCTGGAATCGACCCTGATGTACCTAAACAGTGGAACCCCCAATTCTAACTCAAACCCTAACCCCAACACACCCCTAAGCCTAATCCCAACCCTAACCATAACCCTAACCACAAACCTTACCCTAACACACCCCTAACCCTAAACCCAACCCTAATGGTAATCCCAACCATAACCACAACCCTAACTGTAGCCCAACCCTAACTTTAGCCCAACCCTTTTTAGCCTAACCCTAACCCTATTCCCAACCTTAACTTTAGCCCAACTCTAACTCTAGCCCCAACCCTAATCCAAGCCCAACCCTAACCCTAACTTTAGCCCAACCCTAACTTTAGCCCAATCTAGCCCTAATGGAAAAATGGAAATAGATACATTTTATTAATTTTATTATTTTTACCTAACTAAGGGGGTGATAAAGGTGGGTTTTATTTACTATTCTTTTATTTTCATCACTGTGATAGGGTCAATCACAGTGATCAAAATTAACCAATAGGAGATCTGCTGGCTCGCAGATCTCGACGGGTGCACTGCGCATGTGCCCACCATTTTCTTCCAGGAAGAAGATGTGGGTTACCCGGGGGCTTCATGGGGGGATGCAGGGACACCGGAGCTACCGGGAGGGAATCAGGGGACCACATTTCTCTCTCCTCAGATGTGCAATCACATCAGAAGAGAGAGAAATTAAATGGGAATTCAGACTTTTTTGGCGGTCGCCGTTATTCAATATATAATGGCGATCTCAACACTGGGGTCAGTAAAAAACCCCGGTTGCTGAGACCACAGAGAAATTCCGACTCTTGGGGATGCTAACAACTTATTTCTCAATGTCGTTAAAAAGCGGATCTGAGGCATAAGTACCCTTAACTGCCGCTGTTAAAAGGTGTATCATGGTCGTTAGGAGGTTAACCTCTCTACATGCTCCTGTGAACTAAACACACCCCCTCCCCTCATCAAACTTGTCCCCCCACTCCCACGGTCATCATACAGCAGCACTATCATAGCCAAAGTAATAACAAAAACATTAGTGGAAATGCGATGATTTACCGAACTGTGACCGACTTTGAGTAAAAATGCTCATGAAAGCAAACACGAATCTGAATGTGCTACATTTGTGCTGAATTTGAGATTGGCAAATGCTTTCCTAACGTGTACGCTCATCTTTACTCTTAAGCACCCATGTCTAGGGTTGAGCGACTTTTATTTTTATAGGATCGGGTCGGGTTTCACGAAACCCGACTTTCTCAAAAGTCGGATCGAGTGAAATCGGCCGATCCTATAAAAAAGTAGTTTTTTTTTACTGACCCCAGTGTTGAGATCGCCATTATATATTGAATAACGGCGACCGCCAAAAACGCGAAACCCAATGCAGTGCAATGGGATACTATGGTTCCCAGGGTCTGAAGGAGAGGAAACTCTCCTTCAGGCCCTGGGATCCATATTTACGTGTAAAATAAAGAATTAAAATAAAAAAAATTGATATACTCACCCTCTGACGCTTCCTGGTAGTAACCGGCATCTTCCGTTCCTAAAAATGGCGCTTGAAAGACCTTTCAAATGCTTCACGGCTTGTGATTGGTCGCGGCGGCCCACGTGACCGCTGAGCGACCAATCACAAGCCGGTGACGTAATTCTCAGGTCCTGTTCTGGTTCTCAGGTACATGAGAAGGTCCTTCACGCGTTCATTCTTAAGAAGGAAGGCTGCCGGAAAGAAGCAGGGCGCGTACGAGGGTGAATATATACCTAATAGGAATATACTCACCCTCGGCTTCTTTCCGGCAGCCTTCCTTCTTAAGAATGAACGCGTGAAGGACCTTCCGATGATGTCACGGCTTTGTGATTGGTCGCGGCGGCCCACGTGACCGCTCAGCGACCAATCACAAGCCGTGACGTAATTCTCATGTACCAGAACAGGACCTAGAATTACGTCACCGGCTTGTGATTGGTCGCTCAGCGGTCACGTGGGCCGCCGCGACCAATCACAAGCCGTGAAGCATTCGAAAGGTCTTTCAAGCGCCATTTTTAGGAACGGAAGATGCCGGTTACCAGCGGCGATGTCCAGGCTGCGTCGGAGAGGCGAGCATATCAATATTTTTTATTTTAATTCTTTATTTTACACTTAAATGTGGATTCTGATACCGATTTCCGATATCGCAAACATATCGGAACTCGGTATCGGAATCCCGATACCAGATTCAGAAGATCGCCGACCTCATGGCCGACCCCACACAGGGGTCGGGTCGGGTTTCATGAAACCCGACTTTGCCAAAAGTCGGCGACTTCTGAAAATGGTCGACCCGTTTCGCTCAACCCTACCCATGTCTGCTATAGTACTGTGTATAAAAACAAATTTTTCTACTATGCACCCATGTCACTGATAGTATTGTGCATAAAAAATAATGTCCTACTCTTAGGCACAAATGTCTGAGATAGTGTAAAGAAATGCAGGAGAGCAATAGTATCTAATCCAGGTTTAAAGTTAGATTAATTAAAGGTAAAATTATTCACCTTGCAAGGTTGTGTGACACACAACACTTAAGGGGCCTAGAGACCAGATGCAGCAGCTTTCATAGAATATTAATAAAAGTAACCGGATTGGATGTGTTTCTATGCTCTCTGAAGTTACGACACAAGTTGTAGAAGAAAAATAGATAAAACTGCAGGTTTATTGTTGTTTGAGAGTCCATTGACTCCTTTCTCAGGACAACCATACAATAACTTCAGAGAGCGCAGAAACACTTCCAATCCGGTTACTTTCACGTCTGAGATAGGACTGTGGGTAAAAACAAATTTTTCTAATCTGCAACCGTATTTGTGGGAGTACTTTGCCTAAAATCCAAAAATAAGGAGTGAATCAAATAAGGGACATGGACGTGGCCATTAAGTTCTTATTTTTTTCCATCTTGTTGTGTTTCTTTTCTTATATCAGTATCATCTGCTGGAAATGAGTGGTCATTATGGTGATATATACCTCTCTCCCACAGTCTATTTATGAATAAGTTTATTCCATATACTCTTTGACAGATTCTTGTTGTGTCATATTGGTATCATCTGCAGCAAATGCATGTTCATTCTTATCACATTTCTTTCACAGTCCAAATCTGGATTGCTTTCTTCTATAGATTCTTTGAAAGTAACATCTGTAGTGATAACATTTATTTATTTTACTCACTTATATCGTGCCAATAATTCTGCTGTACTTTGCAGACATTATCAGCACTGTCCCCATTGGGGCTTCCGTTCTAAATTCAGTTTGTCTTTGAAGTGTGGGAGGGAACTGGAATACCTGGAGGAAACCCTCTCAAACACAGCGTGAAAATACAAACTCCTTGCAGATGTTGTCCCTGGTGGGATCTGAACTCAGGACCCACTGTCAGGCTGCATTGCTAACCACTGAGCCACTGTGCAAGCAAAATTAACTCATTTACTGACCATTTGCAATTTCACTGTACCATCCATGTGTGTGCTGTAATTATATCGATCAGAGCTACATATAAATCAATGCAGAACAACTCCCAATAACGCATATATAATCAGATAACTGGAGTCAGGAGAACTGTTTGTAAGTAAAAGGATATAATGTTTATTAAATACAAATCTTATAACAATACCACAATCTGAATAAATTAATACAAAAAATTGCTTGCAGTTACAAGAAAAGGGTCACTCTCTATATGCAAAGGATCCATGTAAAATCTCCCAACATCCACACTATTGTGGTATGTCCGACCAGAGGTTCAAGTTCACAAAATTGTATATGCTACTATGCAAGGTAGCCACCATTCCTTATTAGTGTTAGAAAGGAGGGGGCTGGAATAGGCAGAGATAAATGGAGGCCCCCCATGACCGTGCTTGGGTCATGGGCTCCCCTTTTTAAAAATAATTGTTTTGCAGGGATTGGTCGTTCCTGTGGGGTGGGAGGGGTTTGTAGGGTGTGGGGGGGTGGGGGCTATATAGGTAAAAGTGCGGGAAAAGTAGGCACATTGCCAGTTAGGAACCCCTGAGAAGAGAGAGCGCACCCCCCCCGCAAATTGTGTCTACCTCACAGTCCTGCAGCGGTGGTCATGGAGTCGGTGGATTCGCTGGTGGGGCGACTCAGGGAGGCAGCCAGGTCCAGGAGAGGAGGGTGGTTGGAGGAGCAGCTCTCAGCGCTGCTCGGCACAGCAGGAGCACCGGAGTCCAGCAGCAGGAGAGGCCGGCGCACGAGGCCCCCACAGCGTCTCTCACCAGAGGTGAGCGCGCGCGGTCGGCGCAGGCTTAGGAGCCCCTCCGGGGACCCTGCGGTGGCTGGGTGCAGCGGTGCGGCGTCCCCCCGCTGTGCCCCCTCCGGCAGGAATCCTCCTTGCCGGCCGGCTGGCGCTGCTACGAGGAGTGGTGCGCAGCGAGGAAGAGCTGCGCCGGAAGTGAGGGCTCCAGCAGTGCGGTCCATGGCACGGAGGAGCGGAAGAGCAGCGGTGGCAAGACCGGAACCCAGGAGCAGCGTCAGGGCGGCCAGGCAAGATGGGAGCGGTTCTGAGGTGGCAGTCTCCGGCGCCAGGGAGGAAGATGCGGTGAGCGGTGGGCGTTCGACGGCAGGAGCAGGACCGTGCAGTGGGCGCACAGGACGTCGGCGGGCGGCGGACGCCGCAGGGCAGGCGGCGTCTGAGCTAAGGACAGCGACAGACAAGCTTCGGTCAGGAAGAGCGGCGGGCAGTGGGGCTCCGCTGCCTGGCAGGAGGAGTGGTCGGGTGCCAGAGAGGGAGCAGAGACCTTCAGAGCAACTACGGTCCAGGTCTGGGAGAAGGTCGGTTGATGGAAGTGCAGCTGACGCTCCGGTCCCCCCTGGTGACGTGGAGGCCAGGGGCGCGGGCTGGGAGCAGCACGATGGTGCAGAAGAATCGTTTTCCGATGGTGAGCTGGACGTTGGGGAAGATCGGCGGGATGCAGGACGCACGGCTGGCAGTTACACAGCACCTGTGCAGCTCGGTGAGTATCACCCTATGTCTAATGTGTCGCCCGGAGGGGTTTTTTGTGGGGAGGTTATAGCGGATCAGGCGGCAGGTGGGCGCGCGTCTGATATTAGGGGGAGCGGTGGTTTGTCGGAGCCTGCATTGAGGGATGTATTGGCGAGTGTTTCGCAACTTTTGAGCAGTTTACAGAGCGGGGCGGGTAGAGAGACGGGGGTATCACCGGCCAGGGCATGGACCCCTGGGTCTGGGGTTGTGGGCCCGTCCTTAATTGATGCGGGAAGTTTGTTAACGGGCGAGCAGTCGCCATCGGCGTCTGGTGTGTCAGTATCCGTGCAAACGGAGAAGAATAAAGGGGACACTGTGAAGTTGGACGATAGAGCTAAAGGCGAGGTGTACGTTTGCTTTGAGGGGCCGTTGGGGGCTCATTTAAAAAAGGAGGTTAAAGAAAAGATCTGGCGCGATGATTATGTGGAGATTTTTTCCTTACTCCCGCTAGAGAAATTTAATCTTGATAAAGGGAAAAAGGATGATAGTAAGAAAGAGGAAGAGGAGAAGAGGAGATGGCGGCTTATACCGCAGACGTTTGTTAACTGGTTACAAGCGTTTGCAATACTGGCAAGTGTGATAGGTGAGAAGGCCCCTGAGAATTGTTCAGGCTTATTTTGTTATCTGGATGCGATTGGGGAGGCGCAACGTACATATGGGGGACAAGCATGGTTGCGCTATGACGAACAGTTCAGGCAGAGGAAGGCGGTTCGGCCTGAGATACGTTGGGATCAAAAGGACATAGGGCTCTGGTTAAAACTGATGGCTCCAAGCAGGTACGGGCAGTCCTTTCATGGGAGCGGGAGTAATGCCGGACAGCAGGCAGGACATAGCAGCAGTGGTCAGGGAGGACAGGGATCTAAAGAGAAAACGGGAACATGCTGGCAATTTAATGAGGGCCAGTGTAAATTCGGCAACACCTGCAAATTTAAACATGTGTGTTCCCATTGCAACGGAGTTTCACACGGGGCTTCCAAGTGCTTCAAAAAAGCAAGAGGCAAATCGGCAGTGGGTGCCGGTCAAGGGGGTGACGCCGGTGAGGCTGGAAAAGATGGCCCCCTTTCTAAGTAG